>NC_030810.1:15756485-16061172 GCF_001704415.2 Capra hircus
TTCTGGGGTGGGTATTAGCTTTACTGGTTTCAGATCTTTATATCAGAACATGTAGGCAACATGTTATTGAAATGTGTGGTATTCTTGACTCCTAGTTATGTTTAGGCATGAGTTATGGGTGGCTTAATTTGCTTTCCTTTTTGAGCTATATGTTTCCGGAGAACTTATGGAAAAATTTTGATGCAGATGGTCACCATTATCCCTGGGAACTTATAGTTTGTAATAACCTATCAAGATGCTTCTAAACTGTGGTTCATAAAATCAGTTGAGAACCTTATGGTACTACACAGCTACAAAAAGGAATGAGAAACATCTCAATACTAAGACGTCGTTTTGAGGACATACTGTTAAATGAAAAAAGTAAGATTGAGAAAAGTATGTATAGTATGTTGTCATTTATAAGAAGGGAATACATATGTATATATATGTACACACACACACACAGATATATTTGCTTATTTTTTAAAAAGTGAAGTATGAACTATTAAAAGAAAGTGGTTACTCTATGGCAGAAGAAAGGGATAAGGTAAAGGGCATATACTGTTTTACAGATTTCAAGAATTATTTATATACATGAGGCCAAAGATGGAACAATTCAAGAATCAACAAGGATAATTAGTGCAATGGGGTGAAAAACATCAAATATGTATGAATCTTTGAGTTTATGATATTGAATACAACAATAGCAATAAGACTAAGTAATTTTGGAGGATAATGGCAATCTAATTTATTATTCTGAAAAGTGGTAAACAAAGAAAAGAATCAAGCATTTAAACTGTCTTTCCTGCATGAACTATGCTTCAGGATAACCAAATAGTTGAAAGTTTATTTTAATAGACATATTCCATTTAATTTATGTGGACAGAATGATAATATTAAAATTTTCTATTCTGCAACCAAAATGAATTGACAGGTCTAAATCAGGGGGCAGCAAACTATAGCCAGAAGGCTGGACAACTTGTTTTGTAACTAAAGCTTTACTGGATCACAGCCTTGCCCATTTTTTTAATGTATTGTCTATGACTGCCTTCATATTACAAGGACAAAGCTGACAAGTTACAACGAGAATGTATGGCCTGTGAGCCTGAAATATTTACTATCTGACTCTTTTAGAAAATCTGCCAACCCCTGTCTAGACTACAAGCAGCAATGGCTGCTACATTATAAAATGAGAGACAACCAGACCATATATACTTCTTAATAAATGTAAATATCACTACATATGAAATATTCTTATTGAAAAAAAACTAAACCTTAACCTGATCAAGCCTCTAGATCTAGTTACCAATTTCTAGGAAGAGAGGTCAGAGAAACACGTTAAATGATACCAGAGAGATATAATCAGCAAAATCTAATTGTGGGAAAATTTAAAGAAAATGACTTAGGTTTTTCAACAAATAAATTGCAAGGAAAAAATAAAAGAGAGGAGGAGAACACATAGATTAAAAGAGGCTTAAGGAACATATCACCCAACTGCATATGTTGATTTTATTTGGATCCTGATTCAAAGAAAATGAAATAAAGAGAGGAAGAGAGAGAGAGACAGACAGACAATAGGGAAAATTTAAATACTGAGTAAATATTTGTTGATATTAAGGAAGTATCATTATTTTATTTACATGTGACAATGTTATTATGATTATGCTTTAAAAATATTAACTATGAGAGAGATACATACTAAATATTTAGTGATAAAATGATACTATGTTTAAGCAACTGGGCAGGAGTGGTCAGGGAATGTATATAGCTACTAAGAAAACAAGACTATCTATCAAAGATAAAACATACATGGACTTTCATTCTCTGTATTATTTTTTTCTACTTTTGTATATGTTTGAAATTTTACAAGTAGTTTTTTTTAAAGAAGGAAAAGGTTAAATAACCACTTGGGGAGGTCTTTCAAATGACACTTTCCTCTAATGCTCATTTAATTTAGCACAGCCTCCTGAGAGGAACACAGCCTATAAACCATCTCCATCCTCCGGAGAGACTCATTGCAATAGTGACTGATGGTAACTGATGAAATGTGCTAAATCACTCAGGTATACTGACGCTAAAAAAGGTGAATCTGATCTTGAAGAGAAAAATACAGTGGTGTCATTAAAGGAAAGTAATGCATTTTACTTAATAATTGATTTAAAGTGAGAAAATTCCAAGGACCAACTGAGAATTTAGGGGAAAGGAGATAAGGGATCTTTATAATAGTCATCCTTTCTAATGGGAGATTTTTCTCTCACTGTCTGTTGTGATTGTAGGATTTGATAAAAGCTCCACGGTTTTTTGAGGCAAGTTCAATGGCAAGACCTTCTTCCATCCTTTTTCTCAGGGTAAATGGGACCTGACAAAGAAGGATGCAGGGTGTTGTTTCCCATTAGAAAAAGAGGAGCTGAAGAGAAGCACGGATATCACAAGTTAATGAAGAATGGAGAGGTAAAGATTTTACAGCTCATTTCATGTTAGGTGGACCTTTTGGACCATACGAAAAAGAAGGGATGGGCAGATGACCCTATGTTTTCTTCTAATACAATGTACAATTTGAGGAAGATAACTAATGGGCTAGGGAGAGCTTCGGTCCAGTTACTCACCCAGAGGGGGCTGCAGCATACCCCCATTCTTCTCACAGTTCCCGATAGGCTGAATTTCAGCTGAGTCAACCAGCCGCCAGAAGTCATTCTTGTTGTCGCTGCCATCAAGGCGAAGGCGGAGGCGAGCGCCTGTCAGTCCAACTACTGTGGCAATACAGGTAGATGTGGTGTTCCTGGGGTCCTGCGCTTCCAATTTCATGCTGATCTTGAACTCGTTGCTTGGAGGTGTGTAGGACTGAGGAGAACAAGCCATGGGGATTAGGCAGACTAAGCATACATGGCATTTTCAGTAAGGATATTAGGCGATGGAACCTGGAAATTTATGCTTTGGATGCAAACTGATTACAGCTGAGTCAGGGACAACCCTCATGAATTATTTCCTAATACCTAGGAAGGGTCTCATGAAAAAGAAACTCTGAAATGTAAACTGAAGGGAAAAAATTACTTTCCAGTGAAGCATCAAATATTGAGTGACCAGTAAGTAAAGGATAAGAGTATCTCAAATGGTCCTTGCTTAAATGCTGTTTTTTATCCTGTCTTCTCCAATTCCCTAACCCTCCAGGTATTCTTAGTATTTTCTTTGCAGAAATCATCCTATTAAACTATCGTATCCTTGGTGTTTCTTCATGGAGTGCTTCAGTATGTCTACCACACAGACTAACCAATGGGAATAGATTATTTTTTTTTTACTTTGACATTAACTTAGAAATCAATTCCTGTTTTTTAAAAACTTTAAGTTATAATTGACATACAATGAACTACACACTTAGGTTAAGTACTGACATATGTATACACTCATGACACCACATACATCACGACACTCTGGAAACCATCACCACTATCAAGATAATGAACGTGGACATACTATCAAGTTTTGCATATCCCTTTAAGACCTGTCTAGCCCTTCCCAGATCTCTCTCTCTCCAGGCAAACACTGCTTTACTTTCTATCAGTGTAGACTGTTTTGCATTTTGCATTTCTAGACTTAAAATGGAATCATACAGAATATACTTTTTTTTTTTTTGGATCTAGTTTCTTTCACTCAGCATAACCATTCTGATATTCACCCATTTGTAGAATGTATCAATAATTCATTTCTTTTTCATTAAGAGTCACTTTTAAGAGCAGTTTTAGGTTCACAGAAAAACTGAAAGGAAGATAGATTTCCTATAAACATCCTGCTCCAACACATTCAGTGTCTCCTGTATTTTCAGTATCTCCTAACATAGTAATACATTTATTATAACAGATAAAACTACACTAACATATCATAATAACCCAAAGTCCATTATTTACAGTAAGGTTTTCTCTTGGTGTTGTATACTCTATGAATTTGGTCTAATGGAGACATGTATCTATCATTATAGGATCATACAAAATAGTTTAACTGTACTAAAAATCCTCTGTACCTGGCCTACTCATCCACTCAATCTCTGGCAACCACTGATCTTTTTACTGTCTTCAGAGTTTTGCCTTCTCCAGAATGTCATATAGTTTGAATCACACAGTACATAGCTTTTTCAGACTGGCTTTTTTCTCGTAGTTAAGATGCATTTAAGTTTCCTCTAGGTCTTTTCATGGCTTGATAGCTCATTTCTCTCTAGGGCTGAGTAATACTCCATTGTCTGGCTATACTACAGTTTGTTTATCCATTCACCTACTTAAAAAACATCTTGGTTTCTTCCAAGTTTTGGTGATTATGAATAAAGATGCAATAAAATCCACACACACATACACACACACACACGTTTTTGTGTGGACATAAAATTTCAGCTTCTTTGGGTAAATATCAAGGAATGCAATTGATGGATCATATGGTAAGAGTATGTTTAGTTTACAAGAAGAGAGATCACCAAACTACCTTATAAGATGTCTGTACCATTCTGCATTCCCACAAGCAATTAATGAGAATTCCTGTTGCTCCACATCCTTGCCTAACACTTGGTGTTATCAGTGTTCTGGGTTTTGGCATTACAATATGTATGCAGTGGTATCTCACTGTTGTTTTAATTTGCATTTCTCTGATAACATATGATGTAGAACATCTTTTTCATGCTTGTCATACGACCGTCTTTGGTGAGATGTCTTAAGATCTTTGATCATTTTTGAGTTATTTTCTTATTTTGAGTTTAAGGTATCTGTATATTTTGGGTCACAGTCCTTTGTCAAACACGTCTTGTAAAAATATTCTCCCCCAGTCTGTGGCTTGTCTTCTCATTCTCTTGACAGTGTCTTTCATACAGTAGAAGGTTTTATTTTAATGAAGTTCAACTTATCACTTACTTCTTTCCTGAACTGTGCCTTTGGTTTGCACCTAATAAATTACTGCCACACCTAAGGTCACCTTCAGTTCAGTTCAGTCGTGTCCAACTTTTTGTAACCCCATGGACTGCAGCACACCAGGCCTTCCTGTCCATCACCAACTCCTGGAGTTTACGCAAACTCATGTTCATTGAGTTGGTGATGCCATCCAACCATCTCATCCTCTGTCGTCCCCTTCTCCTCCTGCCTTCAATCTTTTGCAGCTTCAGGGTCTTTTCAAATGTCAGTTCTTCGCATCAGGTGGTCAAAGTATTGGAGTTTCAGCTTCAACATCAGTCCTTCCAATGAATATTCAGGACTGATTTCCTTGAGGATGGACTGACTGGTTGATCTCCTTGCTGTCCAAAGGACTCTCAAGAGTCTTCTCCAACACCACAGTTCAAAAGCATCAATTCTTCAGCTCTCAGCTTTCTTTATAGTCCAACACTCACATCATATACATGACTACTGGAAAAACCATAGCTTTGACTAGATGGACCTCTGTTGGCAAAGTAATGTCTCTGCTTTATAATATGCTGTCTAGGTTGGTCATAACTTTTTTCCCAAGGAGTAAGCATCTTTTAATTTCATGGCTGCACTCACCATCTGCAGTGATTTTGGAGCCCCACAAAATAAAGTCCGTCACTGTTTCCACTGTTTCCCCATCAATGTCCCATGAAGTGATTGGACCGGATGCCATGATCTTAGTTTTCTGAATGTTGAGCTTTAAGCCAACTTTTTCACTCTCCTCTTTCACTTCAAGAGGCTTTTTAAGAAGTTTCTCTTCACTTTCTGTCATAAGGATGGTGTCATCTGCATATCTGAGGTTATTGATATTTCTCCCGGCTATTTTGATTCCAGCTTGTGCTTCCTCCTGGAGAAGGAAATGGCAACCCACTCCAGTATTCTTGCTTGGAGAATCCCATGGAGGGAGGAGCCTGGTAGGCTACAGTCCATGGGGTCACAAAGAGTTGGATCCAGCCCAGTATTTCTCATGATATACTCTGCACAGAAGTTAAATAAGCAGGGTGACAATATACAGCCTTGACGTACTCTTTTTCCTATTTGGAACCAGTCTGTTGTTGTTCCATGTCAAGTTCTAACTGTTGCTTCCTGACCTGCATACAGGTTTCTCAAGAGGCAGGTCAGGTGGTCTGGTATTCCCATCTCTTTCAGAATTTTCCACAGTTTGTGGTGATCCACACAGTCAATGACTTTGGCATAGTCAATAAAGCAGAAATATATGTTTTTTTTTCTGGAGTTCTCTTGCTTTTTTGATGACCCAACAGATGTTGGCAATTTGATCTCTGGTTCCTCTGTCTTTTCTAAATCCACCTTGAGCATCTGGAAGTTCATGGTTCATGTACTGTTGAAGCCTGGCTTGGAGAATTTTGAGCATTACTTTACTAGGGTGTGAGATGAGTTTGAGCATTCTTTGGCATTGCCTTTCTTTGGGATTGCAATGAAATCTGACATATTCCATCTTAGTCTTCTCCTATGCTAACTTCTAGGAATTTAGTTTTGTGTTTTACAGTTAGGTGTGTGGTCTGTTTTGAATTAATTTTTTTGAAGGGTGTTAAGCTCTGTATCTATCATCTTTTGATTCATGTAAGGACTGTGTGACCTTTTTCGTGATGAAATTACTATATTTTTATCTGATAATACCCTTTGCCTCTGAAATATACTTTGATATTAATATGCTATTTCAGCTTTATTATAATTTTTGATTTTTACTTTTAACCTGTTTGTGTCTTTACATTTAAAGTATAATTGCTTGCAGGCAGTATATAATTGGGTCTTACTTTTTATCCAATATGACAATCTCAGTTTGTTAACTGAGGAATTTAGATTAATTTATAATTGGATTATTGATATGGCTGGATTTAAACCTACCATTCTGCTGTTTTCTATTATTTTACTGGATGCTTTGGGGCTTAAACATATTTAAATTATCAGTCTATCTTCAAGTAATATTATACTACTTCATGTATAAGAATTTTATAATAGGCTACTTAAATTTCTCTCCCTTGAGCTATTGTTGTTATACATTTTTACTAATCCATTTTATTATATCTACAATACAATGTTATTATCATTATTTATAGTCAATTATCTTTTATAGAGGCTTAATAAGAAATAACATTTTAAGTATTTACCCTTGTAATTATCATCTCTAGTAACTTTCATTCCTTTGTGTAGATCTGTATTTCTATCTGGTAATATTTTCCTTCTGTATGACGGACTCTAACATTTGTAAGAGTGAGTTTGCTGCTGCTGCTAAGCTGCTTCAGTCGTGTCTGACTCTGTGCGACTCCACAGACGGCAGCCCACCAGGCTCCCCCGTCCCTGGGATTCTCCAGGCAAGAACACTGGAGTGGGTTGCCATTTCCTTCTCCAATGCATGAAAGTGAAAAGTGAAAGTGAAGTTGCTCAGTTGTGTCCGACTCTTGGCAGCCTACCAGGCTCCTCCATCCATGGGATTTTCCAGGCAAGAGTACTTCTTCAAAGAGTGAGTTTACTAGTGATGAATTCCTTCAGTTTTTATGCATCTGAAAATAACTCTATTTTTCCTTCATTTTGGAAGATCTTTTTGCTGGATATAAAATTCATGGATGATAGTTTTCTTTTGATACTTTGAAGATTTTATTTAACTTTCTTCTTGTTTGCATTATTTCAAGAAAATATAATGTCATTCTTATCTTAGTTTCCCTGCACATAAAGTGTCTTTTTTCCTCTGGCTGCTTTGAAGATGTTCTCTATCACTAGTTTTGATAATTTATGACATGCCTTAGTATAATTTTATTCATGTCTTTTTTTTAAGGAGATTCATTTAGCTTTCTGAATCTGGAGATTTTTAGTTTTCCTCAACTGAACAATTTTTTGCCATTTTATCTTCAAATGCTTTTCCAGTTCTCCATCTCTTTTCTTTTGGATAGTCTAATTACATGGTCTATGATGTTATCCCTTGCTTCACTGATCTCTTTTTCATATTTTTAAAATACTTTTTTTCTGTGTGTTTCATTTTAGGTATCTTCTACTGCTATGTTTTCATATTTATTCATCTTTTCTTCCACCATTAATCCCATCTAGTGTATTTTTCATTTTGCTCAATGTCTTTTTTTATATACTTCAAGTCTCTGCTTAACTTTCAAACATATAGAACATAATTAAAATAACTGTTTTAATGTTTTAATCTGCTATTCTAAGATCTGCAAAGGTTCTAAGTCTGTTTCAATTGGTTGATTAGTCTGTTCATTATTAGTTATGCTTTCCTGCCTCCTTATACGCCTGAGAATCTTTGACTAGATGCCAGGCATTTGACTTTTACCTGTTAGGTGCTGGATATTTTTGCATTCTCTTCTTGTGCTGTGTTCCCAGATGAAGTTAATTTACTTGGAAACAATTTAATCACACTGAGTCTTGCTTTTTAGTTTGTTAGGCAGATTCAAAGCATGCTCATCCTAAAGCTAATCATTTCCCACTACTGAGCAGGATCTTCCCAACTATTCCACATGAATTATGAGATTTTCCAGTCTAGCTGGTGGAATCAGGCACTATTCCCAGTCTTGTGTGAGCACTAGGCTCTATCCTTTTACTATCCTTTAATCCTTTCAGACAGTGTTTCCCTTGGCTTTGGATGCTCACATGCATATACAGAGCAACAGTACTTTGATGAATACTTGAAGGGGGTTCTCTGCAGTTTTCTTTCTGTGCCCCATTCTCTTCTCCGGTACTCTGTCCTGCAGATTCTATCCCTGGGTTCTCAGTTCCATCTCCCTAATTTGATAGGGAATCTCTCAGGCTTAGTCTGGGTTCTCTTTCCCTGGGCCATGGTCTCAAACTATTGTAAAGCAGTAAATCATAAGAGGCTCAACTAATTTGTTTTTTTCTCTCTCAGAGATCACTGTTCTTGGCTGCCTGATCTTCAGTAACTTGAAAACCATTATTTCATATATTTTGTCTTTTAAAATTATTTCAGGTAGAAATATGAATTCAGTTCCTATTATTTCAGATGAGCAAAGTCCTATTTTGTACTTTTATTTAGACAACATTCAAACTCAAAGTGAAATGTTGACAGTTTGTGGAAACAACAATTGAATACTAAGAAGGAGGGAGATATAAACCATTTCCTGATGTGCAGCTCTATTTAGCAGCAGTAGCCATCTCTGCTTACTACCCTCATCATGTACTGATAGTCAATATCATCTGTGCATTGTATGGGGAACTTAATCCTACGTGGGAAGCTCTAAATGACCTCCAATGAACTCCTAACATACTCCACAATGGGAGTCAATGCCAACATTTTTATGGAAAGATAAGATTGTGGCAGGGGAGCTGAATTCAGAGATATGAATACTGCTCCACTTTCAAGAGTTGTCTAAGGGCTATAACTCTGTTTCCTATCTGCCTGAACTAAGATCTGTAGTAAAAATTAGCAACTGTTTTCAGTAACACAGAATATCTTCAAGGAGGTGAAGAAGGAAAAGGTGTTACTTGGGAAATTGGGGAGAATTGGGGAGAACGTTTAAAACTCACAGCTGAGTTTTAAGTCTTGAAGTTATATTCTTCCCATAGAAGTTTATTCTGGGGACTTTAGGTGAGAAGCCCAAAGGCTCCCACTTCATGTTTTGCTTGTCTAAGGACCAGAAAAACTACTTGCCTCCCACCTTCTAAAGATGCTGAGAATCAATTACCTGCTTGAAGCAATGGATAGGCGCTGGGACTGAACATGTTTCTTTTAGGTATTTGTCCCAGGTAAAATGACCTGCAAAGGAAATAAAAATCTCTATCACAGTCAACTTCCTAAAAATGCTTTCAAGATGTAATCTACCCTAAACATTAGGCTATTTTCAGACTTGTCTGGAGCATAAGAAAACTTACACGGCCCTGTTTGGACTCAAAGAAGTATATTAGGGGAAGAACTGAGATGACCTGAGTGGATCATTTTAGATCAGCGTTTTTTGAATCACCGTCTAGATGACCTAAGGAATATTTCAAGCCAGTCTTTAAAATGATCCAAAATGTTACACCAAGTCATACCAGTGTCTCAAAGAAGTATTCAGGAAGCTCATGGAAAACAGAACAGAAGAGGCACAAAGTGGGTGGGAAGATTCCTTCTGAACAATCTGACTCCTGTAAAGGTCCCTTATTGCCATCAAATAACTGATTTTAACACCCAACATGGCAGAATCCCACCATCTCAGCTCAGAAAGAAAAAAGAAGCAGCTATCTTGAGACCATGGGTAAGAGGAGTTGTTGGGGGCAGGAAAAGCCAGAATGAGATTATACTTGAATCCTCACTCTAAAAGATGTTTCTCTCTCACTCACCTCAACCCTCTCCTATTCCAGTCACCGTTGCATTGCTCTGAGGTGCAAAATGACCAAGGTTTGTTAATTTAGAGAAAAGTAGATCCTCAGTAGCATTTCTAATGACAGTAGTTAAGAATAAGTTGGCAAATTTACAGAATCTTTGTAGCCTCTTGAAGTGGCCCTTGTGAAGTCGCTCAGTCATGTCTGACTCTTTACGAAGCCATGGACTGTAGCCTACCAGGTTCCTCCGTCCATGGGATTCTCCAGGCAAGAGTACTGGAGTGGGTTGCCATTTCCTTCTCCAGGGGATCTTCCCGATCCAGGGATCGAACTCTGGTCTCCTGCATTCCAGGCAGACACTTTAACCTCTGAGCCACCAGGGAATGCTGAAGTGGCCCTTAAGGTCTCTCAAAGTTTGAGGAACACTGTGCTAGAGAAATAATCTTTAAGGTGACAGTGACCTGGGTCAGGGAAAACATTTTAAAGGATAGGTTATTAAACACATATCTAAAAATAAATAAATAAATAAATAAACACATATCTTACTGAACCACAAAAGATTACCAGGTTCATTATTAAAGGTTAAATCAATTACAAATATCCCCCTAATACCCACCTAGAGGTGACCCCATGATGGAGCAGGTAAGGTCCCAGAGACTTTCACAAGCTAAAACACTGTAGCAAACCAGCATTTCTTGAAGTTTCCTCTGCAGTGGAGCAGCATAGGGCCCCTTTGGGCCATGAAAAAAGCACTAGATGCTGGGAATAAAAATGAGTCATGGAATGATGAAATCTCAGTCACTCCAAAGATGCTGCCAAGACTTTATACTCTATTGACTTTATAGCTTCTGTTTTAAAACTGGTTCCTTTCCCACAATCCTAACCAAGCCAAATAGATTTGGCCAGAAATCACAGTCAGTTCTGAACTGTTTAATGAACTGGCTGATGACTGCGTGTGTGCATGCTAAGTTGCTTTAGTCCTGTCGGACTCTTTGCAACCCTATGGACTGGTGCCTGCCAGGCTCCTCTGTCCATGGGAGTCTCCAGCAATAATACTGGAGTGGATTGCCATGCCTTCTTCCAGGTGATCTTCCTGACCCAGGGATTGAACCCTAGTCTCTTGCATTGGCAAGGACATTCTTTAGCACCAGCGCCACCTGGTAGCCATCCCCTTTAGTCAATAAATAATTAATCATTTTGAATAGACAGTCAAGGGTAAATGAGGTATTTCCTTAAGTCAAGATTTAAATAGCTTATTAGAATTTAATAAAGAGTTTGCTCTTAGCCGAGATAGCTTTTAAAGCAAAGAGTTTCATCACTATTGGCTGTTAGAAAAAGAAAACATCAAGAATTATTATTCCATTCTTGCAAATAAATAAGTCAAATAGTAAGTCTTGGATTTGACTAGGCTGCACCTCTTGAACTCTAACACGTACAGCAGTTCTACCCACTAAAACTTTCTCTGATAACAGAAATGTTCTGCATCTATGCTGACCAGTAAGATAGCCAACAGCCACATGCCACTATTAAACATGTGAAGTGTGGCTAGTGTGAGTGAGAAATTAGATTTTAAATGGTATTTAACTTTAATGTAAATTTAAATACCTATATGGGGATTACTGTAGAAGGCAGTACGGAAGAAGTTAGGTCAGTTCTGAGTTGCTTGTTACTGTTTTGAGTTCTGACCAAAAACACCCAAGAGACTTTGGCTTTAAGATGTAATTACAGCAGCATCAGGGTACCAAAATAATTAGGGTACTATAGTTCTATATTACACACAACAACTATGGTAGTCAATTCCTATTACATAGGTTAAGAAATCCCACATCTTCCCATTTACTATCAACTGAAAGAAAAAGAACCTCTCTGTTAAAAGCAGTTCATCCACTGAGGGTTCACTAGCTTCAACCATACCTAGATTAGTATTTTTTCTTAAATTTGACTGCTTAGGCTGTTTATTGTTTACTATTAATCAGGTAAGCTGCAAAATAAGTTAATTTTTATGGACTCACTAAGAATATCTGAGCACCTATTATAATGCTCATAATGAAGCCAAACATCAAACCTACCACACTGCCGAGCACTAAAAACACCACAAGAGGAGTAGGCCAGGCAACAAAGTATAGATCGGGGCTGGCAAATTTTCTGTAAGGGACCAGACAGAAAAAATTTTACTCTTTGTAGGCCATTCGGTCTCTGTCACAAATACTGAACTTGTACATGGTAGCATGAAAACAGCCACAGGCAATATGTAAATGAGTGAGCATGGCTGTGTTTCACTAAAACCTTATTTATAAAAACTGGCAGTGGGTTGCATTTGGCCCCTAAATAGCAGTCTGTCAAATCTTGGGATATAATATCATTCTCAAATGCTACTTACCATAAAAATATACTACATAATTTTTCTAACTTCTTTTCACAGTTCTGAGACCATCTTCAGAGGTTCTCATTCAGTAATCTCTTGAGTGTGGTCTGAGAATCTGTATTTTCAACGCCTTCCTAGGTAATACTGATTAAATTCCATGCCTAGAAACTAATGGGATAATTAAAAGAATGTGATGTTGCGAGTTAGAAGATGGTGGTTGAAGTCCTGTTTCTATAGTTAACTGCTACTGCTACTGCTGCTAAATCGCTTCAGTTGTGTCCGACTCTGAGTGACCTCACAGACAGTAGCCCGCCAGGCTCCTCTGTCCCTGGGATTCTCCAGGCAAGAATACTGGAGTGGGTTGCCATTTCCTTCTCCAATGCATGCATGCATGCTAAGTCACTTCAGTCGTGTCTGACTCTGTGCGACCCCATGGACAGCAGCCCACCAGGCTCCTCTATCCACAGGATTCTCTAGGCAAAAATACTGGAGTGGGTTGCCATTTCCTATCTTGAATAAACTACTTAATCCTTCCAAGCATCAGTTCATTTATCTGAAAGAGACATAATATCCCATAAGATTATACACACACTCCTTCATTCAATAAATACTTATTAACCTCCTTCCAAGTGCAAAAGCACAGTGCTAAATATCAGGGGAACAAGATAGACATGGCTCTGAAATTCATGGAGCCTACAGTTTAGAGATAAGCAAAAGTAGTAAATTAAGTAATAATACAAATAATCTGCCACAATTATGATAAATTTAAGTTAATGAGGTAGTACAGATTGCCTTGAGAATGCAGAACAGGGAAATCTAATTCATACTTGGGTCAAGATTACTGTGAAGACTGACATTATTAACTAGTATAGTACTTTGAAATATCTGGAGTGATTTCAATTATTCATTCAAATGATGTTTGAGTATCCTGTATGTGCCAGGCACTTCTTCTAAATGCTAGGATAAGGCAGGAAGTCCCTGCCCTTGTGGAATTTACATTCCAGTGCATAATGAGGCACAATTAACACAAAGTCAAATAAATAAGGTAGTAAATGGTAAGTATTTGAAGGACATAAAATAATGATATGTGACAGAGACTGGGAATCATCTTAGATGGTGAAATTACAGACAGATGCTCTAGGCAGGAAACATTTGGGCTGAAACTTTATAGATGAGAGACAGTCAGTCATCTCATTTATACTGCTGAATAATACTTAAGAAAGTATTTTATAAACTCTAACATACATACTACCATATGACAGTTATATCTATTATTAGGAAATAAGATTGGCTTAAAACTCAACATTCAAAAAGCTAAGGTTATGGCATCCGGTCCCATCACTTCATGGCAAATAGATGGAGAAACAACTGAAACAATGAGAGACTTTATTTTTGGGGACTCCAAAATCACCACAGACGGTGACTGCAGCCATGAAATTAAAAGATGCTTGCTCCTTGGAAGAAAAGCTATGGCAAACCTAGACAGCATATTAAAAAGCAGAGATATTACTTTGCCAACAAAGGTCCATCTAGTCAAAGCTATGGCCTTTCCAGTAGTCATGTATAAGAGTTGGCCAATAAGGAAGGCTGAGCGCCAAAGAATTGATGCTTTCAACTGTGGTGCTGGAAAGGACTCTCAAGAATCCCTTGGACTGCAAGATCAAACCATCCAATCCTAAAGGAAATCAACCCTGAATATTCATTGGAAGGACTGATGTTGAAGCTGAAGCTCCAATACTTCGGCCACCTGATGCGAAAAACCAACTCATTAGAAAAGACCCTGATGCTAGGAAAGATCGAAGGCAGGAGGAAAGGGGGACAACAGAGAACAAGATGGTTGGACGGCATCACCACTTCAATGGAGATGAGTCTGAGCAAGCTAGGGGAGATGGCGAAGGGCAGGGAAGCCTGGCGTGCTGCAGTCCATGGGGTTGCAAAGAGTCAGACATGAACGAGCGAGTGAACAACAACAACAAAGATTGCTGCCCTGAAGGGATTTATAACTACATACAAATACTTTAAAAATTAACAGTTCTCTAAATTGTAAAACACAAAAGATCCACCAGTTGAACGCATGAATTCCTTTCTCTAATATTCACTCATTCAACAAATATTTACTGTGCAACTACTATATGCCAAGCTCAATTCCAGGCACAGGTGATACACAGCAAAGAACAAAACAGCCAAAATCTCTGCCCACATGGAGCTTACATTTAAGAGGGAAGAGACACAATAAATAAATAAACATAATTCAATTGATCCAGAAAGTTACAGAGAAACCACATAATAACTGTACAATTTCTGGCCCTTTTCAAATAAGGAAAAAATAAAGCAAGGTAGGAGAGGAAAAGAGTGCTGAGAGTATGTATGATATTTTAGGAAGGATGGTCAAGAAAGGGATCTTGATGAGGTGATATAAAAGCTGAGACCTGAATGGTCCCTCCAGCCTCTAGTTAAATAATTCCAACGATGAGAAATTTATTATTCAGCTATGGTGCAACAGCACAAATGGATTATTTTAACCATTAGAATCAGCCAAAGTCTACCTTCTTCTAAATCTTTACCTACTGACATTAGACATAATATACCTAATCCCCTAAATATGTCCCAAATCCCTCAACGGCTCCTAATTGAAAATGGTTACCTCAGGCATTTCCATTCATGCTGGCTACTGTTCTGTCCACATTCCTCTACAAGAACTCTATTTAGTTCCATCTAAAGTGTGGAACCCAAATCCTTTAGAGCAATAAAGATAGTCAGAGTCTTTATTTTTGGCCATGCTGTGCAGCATGTGGGGTCTTAGTTCCCCAACCAGGGATTGAACCTGTGCCCCTGATTTGGAAGCTCAGAGTCTAAACCCTGGACTGCCAGAGAAGTCCATTTTATGAACTTTAAAAACCTTCACTGTTTAACCCAGTACCTGAAACTTGAGACAGGCACCATAAAAGTTTGAAAAGTGAGTGAATGAAAATAAGCAAGCCAGTAACGGTCCTACTCTTTTCTGGACTAGTGAAATCACACCCGGGAAATTAAACATTATGGGAACTAGTCCTTGAGAGGGACAGAACAAAGCAACACCTAAATGGTGACCCAAATGATCAAGAGAAACAAAACCATGTCACATGAGGACCAGCTAAATGAAGAAGCAACATTTAGCATGAAAGTCTTACAGCCATTTCTTTATCCATCCATCCAACAAGTATTTATAGTGTGGATCAAGGAACAGTGCTGGAGATACAACCATAATCAAAATATTGTCTTGCCTTAACAAAGCTTCAACTTAAGGCTTCCAAGTTAAAATGTAAAAGGATAAGCAAGGAGTTAGCCAAAGAGAGACCTGTTGTTTCAGACAGGAAGAAAAGCATGTATCAGGGCCCAGAAATGAAAAAAAGCAGTTCTCAAACCTGAATCTTTCAGTATGGCTACAGGGTAGATAGAAATGGTTTTAGAAAAGAGGTTGTCAATAAAAGCAGTGTTTGGGTTTCAGAGTCTCATATGCAACACTAAGGAGAAGAGGAAGCACAAAAGGGTTTATAAGAAAAAGCATCCTGTCTACAATGTGAAGAACGGACTGGAGGAGGGTAAGGCTGGAGGTAGGAAGCTTTTTTATTAGAAAGCTTTTCTAATAAACTAGCTATGAGATGATGGGTGCTTAAACTAGGAAATGTAACAGAATGGCAGTGAGAAAGCAGTCCTTAGAGCTGCTTTCAAATAACTAGAGGCTGGTCAGAGAAAACCTGGCTAAACCTATACATATGGCTCTGAAAGTTATAAGTAGGACTAATAGAATTGACAAAGAAACAGATTTTGGCCCAAAAAATATTTGTTTAAACATGAGTGACTTGCTTGAGGAGGTTTTAAGTCCCTAACAACTTTGGGGAAAGTTCAGGACAAGACATTTTACAAGAAATAAAAAATGTTGGAATTTTGAAATGCAGGCCAAGGTAGATTTTTCAAGGCCTCTTCCAAACTCTGAGACTCTAAAAATCTACTGAATTTTCTTTCAGTGTGGTATTTTAGGCTACTCTCTATGCCTGATGGACAAAATGAAATGCCCAAGATTACTTTATCAGAGACTCTGCCTGACTTCACTACCTCTACTCCCACAACAAGAAACATACTTTCACATTTTAACATCATTTTATGTAAATATTTTAAACTGAATATCCACTTTTCACAATTCTGTCAACAAAACAGGTTGTTTACAACATACCTTAAATATCACTGAACTAGAACTGTTATCATCATTCAAATTAGCAACAAATCCCCAAACTGCAGCAGCTATCACTGAGTACCTTCTGTTTGTCTGCACCATGCCATACTATGTTCAATATTTCCCCTGTTAATTATAACCCGAAAAGTAGGTTTTATTCTCATCTTAAAGATGAGGAAATGGACTCAGAAAGATCAAGTATTTTTTCTGAAGTCACAAAACTGGTTAGTGAGGAAAAGGAATATGAACCCTGTCTTATGCCATGCTTTTTAAACCACACACCAGTACCTTAGAAAGCATGAGCAAAGTTTTAAGGAAAAATAAAAAGTGACGATCATTTATTGTTTATCAAGTATCAGGCCCTTTACCTGCATTATTTCATTTCATTCATTTCTTCAGCTCATAATAATAGAATGCTTCACTTCAAAGAATGTCACAAGATTTGACTTAAAAGGCTGAGGATAGTTGTTGAACAAATGAAAATAATAATCCTCCAAAGTTGAAAAGTATTTGAGAGTTTTTAAGATGTTTTCACATCCATTAGTTCATATAATCTTCTTAATAACCCTGTGAAGTAGGTAGAAAGGGATTATTATCCCCATTTACAAATCAGAAAACCAAGGATTAGTGTCACAAACTTACTAAATGGCAAAGTTGGCCTTCAAAGAATCCAGGAATTCTGACTTCTAGTCTAGTGTTCTACTACTTTACATCACCATCTTTGTCAGTGGGCCATGAAAGTAATATGTTGTCAGAAGAAAAGGAAAGAGGGAGCAAATGGAAAATGATGATAATAGGACTGAACACAGGAAGTTGCGGTAACAAAATATGTAAAAATACTTCAACAAAAACTGATAAAGGTATCAGGATATCAATATTTAAATAAAATGCAGGATTTTAAAGAATGCTTAAGAAGTTAAGACTGACATTTACGTAGGAACTTGGAAAGCTGACTGAAAAATATTGCCATTAGTTTCATTTCTGAAATCCTAGTCCTGAAGTACACTATTCAGGGATGAAAACCAAATGCAGTACCAGGCTGACTCCTGTTATTTGACATCTTAATATTTTGGGTTTTATTTAGTTAAAAAAAAAAACTTATAAAATCTTTAGGTTTAATTTCAGTTCAATATATCTCATGAATAATTTCTTTTGGGAAAATGCCATCAAACTCTGATTTACGGACAAAGGGGCTTTGTTTTAGCTCTAGATTTAATGAATTAATAAGAAGTAACTTGCAGTTTGGTTTCACTTCCCATTCCTTATTGTACTCATGTAATTAACCACCCTTTTCCCTTTCGTTAGCTTAGTCTGTGGCCTCCTGATAAGGAAGTCTGACAGGACAGCAAAGGAGAACTGCATGGGCTCATTAGGCAGACAAGAGCACAGGATTCACGAGCTCATGAGACAAAGACACATGAATTCTTTTCCTAGTTACTATCTAATCCCTGGCTCAGTGATTTCCCATATTTAACAGAAACACAAGAAAAATATCTTACCTAGCTCCAAGATGTCGGTAGTTTCTATTAAAGAAAAAATTGTTACAACATAAGTCATCATGAAAAACACACCAAAATGACAGAACAGTGAGATTCTGGGGTAAAATGAGGGCTTGACAGTTTGTATAGTTCAATTCTCTCATTTTAGAAGATACTAAGTTTATTACTAGTAGTTGCGGAAGTATACCACTCAATTCTGCCTTATTAAAAACTGGATATCCAGAGAGGCTAAATAACTGTACCTAAAGCTAATCTGGGATTGTCTGAACTCACAATCTAAATTTCCTGATTTCATGCTCAAACCAATGTATATTGCGTTTGACAGATACCTCTACAAATTATATTTGCTTGTGTTTTAACCTGTGAGTTCTTGGTATACTCAGACCTCCAAAAAAAGAGGCTTTGTGTTAAGAGATGTCAAATTAAATTTTTCTATGCTAAATACAGCTTTTTTTCTTACCTTGATATTGGGATGCAGACTCTGATAGATGACCATATTTATGTTTTCTAACATCATTCCAGTCTATTACTGCAGGAAGAGAGAAAACAGTCATGTGGAAAGAAAGTAAAAGTTTCAGTACTTCTCCAATTTAGCAGTATATTGCGACAGTTTTTGCTAAAGTAATCTACTTTTGAGATTCTAGTCTAAAGAAATAACCCAACGTCTAGAAAAAGAGATTTCATTCAAAAAACTTTAGTATTCTTTATAATAACTAAAAGTTGGGGTAGAAGGGGTGCTTAGATGTTCAACACAGAAGACTGATTAAGATACTGAAATACATTTGTTATTTGACAAAGTATTTTGCAGCTGTTAAATTTTTACAAGTCTAAGTGGGAAAATGTTTGAGTTAATGTTATCTGGTAAGATAAAGGATTAAAAAATATATGCAAGGAATAACCACAATTACATAAAAAACTGAAAGACAAAGAACACCTATGTTACAGGCTGCATTGTGTTCTCCCAGAATTCATACTGAAGTAATCATTTCTCAGTACTTCAGGCGACTTTGGAAGTAGGGTCTATGAAGAAATAAGTTAAAGTGAGATCTAATTTTAGAGTGGACTCTAATCCGACATGACTGGTGCCCTTATAAGAGGAGGAAACTGTGGACACAGACAACGGCAGGGAAAAGACTATGTGAAGGCACAGGGAGAAGACAGACATTTACAGGCCAAAGGGAAAAACAGCCCTGCTGACACCTTGCTCTTGCTCTTGTAGCCTCCAGAACTGTGAGAAAATGTCTGTTGTTTAAATCACCCAGTCTGTAGCCTTTGTTATAGAAGGTCTATCTAGTAAACTAAAACGACCCTTAAAATTATCACTAGAAAAAAAAAGAAGTAAACAAAGCAAAGATAAACAACTGGTTATCTTTGGGTGGTGGTACTGTTTTTCTCCCCTTTCTAATTTCAAATATTTTCAGATTTTTTTTATACAGAGTACCAGTTCAGTTCAGTCGCTCAGTCATGTCCGACTCTTTGCGAGCTCATGAACCACAGCACGCCAGGTCTCCCTGTCCATCACCAACTCCTGGAGTCCACCCAAACCCTTGTCCATCGAGTCGGAGATGCCATCCAACCATCTCATCTTCTGTTGTCCCCTTCTCCTCCTGCCCTCAATCTTTCCCAGCATCAGGGTCATTACTTATATAATAGAAATATATTTTCCTTGCTTAAAAATTCAGATTCATCTACTGACCCCAGTACTTTCTTACCATTATTTACCCATCTTCTTTACCACTGAATGGTATCACTTTTTTTTTAACCATTATTTACCCATCTACCCACTTCTCTTCTTACTCAGCTCAGATTTAAGGTCCCGCACTAAAATCACTCCCTGACCACGTCTTCAACTCCTTCACACCTGTTCTTGTTTTTGTTTTGTTTTTCTGTTAAACTTGACTACTAAAGCCTCAACCCTAACTTGGCTAAAACCACTTATCTGCCTGTATCACGCCTACCCCAACAGATCACAAGTGCTAAAGAAAAACAAGTGGAACCTTACTGGTCTCACCATAAACTCATGGCTACAATCTCAATGCTAATTATCACTGTCTAGGAATCAAACCACATTTCCCTACCATGCTTCCTTTTCTCCTTTCCAAAAATATAAATTCACGTATTCTTCTCTCTAATGCTGAAGAAGCTGAAGCTGAACAATTCTATGAAGATCTACAAGATTCTTTAGAACTCATACCAAAAAAAGATGTCCTTTTTATCACAGGGGACTAGAATGCAAAAGTAGGAAGTCAAAAAATACCTGAAATAACAGGCAAGTTTGGCCTTGGAGTACAAAATGAAGCAGGGCAAAGGCTAACAGAGTTTTGTTACAACAAACACCCTCTTCCATGAACAAAAGAAACGACTATACATGGACATCACCAGGTGGTCAGTACCAAAATCTGATTTTATTTACTCTTTTTGCAGTCGAAGATGGTGTAGCTCTATACAGTCAGCAAAAAAAAAAAAAAAAAAGAAAGAAAGAAAGAACTGGAGCTGACTGTGGCTCAAATCATCAGCTCCTTATTGCAAAATTCAGGTTCAAGTTGAGAAAGTAGGGAAAACCACTAGGCCATTCAATTATGACCTAAATCAAATCCTTTATGATTACACAGTAGAGGTGATGAACAGATTCAAGGGACCAGATCTGGCAGACAGACTGCCTGAAGAACTATGGATGGAGGTTCGTAACACTGTGCAGGAGGTGATGACCAAAACCATCCCCAAGAAAAAGAAATGAAAGAAGGCAAAGTGGTTGTCTGAGGAGGCCTTACAAACAGCTGAGAAAGGAGGAGAAGCAAAAGACAAAGGAGAAAGGTAAAGAGAAATCCTTTAGAGTTTAGAGGGTAAAGAATGCAGAGTTGCAGAGAATAGCAAGGAGAAATTAAAATAAAAAGGCTTCTTAAGTGACCAATGCAAAGAAACAGAGGAAAACAACAGATTGGGAAAGACTAGCAATCTCTTTAAGAAAACTGGAGATACCAAGGGAACGTTTCAGGCACAATAAAGGACAAAAACAGCAAGGACATAGCAGGAGCAGAAGATGGTAAGAAAAGGTGGCAAGAATACACTGTACAAATTAAGAATTGTACAAAAAAGCTCTTAACGACGCAATGAAACATGATTATGTGGTCACTCACCTACAGCCAGACATCCTGAAGTGTGAGATCAAGTGGGCCTCAGGAGCATTACTATGAACAGTGCTAGTGGAGGTGATGGAATTCCAGCTGAACTATTTCAAATCTTAAAAGATGATGTTGTTAAAGTGTTGCACTCATTATGCCAGCAAATTTGGAAAACTCAGCAGTGACCACAGGACTGGAAAAGGTCAGTTTTCATTTCAATCCCAAAGAAAAGCAATGCCAAAGAATGTTCAAATTACTGTATAATTGTACTCATTCCAAGATTTTGCCTAAAATCCATCAGGTAAGGCTTCAGCAGTATGTGAACTGAAAACTTCCAGGTGTTCAAGCTGGATTTAGAAAAGGCAGAGGAACCAGAGATCAGATTGCCAACATATGCAGGATCATAGAAAAAGCAACGGGATTCCAGAAAAACATCTGTTTCTGCTTCATTGACTATGCTAAAGACTTCAACTGTATAGATCACAACAAACTGTAATATTCTTAAAGAGATGGGAATACCAGATCACCTTACCTGCCTCCTGAGAAACCTGTATGCAGGAAAAGAAGCAACAGTTAGAACCGGACATGGAACAACGAACTGGTTCAAAATTGGGAAAGGAGTATGTTAAGGCTGTATATTGTCACCCTGCTTATTTAACTTATATGCAGAATACATCATGCAAAATGCCAAGCTAGATGAATCTCAAGCTGGAAACAACATTGCCAGGAGAAATATCAACAACCTCAGGTCTGCAGATGATACCACTTTAAAGGTAGAAAAGTGAAGAGGAACTAAATAGCCTCTTGATGAAGGTGAAAGAGGTGAGTGAAAATGCTGGCTTAAAACTCAACATTCAAAAAACTAAGATCATGGAATCCAGTCCCATCACTTCTTTGCAAACAGATGGGAAAAATATGGAAACAGTATTGGATTTTCTTGGGCTCCAAAATCACTGTGTAAGGTGACTGCAGCCACAAAACTAAAAGATGCTTACTCCTTGGAAGAATAGATATGTCAAACCTAGATAGTGTTTTAAAAAGCAGAGACATCACTTTGCCGACAAATGACTGTCTAGTCAAATCTATGGCTTTTCTAGTAGTCATGTATGGATGTGAGAATTGGACCATAAAGAAGGCTGAACACCAAAGAATTGACACTTTCGAACTGTGGTGCTGGAGAAGACCCTTGAGAGTCCCTTGGACTGCAAGGAGATCAAACCAATCAATCCTAAAGGAAATCAGTCCTGAATGTTCATTGGAAGGACTGATGCTGAAGCTGAAGCTCCAATACTTTGGCCATCTGATGAGAAGAGCTGACTCCCTGGAAAAGACTCTGATTTGGGAAAAACTGAGGGCAAGAGGAGAAGCGGATGACAGAGGATGAGATGGTTGGATGGCATCACTGACTCAATGAACACGAGTTTGAGGAAACTCAGGAAGATAGTGATGGAAAGAGAAGCCTGGTGTGCTGCAGTTCATGGGGTCACAAAGAGTCGGACATGACTGAGTGACTGAACTGAACTGAACTAGCGGATGAACAACAAGAACAACACAATTTTTCACTTTCTTCATATTCCAAATATTCCCTCCTTAACCTTCACTCTTAAGGGATGACATTAATTCAGGGCTTATTGAGAACAACAAAAATAAGACATGAGAACCTTCTATATGCCACACATTTCAGGAAGATTCAGACTTAATCTTGCCTAGTGGTATGTCCCCAAAGCATAATATAGTAAGCAGCGGGTATTCAGTTAGTAATTGGTAATTTAATGAATCTACTTATTCATCATTCTTTCTGACTTTTCTCCTACTTCTGTGGATGAAGCATCTCTGATTTTAAGCAACAGCCCACCCTACATTTTTGCTCCAGATCCCATTTCCTCTCATTTTCTTAAGGACTTTGCAAGTATTTCCTCTATAACAGATCATTTACATCAGTATTGTTATTACTTTGTCATCACCTATCAAAACAAACACACAAAAAAACCCAATAAATATGCTCTCCCCAACCCCTCTTAATTCCACACATACTCTTACTGCTCTTTCAATTTTTCTACTCTCTTTCATGGGAAAACTTATTTTAAGAGTTGTCTTAAAGGCAATGAATTATTGCCTCCTCCCTTCCTCATATTATGTCCTCATTTTAATAGGGCTTTTTTTTTTTCCCCTCACCACTCCACTGTGATTACTTCCAAATTCATATTTCCAGCACTGGCCTCTACTTGGAATTCTATACTTATATATACAACTACTTTCAGGCCATCTCTACATGGTTCTCAATCAGATATTTCAAACTTAGCTAAAACAGAACACCGTCTGTCAAGCTGTTCTTTTTGTCCTCCACAAACCAGTAGATGGCATCTCCATCAACTAGCTCTTCAAGCCAAAATTCTTGAAATTATCCTTGATCCCTATATTTCCTCTACATTCACATTCAATCCATCAGTAGGTTCTGTTGGGCCATATCCCAGTCCATCCACCACTCAATCTCATGATTCACAGTCTAGTTTGAGTCACTATTACCTCTTATCTGGACCATTGCGAAGTCTGCTAACTTATCCTGCTTCTACTTTTGCCCTATTCCAACTTATTCTCCACAGAAGAGTCAGAAGGAGCACACTATATCTGAGAAAGCAGATCTACAAGCAAGAGGAAGCCACTGGGAAAGAAATGGAGGTGAGGGATGGAGAGATGAGAATATCCTACTGGCCCATGGAACCTTGGCTCTGGAGGCTCAGTATACTTTTGTTTTTCATGTGGCTTGGCTGTTCAACCTGCTTAGTAATTAAAAGAATTCTAACTGTTTCAAATGTAGACATAGAAGAAAAGGTTTCTGAGAAAACACCATGATTTTAGTGTCAAGCGGAAGAGCAAGCTTGACTTAATCTCAGACAAAACAAATCATCCCAACTAAGTAAAAACCAAGGAATAAGACATAATAAACTCGAAAACTATGTTTAATCATATAGATATTTTTATCTTTAAAGATTTCTGACAAGGTTCTTAGTTTGTACAAAACTAAAATTTTGTTTAGAATCTAAACTCTGAAATTTGCAAGATATTTTTCTACTAAATTCCACTAATACTATTAAAATGTGACTATAACAAAAGGAAAGAAGGCATTACCTTCCAGAAATGACTATAAATTTTAATGACATTTAAGAAATACAAAGTGTCTAGCACAGTGCCTAACAAAGAACAAATTCATTAAATAATAAGTTTTCATTTCTTTCTTTCCTAGTAATAATCTCTAGTCTGGCTAAATTGTCATAAAAATATCTCTAGGTATTTAAAAAGCAAAAATTCCAACCTCTACTAACAATCTTGAAAATTGATGCCCACGACAAAAAGACATCATGGTTAAAAGAAAAGGATAATGAGTGACATAATTAGAAATGGGGAATTCCTTAAACTCAGTCCTTGCCAATCTCTTAACCATCCTTACCTCCAGGATAGGGTAAAAATATACTTACCACTAGGCTGCATAGTCAATAGACTACAAACTGGTCAGGAAGTTAAAAGGTTTGGGATTTACCCCTGGGTCTACCAATACCTTGCTCTGACCTCTGACAAGTCAGTTTTTCTGTATGTTAATTTTTCCATCTGTAAAATGGGGATGGGAGGAAGGGGGACACTTATTACCCTGTAAAGGACTGAGACTTTACTAGTATTAACACACTGGACTACATTACAAGAAAAGTAGGACATTTACATATAATATTTTTGCTTATTCGAATATCTCAGGGTTGGAGAGTACCTTATGGTGAGTACCTTATGTTAAGTACCACAGGTTAAATTTAAGTAAGCCTCAGTCTTCACAGAAATAAAAAATACAATATTCGCCAAATTTAGTCCCATGCAAACATCAAATTTCCAACTAATCAGGGTAAACAAGAAAATAAAAAGATACTAAAACTGCATCAAGATAGTGTCATAAACTAAATTATGCCTCCCACCCCAAGTGATATGTTGAAGTCCTAATCCCTCAATGTGACTTTATTTGCAGATAGGACTTTTACGAGCTTGTTGTACAGTATCTGTTGTGTCTGACTCTGCGACCCCATAGACTGAAGCATGCCAGGCTTCCCTGTCCTTCATTATCTCCTGAAGTTTGTTCAACTCATGTCCATTGAGTCGGTGATGCCATCCAATCATCTCATCCTCTGTCATCCTCTTCTCCTCCTGCCTTCAATCTTCTCCAGCATCAGGGTCTTTCCCAATGAGTCAGTTCTTCGCATCAGGTGCCCGAAGTATTGGAGCTTCAGCTTCAGCATCAGCCTTTCCAATGAATATTTAGGACTGATTTTCTTTAGGATTGACTGGTTTGCTCTCCTTGCAGTCCAAGGGACCCTCAAGGGTCTTCAGCATCACAGTTCAAAAGCATCAATTCTTCAGCGCTCAGCCTTCTTTATGGTCCAACTCTCACATCCATACATGGCTACTTGAAAAGCCATAGCTTTGACTAGACGGACCTTTGATAGCAAAGCAATGTCTCTGCTTTTTAATACACTGTCTAGGTTTGTCACAGATTTTCTTCCAAGGAGCAAGCATCTTTTAGTTTCATGGATGCGGTCACCAGCCACAGTGATTTTGGAATCCAAGAAAATAAAGCCTGTCGCTGTATCCACTGTTTCTTCATGTATTTGCCAGGAGGTGATGGCACCAAATGCCATGATATTAGTTTTTAGAATGTTGAGTTTTAAGCCAGTCTTTTCACTCTCCTCTTTCATCTTCATTAAGTGGCTCCTTAGCTCCTCTTCACTTTCTACCATTAGGGTGGTACCATCTGCATATCTGAGGTCATTGATATTTCTCCCAGCAATCTTGATTCCAGATTGTGCTTCATCCAGCCCCTAATTTTGCCTGATGTACTCTGCATATAAGTTAAATAAGCACAGAGATAATATACAGCCTTGAGGTACTCCTTTCGCAACTTTGAACCAGTTTGTTGTTCCATGTCCATTTCTAACTTTTCTGTTTCTTGACCTGCAGACAGGTTTCTCAGCAGGCAGGCAAGGTGGTCTGGTATTCCCATCTCTTTAAGAATTTTCCACAGTTTGTTGTGATCCATATAGTCAAAGGCTTTAGTGCAGTCAATGAAGCAGAAATTTTCTGGAATTCTCTTGCTTTTTCTATGATCCAATGAATGTTGGCAATTTGATCTCTGGTTCCTCTGCCTTTTCTAAATCCAGTTTGAACATCTGAAAGTTCTTGGTTCACATAGTGTTGAAGCCTAGCTTGAAGGATTTTGAGCATTACCTTGCTAGCATGTGAAATGAGCATAACTGTGTGGTAGTTTGAACATTCTCTGGCATTGCCTTTCTTTGGGATTGGAATGAAAACTGACATTTTCTAGTCCTGTGGCCACTGCTGAGTTTTCCAAATTTGCTGGCACACTGAGTGCAGCTCTTTAACAGCATCATCTTTTAACATTTGAAATAGCTCAGCTTGAATTCCATCACCTTCACTAGCTTTGTTTGTTGTGATGCTTCCTAAGGGCCACTTGACTTCATACTCTAGAATGTCTGGTTCTAGGTGAGTGATCACACCATCATGGTTATCTGTGTCATTAAGATATTTTTTGTACAGTTCTTCCATGTATTCTTGCCACTTCGTCTTAATATCTTCTGTTTTTGTTAGGTCCATACTTCTTCTGTCCTTTACTGTGCCCATCTTTGCATGAAATGTTCCTTTGGTATCTTTAATTTTCTCAAAGAAGTCTCCAGTCTTTCCCATCCTACTGTTTCCTCTCTTTCTATGCATTGCTCTAAAATTTAAGAAGGGTGTTTGCTATGACCAGTGCATTCTCTTGGCAAATACTGTTAGCCTTTGTGCTGCTTCATTTTGTACTCCAAGGCCAAACTTGCCTGTTACTCCTTGACTTCCTACTTTTGCATTCCAGCCCCCTATGATGAAGGACATCTTTTTTTGGTGTTAGTTCTAGAAGGTCTTGTAGTTCTTCTTGGACTGTTCAACTTCATCTTCTTTGGCATTACTGGTTGGGGCATCGACTTGGATTACTGTGATGCTGAATGGTCTGCCTTGGAGACAACCAAGATCATTCTGTCGTTTTTGAGACTGCACCTTAGTACTGCATTTCAGTCTTTTGCTGACTGTGAGCGCTACTTCATTTCTTCAAAGGGATTCTTGCCCATAGTGGTAGATATACTGGTCATCTGAATTTGCCCATTCCCATCCATTTTAGTTCACTGATTCCTAAAATGCTGATGTTCACACTTGCCATCTCCTGTTTCACCGCTTCCAATTTACCTTGATTCATGGACCTAACATTCCAGGTTCCTATGCAATATTGCTTTTACAGCACTGGACTTTACTTTTACCACCAGACACATCCACAACTGGGTATCATTTCCTCTTTGCTTCAGCCTCTTCATTCCTTCTAGAGCTGTTTCTCTTCAACAGAATACTGGACACCTACCGACCTGAGGGGTCCCATCTTTCAGTATCATATCTTTATGCCTTTTCATACTGTCTATGGGGTCTCAAGGTAAGAATGCTGAGTGGTTTGCCATTTCCTTCTCCAGTGAACCACATTTTGTCAGAGTTCTCCATCATGATCCAACAGCCTTGTGTAACTCAGTGAAACTCTAAACCATGCCGTTTAGGGCCATGCCGTGGCATGGTTTAGAGTTTCACTGAGTTACACAAGGCTGTGATCCATGTGATCATTTTAGTTAGTTTTCTACGATTGTGTTTCCCATTCTGTCTGCCCTCTGATGGATGAGGATAAGAGACTGGTGCAAACTTCCTGATGAGAGGGACTGGCTGTGGGGAAAACTGGGTCTTGCTTTGGTGGGCAGGCCATGCTCAGTAAATCTTAATCCAATTTTCTGCTGATGGATGGGGTTGTGCTCTCTCTCTGCATTTTGGCCAGAGGCAGCCCAGTCCTAGAGTCTGCAGTCACCATGGTAGGGTACAGACTTTATGGTAGGAGCAGTGGTGACCTCCTACAAGAGGATTTATACCAGCACACTACACCTCCCGGGACTGCTGCTCTCAGTCCCCCTGACCCCGTGGCAGGCCAATGTCCACCCACGTTTCCACCAAAGACTCCCCAAAACTCACAGGACTGGTATCCTAATGAAAAAGAAAAGACACCAGAGACTGACTGGTCTCTCTCTTTCTCTCAATCCAACTCTACCCCTCCACCAACACATACAGAGAAAAAGGCCAGGTGAGCACACAGTCAGAAGGCGTTCTTTCTATAAGCTGAGGGAAGCCTCACCGTAAAGCAACCCCGCTAGAATCTTGATCTTGGACATCTAGACTCAGGAACTGTGAGAAATAAGTGTTTGCTGTTTAAACTACCCCACTTTTGGTATTTTGTTACAGCAATCCAAACACACGAATAGACATGGTCATAGAACAAATGAGGCTATAGAAGTTCTTTGAGAGTACCTTGTATAACACTACTTCATTTTCAAGTTGTCTTAAAGAATCTTCATCCTTCCTTTCACTACAGTTGGATTGATGGGAAAATAGAGCATAACAAAATAAAAATAACAACAAAAAAACAAACTGGAAGTTAAAATTTTATCCTCTTTTGAATCTCAAGACTATTTTCTCTTAACAATTTTAGGCAAGTTGTTAACTCCATTGAGTCTGCTTTCAAAAAAACATCAGTAAAATAGGGATGATCATCCTAGTGCTTGCTACTTGCTTCACTAGGTTGTGAAGAGCAAATAAAAACTACGCTTTAAACGTGCATAATAAAGATAATAGGGATTATTAAAGGAAAACTTGCTCTTATCTACCTTTCTCAGGGGGAAAACTCAGATCCTGACTAACATAACGTATGTACTTACAAAAAGGACACAGGATATTAGAACCTCCTGTTACTAGTTAGCCCCTATGGATTCTCATATTCACAACTGAGTATCTGCTACAGTTACTTTTTTAAATTGGAATATAATAGCTATACAATGTTGCACTGGTTTCTGCTGTACAGTGAAGTAAATCAGCTAGTGTTCGGTCGCCCAGTCGTATCAGACTCTTTGGGACCCCATGAATTGCTGCACGCCAGGCCTCTCTGTCTGGAACAAGATCAGCTATATATATACATGTATCTCCTCTCTTGGACTTCCCTCCCACTTCCCCCATCTCACTCATCTAGATCATCACAGAGCGCTGAGTTGAGCTTCCTGTATTACACAACAGGGTCCCACTAGCGATGTATTTTCACACATGCTCGTGCCATCCCCCCAACTCCTGTGTCCACACGTCCTTTCTCTACATCTGGCTCTATTCTTGCCCTGCAAATAGTTTCATCTGTACTGTTTTTCTAGATTCTACAGATATGCATTAATATATGATATCAGTTTTTCTCTTTCTGACTTACTTCGCTCTGTATGACAACTCTGTCCTTTCTCCCTTTGGCTTCCCCTTACTGTACATTGGGATCTTTAAAAATCATGGTAATGCATTCTTTTCAGAAGTAAAAGTGCCTGTATTTATTTCAAAAGACATTTAACAACACTAGGGCTGGGGAAAGAAAAGTAACTTGAATCCTTAAAATGGATATATGGAGCCCTGAAATACTTAAGAGGGCAATCTGTGAACATCCTAGAAAACACACCCTCTTTGATTTCTAAGCAAAGAGCACAACAGCACATTCTAGCAGTATCCAAAGTAATGCTGTCCAGTAGGATTTTCTGTGATAATGGGAATGTTCTATATCAGTGTCATCCAATGGATAACCACTAGCCACACAGGGCTATTCAGCATTTGAAATGTGGCTGGTGTGACTAAAGAGTTGCATTTTTAATTATATTTAATTCCTCTTAAATTTAAATAGACATATACAGCCAGTGGCTACTGTACTGGGTAGTGTAAATCTACAGAATGTAAAGACTCCGGTATTTCAGGAAACCCTTGAGGGGAATATAATACATAATAGAAAAATCTACAAAGCTATGGAAGCATCTTTTCAAAATGTGATAAAATAATCACAATGGTTCATCCCCTGAAGCAAGAAAAAGTTGAAAACATTCTTTACATATTGAGAAGAAATTCAGTTATAAATTATTACTATATATTTACAATAGCAATACTGTAATAATTATTAATACTGTATGCTGCTGCTGCTGCTAAGTCGCTTCAGTCATGTCCAATTCTGTGCGACCCCAGAGATGGCAGCCCACCAGGCTCCACCGCCCCTGGGACCCTCCAGGCAAGAATACTGGAGTGGGTTGCCATTTCCTTCTTCAATGCATGAAAGTGAAACGTGAAAGTGAAGTCACTCAGTCGTGTCCGACTCTTGGCGACCCCATGGACTGCAGCCCACCAGGCTCCTCCGTCCATGGGATTTGCCAGGCAAGAGTACTGGAGTGGGGTGCCATTGCCTTCTCCAGTTAATATTGTATAGCTTAAAAATAATATTTTAAAGTGTTTACTCTGCACCAGATATTGTGCTAAGTATTTCAATAACATCATCTTGTATCCTCTCTGGTATATTACTTAGTCTGATATCATTACCCCTTATATTAATAGGAAATAATAATATTCAGAGAGGTTGAATACATATCTAAAAATTACAGTCAGTAGAAAGGTCAGGATCTGAACCTGAACTATGTTCTTAACTATACTGCCTTCTCCTCAAAAAACAAAAACAAAAAAGGTAACAAAAAAATAAATCTTACAAATGCTTCTGACATAAAGTAGCCCAGCTTGGACAGTCTTTCCATTTTACTATAGTAAAAACTGAAGCACTGGTGCTTATTACGTTGATCTGGATGCTAAATAATCTGAGACACAGTCTGGGATTTAATGATGTAAAACTAGATTAAATGGAGGGTGTTCACAGGTACCATGTTTCAAACACTCACAGAGCTTGGAAAATACAAAACAAGTAATGCAGGTTTATATGCACATACCAGTGAGACAGCAGGGATAGGCAGGAAGGAAAGAAAGGAGCAGGAAAGGAGAGATGTTCCCCTCAGAAATGGAAACTGGAAAACAGAAAAATCAAATGTACTTCTGAAAATACATTAAGACAACACAGAACTCCTTTAGCAGTGAAAGCAATCGTGGTTTCAATAAACCAGAAACCTATGCTGATAAGCAGAGATCAAAACAGAAAAGCTGGAAGCAGAACACCTGTCCCACTGTGGTCACGGAGCACAAGCTACAGGGGAGGTGGGAGACAGAAAAGGGACTGGTCTGGAGTGTGCCATTGATCAGCCACTCCCTCTAATTAGCAAGTACTCCTAGGGCCTCTCAGATGATTCTCTGCCTCCAGCTCTCTTTCATTTACCTCTATTTCATTCGGAGGTAAGTGTGAAGAGACAGTATTATTCCTCTGGGATATCTGTCAGAAAAGGGGGGAGGGGAAGCAAGCTAGGCAATCCCTTCCTCCAAGAGCCATAAATTCTGTCTTGTACATGTAGCAGATGTGAACAAAGAAGATGAAACAGATCTCTTCTTGGCAATCATCCCCACCCCCACTCCATCTTTTGCAATTATATATCTGCACGTGCAGACAGAATCCCAGAGAACATCAATATTTCCTTTAACAAGCAAAGCAGCTAGCAATGAATGGCTAATGAAAATGCAGAAAAGCCATAACTCCTTTTGTCTTATAGGCAGTCGTAGTAGACTTCAACTATATATAATGTTTACCCTTTGCAGAGCCTTCTGGAGGTGTGAGCCAGGGCACAGAAGAGCTAACGCTTTTTAAAATGCCTCCGACTCATGTTTCTTCAACACTGAAAAAGTTTAGTGATATCAACGGTGCCACATCATACTTTCTGGCAGACATAAACGGACCTGATATTATGAAATAAGTAATGTACAACCATCATCATCATTCTAGTGTGTATTGGGAATGAAGCAGATGACGGTACTGGATGGTCTACTCTATCAGTCAGAATACTCGAGAGGACTCTACCTGAGTTTTCTCTTCAAATCTAGGTCCTAGACTCTGAATGAGATAGAGGCACATAATCTCATTTAAAGGAAAACAAGGATAGTAAGGGTTTAAAAAACTGAGGAGATTTACCAAGAGAAGAGAAGACTCAGGGGGAGCAGGAAAGCTTTTTGCAAATATCTGGAGTGTTCTCATGAAGCTAAGAGATTTGCTTTGCTTGTTTAATAGCTGTGGGTGGAAGCTATGGGCAGATAGGCTTTGGCTCATCACTAGGAAGAACTTTCTGAAAGTTGGAGGTATCCAACAGTAGGATGCACTCTCTGGGAAGTTCAGTTCAGTTGCTCAGTCATGTCTGACTCTTCGCAACCCTATGATCCGCAGCACGCCAGGCCTCCCTGTCCATCATCAACTCCCAGAGTTCACCCAAACCCATGTCCATCAAGTCGGTGATGCCATCCAACCATCTCATCCTCTGTCATCCCCTTCACTTCCTGTCCTCAATCTTTTCCAGCATCAGGGTCTTTTCAAATGAGTCAGCTCTTTGCATCAGGTGGCTAAAGTATTGGAGTTTCAGCTTCAACATCAGTCCTTCCAATGAATACCCAGGACTCATCTCTTTTAGAATGGACTGGTTGGACCTCCTTCCAGTCCAAGGGACTCTCAAGAGTCTTCTCCAACACCACACTTCAAAAGCATCAATTCTTCGGTGTTCAGCTTTCTTTATAGTCCAAATCTCACATCCATACATGACCACTGGAAAAACCATAGCCTTGACTAGATGGACCTTTGTTGGAAAAGTAATGTCTCTGCTCTTTTAATATGCTGTCAAGGTTGGTCGTAACTTTCCTTCCAAGGAGTAAGTGTCTTTTAATTTCACGGCTGCAATCATCTGCAGTGATTTTGTAGCCCCCAAAAAATAAAGTCAGCCACTGTTTCCCCACCTATTTGCCATAAAGTGATGGGACTGGATGCCATGATGTTCGTTTTCTGAATGTTGAGCTTTAAGCCAACTTTTTCACTCTCCTCTTTTACTTTCATCAAGAGGCTCTTTAGTTCTTCTCCACTTTCTGCCATAAGGGTGGTGTCATCTGCATATCTGAGGTTATTGATATTTCTCCAGCAATCTTGATTCCAGCTTGTGCTTCTTCCAGCTCGGCGTTTCTCATGATGTACTCTGCAGAGAAGTTAAATAAGCAGGGTGACAATATACAGCCTTGACGTACACCTTTTCCTATTTGGAACCAGTCTGTTGTTCCATGTCCAGTTCTAATTGTTGCTTCCTGACCTGCATACAGGTTTCTCAAGAGGCAGGTCAGGTGGTCTGGTTTGCCCATCTCTTTCAGAATTTTCCACAGTTTATTGTGATCCACACAGTCAAAGGCTTTGGCATAGTCAATGAAGCAGAAATAGATGTTTTTCTGGAACTCTCTTGCTTTTTCCATGACCCAGTGGATGCTGGCAATTTGATCTCTGGTTCCTCTGCCTTTTCTAAAACCAGCTTGAATATCTCGAAGTTCACGGTTCACGTATTCCTGAAGACTGGCTTGGAGAATTTTGAGCATTACTTTACTAGCGTGTGAGATGAGTGCAACTGTGTGGTACTTTGAGCATTCTTTGGCATTGCCTTTCTTTGCGATTGGAATGAAAACTGACCTTTTCCAGTCCTGTGGCCACTGCTTAGTTTTCCAAATTTGCTGGCATATTAAGTGTAGCACTTTTATAGCATCACCTTCAGGATTTGAAATAGCTCAACTGGAATTCCATTACCTCCACTAGGTTTGTTCGCAGTGATGCTTCCTAAGGCTCACTTGACTTCGCATTCCAGGATGTCTGGCTCTAGGTGAGTGATCACACCATCGTGATTATCTGGGTTGTCAAGATCTTTTTTGTATAGTTCTTCTGTGTATTCTTGCCACCTCTTCTTAATATCTTCTGCTTTTGTTAGGTCCCTAACATTTCTGTCCTTTATTGAGCCCACCTTTGCATGAAATGTTCCCTTGGTATTTCTAATTTTCTTGAAGAGATCTCTAGTCTTTCCCATTCCATTGTTTTCCTCTATTTCTTTGCATTGATCGCTGAGGAAGGCTTTCTTATCTCTCCTTGCTATTCTTTGGAACTCTGCATTCAGATGTTATAATCTTTCCTTTTCTCTTTTGCTTTTCACTTCCCTTCTTTTCACAGCTATTTGTAAGGTCTCCTCAGACAACCATTTTGCTTTTTTGCATTTCTTTTTCTTGGGGATGGTCTTGATTCCTGTCTCCTGTACAGTGTCACGAACCTTCATCCATAGTTCATCAGCACTCTGTCTATTAGACCTAGTCCCTTAAATCTATTTGTCACTTCTACTATATAATCATAAGGGATTTGATTTAGGTCATACCTGAATGGTCCAGTGATTTTTTCCACTTTCTTCAATTTCAGTCTGAATTTGGTAATAAGCAGTTCAAGATCTGAGCCAGTCAGCTCCCGGTCTTGTTTTTGCTGACTGTATAGACTGTAAAGAGCAATACTGCATAGGAACCTGGAATGTTAGGTCTGTGAATCAAGGCAAATTGGAATTGGTCAAACAGGAGATGACGAGAGTGAACACTGACATTCTAGGAATCAGTGAACTAAGATGGACTGGAACGGGTGAATTTAACTCAGATGACCATTATATCTACTACTGTGGCCAAGAATCCCTTAGAAGAAATGGAGTAGCCATCACAGTCAACAAAAGAGTCTGAAATGCAGTATTTGGACGCAATCTCAAAAATGACAGAATGATCTCTGTTTGTTTCCAAGGTAAACCATTCAATATCACAGTAATGCAAGTCTATGCCCCAACCAGTAATGCTGAAGAAGCTAAAGTTGAACAGTCTATGAAGACCTACAAGAACTAACATCTTCTAGAACTAACACCCCCAAAAGATGTCCTTTTCATTATAGGGTACTGGAATGCAAAAGTAGGAAGTCAAGAAACACCTGCAATAACAGGCAAATTTGGCCCTGGAGTACAGAATGAAGCTGGGCAAAGGCTAATAGAGTTTTGCCAAGAGAACACACTGGTCATAGCAAACACCCTCTGCCAACAACACAAGAGAAGACTCTACACATGGACATTGCCAGATGGTCGACACAGAAATCAGATTGATTATATTCTTTGCAGCCAAAGCTGGAGAAGCTCTCTGGGAAGGGAAGGTCAGAATTTGCTATCATTGCGGGTACAGAAGTAGAGGTAAGATAACCTCTTGGTGGAAATACTAAATCATGAGAAGGAAGAAGGAGGCTGGACTAGGTAACCTTTAGAGGTCTTGCCCAAGTCTGAGAGCCTATAATTTTATGGGAGTATGGACCTCCTGCTTTCATCATTCCATCACTGTGCAACTTAAGGTCTGCAGCATGGACACCGTACATTATTTGCAACACCAGCTTTCTCTCTGAAAGCTTACAGAAGAGTGACAGAGGGACAGAAGAAATAATAAAATCATTATCATGACCTTATTTCCCTTCTGCATCTTCATCTACCACATACTGGCACTGTGGTGGACACTTTACATAGTTTATCCAGCTAGGTTACTGTGAGACTCTGAGCTGGTAAGACATTGTCTTTGGGTTTTACTTTCCTCATTTGGAAAACGAATGGGTTGAACTTCATTATTCATGAAAGGGGACATCAAAGTTCCTTTTAATTTCCTTCATATCATGAGTCTGGGGGAAAGTAGCAGCAGGGATCTAGCTCAATTATTTCCTCCCTACGCACCACGATTTAACCTGGCAGATACTTTGAAATATCTTCCTTCTTTGGAGTAATGAACAATGTGTGCCATCTTCATTTTATACAGTAAACATAGATCTAAAAGGTTAAGTGTAAATAGAAATTTTAATGAAAAACGAAGTACATTTTGTACACACCAAAATGGTTAGTTAAAAGAAGGCTTTATAAAAATAAGTGCAATGTTTGCTGCAAAGCAACTTGTTCTATGAGAAGAGCTCACTGGAAAAGAACCCGATGCTGGGAAAGACCAAAGGCAAAAGGGGAAGAGGGTGGCAGAGGATGAGATGGTTAGATAGCATCAACGACTCAATGGACATAAATTTCAGCAAACTCAGGGATATAGCGGAAGACAGAGGAGCCTGGTATGCTACAGTCCTTGGGGTCGCCAAGAGTCAGACAAGACTTAGAGACTGAACAACTAGTTCTATAAATTTGGATTTTATGTATTGGATTTTCTGTTTTCACTTTGTCCTCCACTTAAGTTACCATGGCAAAGCTGCATTGCAGTTTTTCCCTACCTTTGGGGGTGATCAGTCTGTTGGTACCAAAACAAAACTATGGGTTTGAAAGCAATATTAAAAGTCATTCAATGCTTTCTCCTTCCTCTGCCTCTAACTCAGCCAACCACAGCCAATGTTTGAATTTTCTAACATCTTTACCAACTCTTCGCTTACTCTTCCAGTGATGAAGACCCCACATCTCCCCATGAAGCTCCTTCCATGCTTGGCAGTGGACCTTGGCTTTAGGGATGTGATTATATCTTTCCCATCTTAACAAGCACGAGGGAATCCCAGGACACCTCCATCAGTAACAATAGTTTGACATATAACCAAGCTTTTAATAGAAGTTCTCTTGAGAGAGCAAGATGGTGATGGGAGGGAAACTTTCTCTTTTCATTTGCCATACTTCTGTTGGTAATTTTTTTTTACACTGACTATATATTCCTTTAACACATATATGCATGTATTTTTAAGAAGTGGTCCAGGGGGTAAATCTCATTCACACTAAGGATAGGGGATTGGAGGGGAATAAGTGCCCCTAGGAACAATAGAATGAGAGGGAATAGCGTGTTATGATTTGACACCTCCATCAGCTATAATATTCTTGGATGTAGAATGGGAATTGAACTGACTGTAATATAGTCAGTACAGGAGGTTGAAGGACCCCTACTTCCTTGAAAATCACGGCTAATCTCCTTCTCAACTGAGTAAGCCAGCTCTTCAGGCATTTAAAAATAGCTTTCATGTGTACAAGGCAAGTGAACTACTTCCTGGTCTCATCAAGGTTAAATCCAACGACTAACTGTAAAACATGTCTCACTGTGTGATGTATCTGCCTCTTTTCCCCTGTCTTTCTGCCTAACTCAGAGTACACTCTTCTAATTGGGCCGTCTGCCTTCTAACATCACTCTTCTAGAGTCTGTTCATTTTCTCTTTATCACGACAGGGCAGCACCATTTCTAACTACTCAGTGTGCTGTGTGTGCTCAGTTGCTTCAGTTGTGCCCAACAATTTGTGACCTGGGAACTGCAGCCCACCAGGCTCCCATGAGCATGGGATTCTCCAGGCAAGAATATCGGAGTGGGTTACCATGCCCTTCTCCAGGGGATCTTTCTGGCCCAGGGACTGAACTCATATCTCTGGGGTCTCCTGCACTGCAGGCATGTTCTTTACCCACCTGAAAGTGAAAAGTGAAAATTACTCAGTCGTGTCCAACTCTTTGCAACTCCATGGACTATACAGTCCATGGAATTCTCCAGGCCAGAATACTGGAGTGGGTAGCCTTTCCCTGCTCCATGGGATCTTTCTAACCCAAGAATTGAATCAGGGTCTCCTGCACTGCAGGCAGATTCATTACCAACTGAGCTATCAGGGAAGCCCCTGAACCACCTGGGAAGCCCCAATTACTCAGACTATTTACCTTATTCCGAGCTTCTGGGTGTTTTTACCAAATATCCCCAGTTTGTCCTATTCTGTTATGAAGACCCTGCTGCCAGACTGTCTGGGTTCAGATTTGCTTCTATCATGTACTAGCTGTATAACTGTGGCTAAGTAACTTAACCCCCTGTGCCTCAGTCTCTTTACTGGCAAAATAAAAACAACAGCAGCAATTAACTTATACAGTTGCAGGGAAAATAACTAGGATACATATAAAGCACACAGGACAGTATCTGGCACACAGTGGATACAATATTAATTTGTATTATTGCTTCCTTCTCCTTCATCATCATCATAAGGTGAAAAGACAACCCTCAGAATAGGAGAAAACAATAGCATATGAAACAACTGACAAAAGATTAATTCCCAAAGTATACAAGCAGCTCATACAACTCAATACCAGAAAAGCAAACAACCCAATCAAAAAGTGGGAAACAGACCTAAACAGACACCTTTCCAAAGAAGACATACAGATGGCTAACAAACACATGAAAAGATGCTCAACATCACTCATTATTCAGCTCAATTCAGTCACTCAGTCATGTCCAACTCTTTGCGACCCCATGAATCACAGCACGCCAGGCCTCCCTGTCCATCACCAACTCCCGGAGTTCACTCAGATTCACGTCCATCAAGTCAGTGATGCCATTCAGCCATCTCATCCCTTCATTCTCTCTGGAGTTATTTCTCCACTGATCTCCAGTAGCATATGCAAATCAAAACTACAGTGAGATATCACCTCACACCAGTCAGAATGCCCCATCATCAAAAAGTCTACAAACAAAAAATGCTGAGGCGGGGGAGCTGTGGAGAAAAGGGAATGCTCTTACACTGTTGGTGGGAATGTAAATTGATACAATCACTATGGAAGACGGTACAGAGACTCCTTAAAAAAACAGGAATAAAACCACCATATGACCCAGGAATCCCACTCCTAGGCATATACTGTGAGGAAATCAAAATTGAAAAAACACATGTATCCCATTGTTCACTGCAGCACTATTTACAATAGCTAGAACATGGAAACAACCTAGATGTCCATCAACAGATGAATGGATAAAGAAGTTGTGGTACACACACACAATGGAGTATTACTCAGCCATAAAAACGAACACCTTTGAGTCAGTTCTAATGAGGTGGATGAACCTAGAACCTATTATACAGAGTGAAATGAGTCAGAAAGAGAAAGATAAGTATCATATTCTAATGCATATATATGGAATCTACAAAAATGGCACTGAAGAATTTATTTACAGGGCAGCAATGAAGAAATAGAGAATAGACTCATGGACATGGGGAGAGGGGAGGAGAGGCTGAGATGTATGCAAAGAGTAACATGGAAACTTACATTACCATATGTAAAATAGACAAAGGAATTTGCTGTATGGCTCAGGAAACTCAAACAGGGGCTCTGTATCAACCTAGAGGGATGGGATGGGGAGGGAGATCGGAGGGAGGTTCAAAAGGGAGGAGATATATGTATACCTATGGCTGATTCATGTTGAGATTTGACAGAAAACAACAAAATTCTGTAAAGCAATTATCCTTCCACTAAATAAATTTTTTTTAAAAAAGAAAACTAAGATCATGGCATCTGGTCCCACCACTTCATGGCAAATAGATGAGGAAACAATGGAAAAAGTTCAGTCCAGTCACTCAGTCGTATCTGACTCTTTGCGACCCCATGAAAAATAAAGTCAGCCACTGTTTCATCTATTTGCCATGGAAATAGTGAGAGACTTTATTTTCGGGGGCTCCAAAATCAGTGCAGATGATGACTGCAGCCATGAAACTAAAAGATGCTTGCTCCTTGGAAGAAAAGCTATGACCAACCTAGACAGCATATTAAGCAGAGACATTACTTTGCCAACAAAGGTCCATCTAGTAAAGTTATGGTTTTTCCAGTAGTCATGCATGGATGTGAGAGTTGGACTATAAAGAAAGCTGAGCGCCAAGGAATTGATGCTTTTGAACCGTGGTGTTGGAGAAGACTTGAGAGTTCCTCGGACTGCAAGGAGATCCAACCAGTCCATCCTAAAGGAAATCAGTCCTGAATATTTATTGGAAGGACTGATGCTGAAGCCGAAACTCCAATACTTTGGCCACCGATGGGAAGAACTGACTGATTGGAAAAGATGCTGACGCTGGGAAACATTAAAGGCAGGAGGAGAAGGGGATGTCACAGGATGAGATGGCTGGATGGCATCACTGACTCGATGGACATGAGTTTGAGCAAGCTCTGGGAGTTGGTGATGGACAGGGAGGCCTGGCATGCTGCAGTCCATGGGGTTGCAGAGTCGGACACAACTCAGAGACTGAACTGAACTATGTGTTAATAATATATGATATTTGTCTCTCTCTTTATGACAGAATTCACTCTGTATAATAAATAGGCTCTAGGTTCATCCATCTCATTAGAACTAACTCAACTGTGTTCCTTTTATGGCCGAGTAATATTCCACTGTGTACATATACCACTTTTTTGTCCATTCAACTGTCAATGGACATCTAGGTTAATTCCATGTCTTAGTTACTGTAAACAGTGCTTCGATGAACACTGGGGTACATGTGTCTTTTTTGATTACGGTTTCCTCAAGATATATGCTCAGTAGTAGGATTGCTGGGTCACATCATAGTTTTATTTCTAGTTTTTTAAGGAATCTCCATACTGTTTTCCATAGTGGCTATGTCAATTTGCATTCCTACCAACAGTGCAAGAGGGTTCCCTTTTCTCCACATTCTCTTCAGCATTTATTGTTTGTAGATTTTTTTGATGATGGCCATTCAGATCGATGTGAGGTGATACCTCATTGCAGTTTTGATTTGCATTCCTCTAATTATGAGTGATGTTGAGCATTTTTTCTTGCATTTATTAGCCATCTTACATCTTCATTGGAGAAATGTCTGTTCAAATCTTCTGCCCACATTTTGACTGCGTTGTTTTTCTGGTATTGAGCTGAATGAGTTGCTTGTATATTTTGGAGATTCATCCTTTATCAGCTGTTTCATCTGCAAATTTTTTATCCCTTTCTGGGTTGTTTGATCTTGTTTGTAGTTTACTTTGCTGTACAAAAGCTTTTAAATTTAATTAGGTGCCATTTATTTATTTTTGCTTTTATTTCCATTACTGTAGGAGGTGGGTCATAGAGGATCTTGCTGTGATTTATGTGAAAGAGTGTACTGCCTATGTTTTCCTCTAAGAACTTTATAGTTTCTGGCCTTATAGTTAAGTCTTTAATCTATTTTATTTTTGTGTATGGTGTTAGAAAGTGTTCTACTTTTATTCTTTTGCACATAGCTGTCTAGTTTTCCCAGCACCACCTATTTTTTTTTAGGTTTTCTTAAAGTTAATTTAATTGGATGATAATTAGTACAATATTGTGGCAGTTTTTGCCATCCATCTACACGAATCAGCCACAGGTGCACATGTAGCACCCCATCCTGAAGCCCCCACCCACCTCCCTCCCCACCCCATGGCTCTCTGGGTTTTCCCAGAGCATCAGTTTTGTGCCCTGCTTCATGCATCAAACTTGCACTGGTCATCTATTTTACATACACGTTTCAGTGCTATTCTCGCCTTCTCCCACAAAGTCCTTAAGTCTGTTCTTTACATCTGTGTCTCTTGCTGCCTTGCATATAGGATCATCATTACTGTCTTTCTAAATTCCATATGTATGTGTTAATATACAGCATTGCTGTTTCTCTTTCTGACCTACTTCACTCTGTATTATAGGCTCCAGTTTTTTTCCATCTCATTAGAAATGACTCAAGTGCATTCATTTTTATAGATGAGTAATATTCCATTGTGTATATGTACCACAACCTCCTTATCCATTCATCTGCCAATGGACATCTAGGTTACTTCCAGTCCTAGCTATTGTAAACAGTGCTGTGATGAACACTGGGGTACACGTGTCTCTTTCAATCCTGGTTTCCTCAGTGTGCATGCCAAGCAGTGGGATTGCTGGGTCATAAGGCAGTTCTACTTCCAGTTTTTTAAAGGAATCTCCACACTGTTCTCCATATTGGCCCAGAACGACTTATTGAAGAAGCTGTCTTTTCTCCATTGTATATTCTTGCCTCCTTTGTCAAAGATAAGGTGCCCTTAGGTGTGTAGGTTTATCTCTGGGCTTTGTATCTTATTTCATTGTTCGATATTTCTATTTCTAGGCCAGTACCACACTGTCTTTGTGACGATTTTTTTTTTTTTTTTTTTGGTAGTATAGTCTGAAATCAGGAAGGTTGATTCCTTCACTTCCATTTTTCCTTCTCAAGACTGCTTCGGCTATTCGGGGCATTTTATGTTTCCATATAAATTGTGAAATCCTTTGTTCTAGATCTGTGAAAAATATCACTGGTAGTTTGATAGGGATTGCACTGAATTTGTAGATTGCTTTAGGTAGTATAGTCATTTTCACAATATTGATTCTTCTAATCCAAGGACATGAAATCTCTCTCCATCTGTTTGCGTCAACTTCGATTTCTTTCATTGTATCTTCTGTTTTCTGTCTTCTAGTTTTCTGCATACAGGTCTTTTGTCTCTTTGGGTAGGTTTATTCCTGGGTATTTTATTCTTTTTGTTGCAATAGTGAATGGGATTGTTTCCGTCTCTGATTTTTCACTGTTAGTGTATAGGAATGCAAAGGATTTCTGTGTATTAATTTTATATCCTGCAACTTTACTATATTCACCGATTAACTCTAGTAATTTTCTGGTAGAGTCTTTGGGGTTTTCTGTGTATAGTATCATGTAATCTGCAAATAGTGAGAGTTTTACTTCTTCATTTTCAATCTGGATTTCTTTTATCTCCTTTTGTTCTCTGATTGCCATGAATAGGACTTCCAAAACTATGTTGAATAAAAGTGGTAAGAGTGGGCACCCTTGTCTTGTTCCTGAACTTAGAAGAAATGCTTTCAGATTTTCACCAATGAGAATAATGTTTGCTTTGGTTTTATTCTATTAGGCCTTTATTATGTTGAAGCAAGTTTCTTCTCTGCCTACTTTCTGAAGAATTTTTTATCATAAATGGGTGTTGAATTTTGTCAAAAGCTTTCTATGCATCTATTGAGATGATCATATGATTTTTATCCTTCAGTTTGTTGATATGGTATATCACATTGATTACTTTGTGTATAATGACGCATCTTTGCATTCCTGGGATAAATCCCACTTGATCATGGTGTATGATCTTTTTAATGTGTTGTTGGATTCTGCTTGCTAGAATTTTGAATTTTTTGCATCTATATTCATCAGTGATACTTGCCTGTAATTTTCCTTTTTGGTGGTATCTTTGTCTGCTTTTGGTATTAGGGTGATGGTGGCCTCATAAAATGAGTTTGAGAGCTTTCCTTTCTCTGCTGTTTTTTTGGAAGAGTTTGAGTGAGATAGGTGTTAGCTCTTCTCTAAACTTTTGGTAGAATTTGCCTGTGAAGCCATCTGGTTCTGGCCTTGTGCTTGTTGGAAGATTTTTGATTAGTTTCGATTTTGGTCCTTGTGATTGGTCTATTCATGATTTCTATTTCTTCTTGGTTCAGTTTTGGAAGGTTGTACTTTTCTAAGAATATGTCCATTTCTTCCAGACTCTCCATTTTATTGGTATATAATTGTTCATAGTAGTCCCTTATGATTCTTTTTATTTCTGTGTTGTCTGTTGTAATGTCTCCGTTTTTGTTTTTATTGATTTGAGTTCTCTTCCTTTTTTCTTGACAAGCTTGCTAGTGGTTTGTCAATTTTATCTTCTCAAAGAACCTGCTTTTAGTTTTAGTCACCTTTAATATTTCATTTCTTTTATTTCTGCTCTGATCTTTAAGATTTCTTTCCTTCTACTAGGCTTTGGTTTTTTGGTTGTTGTTGCTCTTTTTCTAGTTGCTTTAGGTGTAAAGTTAGGTTGCTTGATGTTTTTCTTGTTTCTTGAGGTAGGCTTGTAGTGCTATAAACTTCCTTCTTATCACTGCTTTTACTGCATCCTACAGGTTTTGGGTCATCATATTTTCATTGTCATTTGTTTCTAGGTATTTTTAAAAATTTCCTTTTGACGTCTTCAGTGACCTGTTGGTTATTTAGAAGTGTGTTGTTTAGCCTCCATGTGTTTGTGTTTTTTTACAGTTTTTTCTTGTAAGTTATATCTAGTTTCATACATAGTGTTGTGTTCAGAAAAGATGTTTGATACAATTTCAATTTTCTTAAATTTACTGAGCTTGATTTGTGATCCAAGATGTGATCTATCCTGGAGATTGTTCCATGTGCACTTGAGAAAAATGTGTATTCTGCTGTTTTGGGATGGAATGTCCTGAAGATACCTATTAGGTCCACATGGTCTAATGTGTCATTTAAGGCTTGTGTTTCATTTAAGACTTGTGTTTCCTTAGTAATTTTTTGTTGTGATGATCTGTCCATTGGTGTAAGCGGGGTGTTCAATTCCCCTACTATTATTGTGTTACTGTTGTTTTCCCCTTTTATGGTTGTTAGCATTTGCCTTATGTATTGCGGTGCTCCTATGTTGGCTGAATAAATATATATAATCATTATATCTTCTTGGGTTGATCCCTTGGTCATTATGTAGTGTCCTTCCTTAACTCTTGTAAAAGTTTTTTACTTTAAAGTCTATTTTGTCTGATATGAGTATTGCTACTCCTGCTTTCTTTTGATTCCCATTTGCACGGAATACCTTTATCTATCCCCTGACTTTCAGTCTGTGTCTTTAGGTCTAAAGTGAGTTATCTTACAGGCAGAATATACATGGGTCTTGTTTCTTTATCTATTCAGCCAGTCTGTGTTTTTTGCTTGGTGCATTTAATCCATTTACATTTAAGGTAGTTATTGACATATATGTTCCTACTGCCATTTGCTTAATCATTTAGGGTTTGTTTTTGTGGTCTGTTTCTTCTGTTGTGATTCCTGCTAGAGAATTTCCTTAGCGTTTATTGTAAGGCTGGTTTGGTGGTGCTGAATTCTTTCAGCTTTTGTCTGTAACGCTTTTGATTTCACAATCAAACCTAAATGAGATCCCTGATGGGTAGAGAAATCTTGGTTACAGGTTTTTTTCTTTCATCATTTTTTTCTTTCACTTTAAATACCTGCATAGCTCCTGCTGAAAAATTAGCTGTTAGACTTATGGAGATTTTGTGAATTTGTGTCTGCTAAGTTGCTTCAGTTGTGTCTGGTTCTTTGCAACCCTATGGACTGTAGCCCACCAGGCTTCAGTGGGTATTCTCCAAGCAAGAATACTGCAGCAGATAGCCATTTCCTTTTTCAGGGGATCTTGTCAACCCAGGGATTGAACCTAGGTCTCCTGCACTGAAGGCAGATTCTTTAACCTCTGAGCCGCCAGGGAAGCCCTGGGGATTCCTTTTTATGTTATTTTTTTTCCTTTCCCCTTGCAGCTTTTAATATTTTTTTCTTTGTGCTTAATTTTTGTTAGTTTGATTAATTTATATGTGTCTTGGTGTTTTTCTCTTTGGGTTTATCTATATGGGATGCTCTGGGTTTACTGGACTTGGGTGGTTATTTCCTTTCCCATTTTAGGGAATTTTTCAACTCTAATCTCCTCAAATATTTTCTCATACTCTTTTTCTCTTCATTTTGGGACCCCTATAATTCAAATGTTGGTGCATTTAATAGTGTCCCAGAGATCTTTGAGACTGTCCTTAATTCTTTTCATTCTTTTTTCTCTCTTCTGCTCCATGGCAGTTACTGAGGGCTTCCTGGTGGCTCAGTGGTAAACAGTCTGACTGCAATGTGGGCATCCTAGGTTCAATCCCTGTGTCCAGAAGGTCCCCTGGAGAAGGGAATGGCAACTCACTCTAGTATTCTTGAGTGAAGAAACCCCATGGACAGAGCAGCCTGGTGGGCTATAGTCCATGAGGTTGCAAAGAGTCAGACACAACTGAGTGGCTAACACTTTGATGACTGTTATTTCTATCATTCTATCTTTCAATTCACTGATCCATTCTTCTGCCTCAGTTATTCTGCTATCGATTTCTCCTAGAGTACTTTCAGTAATTGTGTTGTCACTGTTTCTTTATTTCTTCTAGGTCTTTGTTAAATGTGTTAAATGTTTCTTGTATTTTCTCCACTCTATTTTCAATATTTTGAAACTTCTTTACTATCATTACTCTAAATTATTTTTCAGAGAGGTTGCCTACTTCCTCCTCATTTATTTGGCTGTATACTTTTTACCTTGCTCCTTCATTTTCTGTTGTTTATTTTGATGGGTGGGACCGTGTTCCTGTCTCACCAGTTGTTTGGCCTGAGGTTTCCAGTAGTAGAGTGTGTAGGCAGTTAGATAGAGCCAGGTCTTGGGATTGAGATACAGACCTCTGGGATCCCTCACTCTGATTAATATTCTCTGGAACTTGATGTTCTCTGTTACTCCAGCAATGTAGTGGAGTGTGGGAATAAAAAGAAAGAAAGGCAGAACAATAACAAAGTATAAAATATAAAACCGCCTGAAGGGTAAAACCAGACTTCAATAGCAATGAGAGAGAAGAAAAGAGAAACAAAAAAGTACACACACACACACACACACACACACACATACATATATTTTATATATATATGTAATAAAAATGAAAATAAGAGTGAGTAGAATAACAACAAAGAGTATAAATAATAAAATAAGCATGGAAAACTAACTGAAATAGTAGAAAGAATAAGAATATATATGAAACAACCACTGGAGGGTAAAACCAAACTCTACTGGTAAACAGTAAAAACCCAAAAGGCAAAAAAAAACCTTGGCTTTGAAGGGTGGGCGTAGATGGTGAGTGGCTCAGGTGGTGGAAATGGTTAGGTGGAGATGGGATTTAGGTGGGGGTGGAATCGTGACTTAGGACCCAAGCCTTCAGAAAAAGCCCTGGGTGGGGTTGGGGGAAGGTCCAGGCTCAACCTAACTGAGGGGGCCTCTGCAGTGCATCTGGATTTGGGGTGTGGAAGATAAGGACCAGGTCCCTAGGAGGCTCCCCAGGGCCAAGTGGATGGCACAACACCAGATGGATTTCCCTCTCTGTACCAGAAGGACCATCCCCTGGCTGCCCCCGCTATATCTCCCCTCCCTCCTATACCTGCAGGACCTACATGGGCAGAGGGTATCCTTGGAGGTGGCCCTGGAGGACAGAGGGGGCCCCTGAGGATTGGTCCCCAGGGAACAGAGGGCTCACCCTGGAGGGTGGAGGGGGCTGAGAGGGAGGGGGCCCTGGAGGATGGAGGGGGCCCTGAGAAGTAGGAGGGAACCAGATGGTAGAAAGGGATCCTGGATGGGGGAGGGCCCAGGCTAGAGAGCAGACAGGGTCCCTGGAAGGGTGAGGAGGCTCACAGAGGATGGGTACCCTGGGGGGTGGAGGGGACCTTCCAGATGGCCGAAAGCTCAGCCTGGAAGGAGGAGGAGCCTCTGGAGGCTGGAGAGCCAGGAGGGGGACTCTGGATGGTGGAGGGCTGGGCCTGGGAGCCTTAGGAGGCTTCCCAGAATCGAATGGGTGGCGGGACACCAGGTAGTTCCCTGCTCTTATAACCCACAGGAGCCTCCCCAAACCAGCCCACCTTTTTCTCTCCAAAAATGAGCCTCCCTACTCCCTCTTACATCCACAGGATCCACCCAAGTGGACGGGGGTCCCTGAAGAGTGACGGGCTCTTCCAAAGGGTGAAGAGGGCTGGGGAGGGTAGACAAGGCCCCAGAGGGCAGAGACCCAGGCCCTTGGGCCCCAGAAGGCTCCCTGGGGCCAAGTGAAAGGGGAACCCCAGGGGCTTCCCCAGTAGATCTTCTGATCTCACCAGAGGTCCCCCAACCCCCGCCCAGAGGAGCAGGTGCACTGCTCCCAGCACTCAAAGGTGCCCCAGCCACTCCCAGTACCAAACTACACCTCCGTCCAGTCACCACTAAGTGAAAGGGGAGCCCCAGGGGCTTCCCCTAGTGGATCCTCCGATCCCTGAGGGATCCCTACCCCTCTCAGGTGAGCAGGCACGCTGCTTCCAGTGATCAAAGGTGCTCAAACCGCCCAAGGCACCAAAGCCACTCCACCTCCCCGAGCAACCCCACAGTTGCTAGTCATCAGGGTTCAAGTTTCCTCCACTCCCCCTTACCCGGTTGTTCCCAGGGTCCTCCCTTCAGCCTGTCCACAGGAGGTCCCCAACTAGCAGCTGGTGAGTATCCCAGGTGTGGGGAGACATGCCTCCCTGTCTTCCCTCACCCCAATCTTGGGTCTACCCTCAAAGCATTCTTGACATTTCATTTCTTCAACATACTTCTCTCTGACAAACTGGATTAGAGTGGAGCTTCACTTGGCATTCCTACTACTGTGGCTGTTTTCATTGCACTATGATGCACACTCACGCTTCAACAATTCACATTCCTCTTTGTTTCATACCTCTTTTCAAAACCTATCTTGTAGAGCAGGGAATAGAAAACTTTTTGAAAAGAGCCAGAGGGTAAAAAAATTCAGTTTTATGGGATATATGGTTTCTGCTACAACTACTCAATTCTGCCATTGTACAATGAAAGTAGCCATACACATTAACAAATGGACATGGCTATATTCCAATAAACCTTTATTTACAAAAACAGGCAGCTGACAGGATTTGGCCTATGGACCACAGCTTACTGATCCCTGATCTAGAAGAATCTTCCCTAAATAACTTTGCCTAGCTGTGATTACTCCATTATTCTACTTCAAAATACATGTACTATATTCATCTACAAATAGTTATAAACTTCTGAATATTTTTATGTGGTCAGTCTCTCACTTAGAATACTGTACAGATTCTTCAAGGAAAACTGTCATTTGATTCATAGCTAAGCCTAGGAGTAACACTGAGTGGTAAGGACATGACAAATGAATCCGTCTATGTGCACAAAGAACTCACAAAGAGCAGATTAACAGGACAGACAGCAACGCAAATACACAATCATAATATAATGTGATTTTTGCTATAAGAGAGATTTGCTATACAAAGTGCTCTGAGAAAAGCAAAAGGAATGACTGACTTTGCTTGGGGAGAGGAGGAAAGTTTCACAGATGACTTGAGGTAGGATTGTCAGAAAAGAAAGAGGAATAGGCATTTGAGTTAAAGGAAATGTAGTATAAAAGTACTAAGACATGGAAATGGATTAAGTGTATGGATAATAACCAGCAGCTACTATAGATGGAAAGGGGGAAGCGAAGCTACAGAGACAAATGATGGAAACTGAACAAGATGAGAATACAAAAGAAAGTATCAGCAAAGAGTGCCATTTGCCACAATAAGACAATGTTATACACATAATGAGGAGTCTGGATGATTCTAGAGATTGTATTTAAATATTCAAAATCATGATTTGATTTATTAATAATATTTTATACCCATAAAAAGGCTTTAACTTTTTCATAGACTTTCATGTATATTATTTTTAATGTTCATACAGCTTCCATACTTAACATGTCTACTAAATTCTAATAGTGATCATGAACTTATGAGGTAGTAAGAAGAGTAAGATTTAAAGGCAAAAAGATTCGGGACAAAATCTTGCAGTTTATAGGAACAACATGTTGAGTAATGTTTCCACAGAACAGGAATAGCAACAGTCTCTGTTTCATAAGATTACAGAAAAGACTATTTGAGACAATTATGTGAAGAGTACTTTGTAAAAGAGCTACAAAATGACATGCAGGATTTGTGAAATTGCAGGATAAGTTGGTAAGAAAGGATGAGATACTTTTATTTACTTGAACAGCTTTCTGTGACACATACATTCATCCACAGCCTAATAGAAGATGACTCTTCATTTCTATCACATGTAAGAACAGGTTCTGACCTTTTCGAGGATCTGATTTTTGCATGGTATCATCAGCTATATCAAATAGGAATTTCCTCTTTAACAAGATGGAGAAATCTAGAAGCAAAAGATTAAAAAAAATTAGAAATATGAACAATTGTAGATCAAAGGAGACCTGCAATGAAATTAGGTTTTAATCAGAGAAAACCAGCAGGCTGAACACCCAGAAGGGCTTCCCAGGGGCAATAATTTAGTTAAGTTTCCAATTTCCAGGATCCTTCCCTCAGCTTTTTGAGTTCAGAACCCTGATTCTGTTAAAAACAGAACAGACTTTTCAGGGCATTAATAGGTAATTTTAAACAATAATAGATAAACTAGAAGGTTACTCTATTAATTCACTGTGAGAAATATAACAGCCATATAACCAAAGTATTGTACACTGAAAACTACAAACATCACTGAAAGAAATTGAAATAATGAAATGTAAAGACACTTACATTCATGAATTAGAAGACTAATGTTAAGACAATACTACATAAAGATCTACAGACTCAATGCAATCCCTATCAAAATCCCAATGATGTTCTTCTGCAAAAATAGAAAAAGCCATCCTAAAATTCACGTGATATCTCAAGGACCTCTAATAGCTTAAACAATCTTGAAAATGAAGAATAATGTTAGAAGACTCACAATTCCTGGCTTCAAAACTTACTACAAAGCTATAGTAATTGAAACAGTGTGTGTGAGGGTACTAGCAGAAGGACAGGCACACAGAGCAACAGAATAGAGAGCCCAGAAATGAACTCAAATATGTACAGTCAAATGATTTTTAATAAAGGTGCCAACAACATTCAGTGGGAAAAGAATACTCTTTTCCACAAATGATGCTAGGAAATCTGGATACCCACGTGCCAAAGAATGAAGATGGACCTTTAGCTTATACCATATATAAAAATTAACTCAAAATGTATCAAGACCAAAACTTTAGAGCTAAAATTATAAAACGCTTAGAGAAAACAGAGAAGAAAATCTTCATGACACTGAATTTTGCAATAATTCTGGAATTTGACATCTAAATCTCAGGCAACAAAAGAAAAAAACAGATAAACCGAACTTCATCAAAATGAAAAACATTTGTGCATCAAAGAGCACTATCACATGGATGAGAATAAAACCTACAAAATGGCAGAAAACATTGGCAAATCATTCATCTGATAAGGGACTAATCACTAGAATATGTACAGAACTCCTCCAATTCAATGACAAAAAAAAAACAAAAACAAAAGAAACCCTCAAAAAATCCAACTGAAAAATCAGCAAAGGACCTGAATAGGTATTTCTCCATTTATCTACATGTGCGTGCTAAGTTGCTTCAGTCATGTTCAGCTGTTACGATCCTATGGACAGTGGCCCACCAGGCTCCTCTGTCCATGAGATTCTCTAGGCAAGAATACTGGAGTGGGTTTCCATGGTCTTCTCCAGGGGACCTTCCTGACCCAGGGATTGAACCCACATCTCTTACATTTCCTGCACTGGCATGCAGGTTCTTTACCACTAGTGCCGCCTGGGAAGCCCCCGTTTATCTATGTAGATGGCCAATAAGTACATAAAAATCAACCTCATTAATCATTAGGAAGGTGAAGGTGAAGTCGCTCAGTCGTGTCCAGCTCTTTGTGACCCCAAGGACTGTAGCCTACCAGGCTCCTCCGTCCATGGGATTCTCCAGGCAAGAATACTGGAGTGGGTTGCCATTTCCTTCTCCAGGGGATCTTCCCGACCCAGGGATCGAACCCAGGTCTCTCGCATTGGAGGCAGACGCTTAATCATTAAGAAAGTGCAAGTTAAAGTCACAATGAGATACTACTTCACACCCACTGGGGTGGTTATTATGAAGAAAAAAAGAAAAATCCTAAGTGCTAGCAAGGATATGGAGAAATTAGAGCTCTTGTGAATTGCTAGTGGAAATAAAAAAATGGTGCAGCTGCTGTGGAAAACTTTAAAAAGTTAAACATGGAAATACCAAATGACCCAGTAACTCCACTTCTAGGTATATTCCCAAAAGAACTGAAAACAGGGACTGAAACAGGTACCTGTGCACAAATGTTCGGAGCAGCATTATTCACAGTAGCAAAAGAGTAGAAACAATCTAAGTGTCCACCAATGACTGACCGAATAAATAAAATGAGGCTTATACATACAATCGAATACTATTCAGCCATAAAAAGGAATAAAATTCTGATACACACTGCAACATGGATGAATCTTGAAGACATTATGCTCAGTGAAATAAGCCAAGTACAAAAGGCTAACTACTATATGATTTCACTTGCACTTGGCAACTGGAATAGGGAAATTCCTAGAGAAAGGAAGTAGAACAGAGGTTATCAGGGGCTGGGCAAAGAGGGGGAATGGAGAGTTATGATTTAATGGGTACAGAGTTTCTGTTTGAAATGATGAAAATATTCTGGAGTTGGACAGCAGCGAAGGCTATACATCACTATAAATGCACTTAAGCATTAAAATGGTAAAAATGATACATTGTTATATATTTTAAAAAATATATTTTTAATTGAAGGATTGTACTGTATTGTATTGGTTTGGTTTCTGCCATACATCAACATGAATCAGTCATAGGTATACATATATCCCTATACATATGTCCCTGCCCTCTTGAACTCCCTAACACCTCTCACCCCATCCCACTGCTCTAGTTTGTCACAGAGCCCCAGTTTGAGTTCCCTGAGGCATACAGCAAATTCCCACTGGCTATCTATTTTACATATTGTACTGTATAAGTTTTCATGCTACTGTCTCAATGCTTCCCACCTTCTTCTTCCCATCCTGCATCCACAAGTCTGTTCTTTATATCTGCGTCTCCATTACTGCCCCACAAATAGGTTCATTAGTATCATCTTTCTAGATTCCATATATATGCATTAATATATACTTCTCTTTCTGATTTACTTCTTCTGTATAAAAAGCTCTAGGTTCATCCACCTCATTAGAATTAACTCAAATGTGTTTCTTTATATGGCTGAGTAATATTCTATTGTGTATATATACCAGAGATTCTTTATCCATTCATCTGTTGATAGACATCTAGGTTACTTTCATGTCTTAGCTATTGTAAATAGTGCTGCTATGAACACTGGGGTACATGCGTCTTTTTCAATTATGGTTTCCTCAGGGTATATGCCCAGTAGTGGGATTACAGGGTCATATTGTAGTTTTATTCCTAGCGATTTTAAGGAATCTCCATACTGTCCTCCATAGTGGCTATATCAATATACATTACCAACAGCAGAGGAACAGGGTTCCTTTTTTCCCACTCTCTTCAGTATTTACTATTTGTAGATTTTTTGATGATGGCCATTCTGACTGGTGAAGTGATATCTATTATAGTTTCTGATTTGCATTTATCTAATATTGAACGATGCTAAGCATGTTTTCATGTATTTATTAGCTACCTGTATGTTTTCTTTAGAAAAATGTCTGCTTAGGTCTTCTGCCCACTTTTTGATTGAGTTGTTTGTTTTTCTGGTATTGAATTGCACAAACTGTACATTTTAGAAGTTAATCCTTTGTCACTTGTTTCATTTGCAATTTTTTTATCCCATTTTGAGGGTTGTCTTTTCACCTTGCTTATAGTCGCCTTTGCTGTGCAAAAGCTTTTAAGTGTAATTAGCTCCCACTTGTTTATTTTTATTTCCATTACTGTAGGAGGTGGGTCACAGAGGATCTTGCTGTAATTTATATCAAAGAGCCTTCTGCCTATGTTTTCCTCTAAGAGTTCTATAGCTTTGGGTTTTTGTTTAGGTCTTTAACACATTTTGAGTTTATCTTTGTTCTTTGTGTATGGTGTTAGGAAGTGTTCTAATTTCATACTTTCACATGTCCAGTTTTCCCAGCACTATTTACTGAAGAGACTATCTTTCACCATTGTAAATTTTTGTCTCCTTTGTCAAAGGTTAGGTGCCTGTAGCTGTGTGGGTTTATCTCTGGGGTTTCTATCTTGTTCCATTGATCTATATCTCTGTTTTTGCACCAATACCATACTGTCTTGATGACTACAGCTTTGCAGCACAGTCTGAAGTCAGGAAGGTTAATTCCTCCAGCTCCATTCTTCTTTCTCAAGATTGCACTGGCTATTCAGGGTCTTTTGTGTTTCCAAACAAATTGTGAAATATCCTCGTTCTAGTTCTGTGAAAAATGTCACTGATAATGTGACAGTGACTGCACTGAATCTGTAGATTGCATTTAATAGTATAGTAACTTTCACAATATCGATTCTTCCAACCCAGGAACATGGAATCTCTCTCCATCTGTCATCTTTGTTTTCTTTCATCAGTGTCTTGTAGTTTTCTGTACACAGCTCTTTTGTCTCCTTGAACAGGTTTATTCCTAGTATTTTATTCTTCTTGTTGCAGTGGTAAATGGGATTGATTCCTTAATTTCTCTGATTTTTCATTGTTAGTGTATAGGAATGCCAGGGATTTATGTGTAATGATTTTGTATCCTGTGACTTTACTAAATTCACTGATTAGCTCTAGTAATTTTCTGACAGTATCTTTAGGGTTTTCTATGTATAGTATCATATTCTCTAAAAAACAGTGAATTTTCCTTCTTTTTCAATTTGGATACCTTTTATTTCCTTTTCTTCTCTGATTGCCATAGCTAGGACTTCTAAAACTATGCTGAATAACAGCTGTGAGAGTGGGCACCTTTGTCTTGTTCCTGATCTTAGAGAGAATGCTTTCAGTTTTTCACGCACTGAGAATAATGCTTGCTCTGGGTTTAGCATATATGGCCTTTATGTTGAGGTAGGTTCCTTCTATGCCTGTTTTTTGAGAGTTGGTATCATAAACAGATGCTGAATTTTGTTGAAAGCTTTTTCTGCATCTACTGAGATTATCACGTGGTTTTTTATTTTTCAACTTGTTAATATGGTATATCATACTGATTGATTTGTGTATACTGAAGGATCCTTGCATCCCTGGGATAAACCTGACTTGATCATGGTATATGATCTTTCTAATGTGTTGTTGTATTCTGTTTGCTAGAATTTTGTTGAGGATTTTTACATCTATGTTCATTAGTGATACTGGCCTGTAATTTTCTTTTTTTGTGTTATCTTTATGTAGTTTTTGGTATCAGGGTGATGGTAGCCTTGTAGAATGAGTTTGAAGTTTTCCTTCCTCTAACTGTCTGAAAGAGTTTCAGAAGGTTAGGCATTAGCTCTTCTTAAATGTTTGACAGAATTCACCCGTGAAGCCATCTGGGCTTTTGCTTTTTGGGAGTTTATTTTTAGTCATAGTTTAGATTTCACTGCTTGTGACTGGCCTGTTCATACTTTCTATTTCTTCCTGGTTCAGTCTTGGAAGGTTGACTTTGTCTAAGAATCTATCCATTTCTCCCAGGTTGTCCATTTTATTGTCCACTGTTGCTCATAATAGTCTCTTATGATCCCTGGTATTTCTACATTGTCAGTTGTAACCTCTCCTTTTTCATTTCTAATTTTGTTAATTTGATTTTTCTCCTTTTTTTTTCTTGATGAGCCTGGCTAATGGTTTGTCAGTTTTGTTTTTCTTTTCAAAGACTCCACTTTTAGTTTTATTCATCTTTACTATTATTTCATTTCTTTTTCACTGCTCTCTGATTTCTTTCCTTCTACTAACTTTAGGGGATTTTTTAATTCGTCTTTTTCCAGTTGTTTTAAATGTAAAGTGAGGTTGCCTATTCTGTTTTTCTTGTTTCTTGAGGTAGGACTGTATTGGTATAAACTTCCTTCTTAGGACTGCTTTTGCTGCATCCCACAGGTTTTGGGTTGTAGTTTTCGTTGTCATTCATTTCTAGGAATTTTCTGATTTCTCTTTTTATTTCTTCAGTAACTGATTCATTCTTTAGAATCGTACTGTTTAATCTTCATGTGTGTTTTATATTTTTTTTTCCTGTAATTGATATCTAGTCTCATAACACTGTGGTCAGAGAAGATGCTTGATATGATTCCATTTTTCTTAAATTTACCAAGGCTTGATTTGTAACCCAAGATGTCTATCCTGGAGAATGTTCCATGTGCACTTGAGAAGAAAATGTATTCTGCATTTGGATAGAAAGTCCTGAACATATCAATAAGGTCCACCTGCTCTAATGTGTCATTTAAGGTTTGTGTTTCCTTTTTAATTTTCTGTTTTAATGATCTGTCCATTGGTGTAAGTGGGGAGTTAAAGTCCCCTAGTACTACTGTATTACTGCCAACTTCCCTTTTATGTGTGTTACTGCTTGCCTTATGTATTGAGGTGCTCCTATGCTGGCTGCATAAATATTTACAAATCTTATGTTTTCTTCTTAGATCAATCCTTTGATCATTACTTGATTCAAAGCAGGAGATCCAAACCTTTTTGGCACCAGCGCCCAGTTTCATGGAAGACAATTTTTCCATGGATGGGGCAGGGAGTGGTTTTGGGATGATTCAAGTTCATTACATTTATTGCGCACTTTATTTCTATCATTATTACATTGTGATATATAATGAAGTAATTACACACCTCACTGCTCATCTGATAGGAGGTGGAACTCAGCAGTAATGCAAGTGATGGGGAGTGGCTGTAACTGCAGCTGAAGCTTTGCTCACTTGTCTGCTGCTCATTTCCTGCTGTGCGGCCCAGTTCCCAACAGGCCACAGACCGGTACTGCTTCATGGTCCAGGGGCTGGAGACCCCTGTTTTAAAGCACCCAAAAATCTGGCATTTTTCATTTAAATAGGGGGGAAAAAAAGAGCTGAGGTTCTGAAATTAAACAAGATTAATTATAGCATCCAAGGTCACGTGGCTACTAAATGGAAAGGCTAAAATTAAGGGCTAATTTCAAAGCCTATACTCTCTTTGGTTTCATTATGCTTGCTTACTATAGTTTAAAAACAACAAGAAATAAATCCCTAGTTTACTTGTGATAGGCTATATTATATAGAGAGATGTTTGGCAAATAGTCAAGTGCTATGTAATGTAAGAAATTACTATTAGCACAAGGAAAGAGCTTACTAAGGCAGTGGCTTTCAAACCTTTTCAGTTACGATCCATGGATTTAAATCCAGTAGTTTTTATAATAGTATGCATTCCTGAAAACCTTACATCTTATAAAATTATGCACCAAACATGGGCTTGTGGTTAAAACAGTTATGAACAGACTACTAAAAGCCCATGGAACTTTGTATCCTTCATATATATACACACACATACTTCATAAGGATTTCAATCATTCAGTTCAGTCACTCAGTTATGCCCCACTCTTTGTGACCCCATGAACCACAGCACACCAGGCCTCCCTGTCCATCACCAACTCCTAGAGTCTACCCAAACCCATGTCCGTCGAGTTGATGATGCCATCCAACCATCTCATCCTCTGTTGTCCCCTTCTCCTCCTGCCTTCAATCTTTCCCAGCATCAGGATCTTTTCCAATGAGTCAGCTCTTTGCATCAGGTGGCTATAAGTATTGGAGTTTCAGCCTCAACACCAGTCCTTCCAGTGAACACCCAGGACTGATCTCCTTTAGGATGGACTGGTTGGATTTCCTTGCAGTCAAAGGGTCTCTCAAGAGTCTTCTCCAACACCACAGTTCAAAAGCATCAATTCTTCGGCGCTCAGCTTTATAGTCCAACTCTCACATCCATACATGACTACTGGAAAAACCATAGCCTTGACTAGATGGATCTTTGTTGGCAAAGTAATGTCTCTGCTTTTTAATATGCTGTCTAGGTTGGTCATAACTTTCCTTCCAAGGAGTAAGCGTCTTTTAATTTCATTGCTGCAACTGCCATCGGCAGTGATTCTGGAGCCCAGAAAAATAAAGTCAGCCACTGTTTCCCCATCTATCTGCCACGAAGTGATGGGACCAGATGCCATGATCTTAAGTTTTCTGAATGCTGAGCTTTAAGCCAACTTTTTCAGTCATTAATAAATGGTTAAAATTAGACCCAACAAACTAAATATAAGGAAGAATGGTATAATCCACTTTAGGATACTTTCCAATTAAAATTATTTTTTAAAATAAGTTTTAATGTGTAATGGAATAAACCTGTAGTAATTCAGAACACTAAGCTTCTAAGAGTGACTTATTTCTCCAAGGTTTTCTGGAGTGAAAATTTGAATGTATGTCACCATATGCAGACAGGAGCCACTTAATAAAAGCTTTAAAGAGATAAAATTAAAACCTGAAGTCAGATTCATATGGGTTTGGGGACTGATAAGAGATTATTAACCTGTTCATCATTTTTCAATCTGTTCACACTGCCCAAGTAGACCTTTGAGAGATGTCTATGCCTCACAGTACCAGAGATCTCAAGATCAACTTCATTCTGTTAGAAGGTAATAGGATAGAGTCCTAGTTAGGAACTAACTCCTTAGATGTAGAGCTCTGAGAATAGGTTAAATCCTCACTGTTTAGACCATAGAGACAGCTACATAAAGTAATTTGGACTCATTAACAGAGGAGTATCTATAAACCATTTCATAAATCATCCCCCAAAGTCTCAGGTTCTCATCCTAAACAAGTGAGTTACGAATTCCTGACATTTTCCAGGGTCTTGCAGGAAACATACAGAATTACAAACTTGGGGCAAATATGGTTTTTCTATACCGAGAAATTGAGATGCAACTTTGAAACTTGGCCTGGTTCATTCCTGGTTCATTCACTGAAGTCACCCCCTTAGGGCTTCAAATTCCTCACTTTAAAACCAAAAGATTAGAATTCAGGCACGTCCCATGTTTACCACACACTAGCTGCATGCCTCTGGTTCATCATCCACCCTTACATGTGTTTGATTTTATGGTTTTGTAGAAAATACTATTGCTATTGAAATAAGGAAAATTTATCAAATGAAATCAGCTGTTTTCCTGTGAGCTACTCAGGCAATTGTCTTGACACCCGTTTCTAGTTGGGACACTGAGATCACTTCTTTATTCACTGTAATAGGAAGCTAGACCACACAAAGGGGCTTCCAGGGAAATGTATCTTATGTGAATTTGAAACAGCAGTCTCAGGAAAAGGCTCTCTTCTCTAGAAAACTGATTTGACTGAGAGGGTATGAAATAATCTTTGACATATGTATTAAGCTAAAGAATATTATAGATTAAAAAAATTATTTGGGGGTGATAGAGAAAGAATATATAATAAACATTCTAAACAGCTAAGGCAGAAGAATGGTACCACTTGCCAGCAGTCACTCAACATTTACTAAAAACTTTCTTCATGATACTTCTTGAGAATAACACCTTTTAAAGCAAGTCAGAAATCTCTGTATATAACTAAGACTCAGCAGGAACCAACAAGCATGAGAAGAAAAAACATAAGTCCAGTTTCAATTCAGAGACAGAAATGTATGGTTATTAGGCTTTCTGAGTTTTTTTCTTTTTTTAATCTGGGAAAATTAGCCTTAGGACACAAGATGCTTTCCTCAGCTTCCTTAGCTTTTGATCCAGCAACTCATCTCTTCAGTTTAGTTCACTCGCTCAGTTGTATCCGACTCTTTGCGACCCCATGAATTGCACCACGCCAGGCCTTGATGTCCATCACCAACTCCCGGAGTTCAGACTCACATCCATTGAGTTGGTGATGCCATCTAGCCTCTGGATGATGCGATGAGGCGATGTCTCATCCTCTGTCATCCCCTTCTCCTCCTGCACCCAATCCCTCCCAGCATCAGTCTTTTCCAGTGAGTCAACTCTTCACATGAGATGGCCAAAGTACTGGAGTTTCAGGTTTAGCATCAGTCCTTCCAATGAACACCCAGGGCTGATCTCCTTCAGAATGGACTGGTTGGATCTCCTTGCAGTTCAAGGGACTTTCAAGAGTCTTCTCCAACACCACAGTTCAAAAGCATCAATTCTTTAGCACTCAGCTTTCTTCACAGTCCAACTCTCACATCCATACATGACCACTGGAAAAACCATAGCCTTGACCAGACGGACCTTTGTTGGCAAAGTAATGTCTCTGCTTTATAATATGCTGTCTAGGTTGGTCATAGCTTTTCTTCCAAGGAGTAAGCGTCTTTTAATTTCATGGCTGCAATCAACATCTGCCGTGATTTTGGAGCCCAAAAATAAAGTCTGACACTGTTTCCATTGTTTCCCCATCTATTTCCCATGAAGTGATGGGACCAGATGCCATGATCTTCGTTTTCTGAATGTTGAGCTTTAAGCCAACTTTTTCACTCTCCTCTTTCACTTTCATCAAGAGGCTTTTTAGTTCCTCTTCACTTTCTGCTATAAGGGTGGTGTCATCTGCATATCTGAGGTTATTGATATTTCTCCAGCAATCTTGATTTCAGTTTGTGCTTCTTCCAGCCCGGCGTTTCTCATGATGTACTCTGCATATAAGTTAAATAAGCAGGGTTACAATATACAGCCTTGACAACCTTTCCTATTTGGAACCAGTCTGTTGTTCCATGTCCAGTTCTAATTGTTGCTTCCTGACCTGCATACAGGTTTCTCAAGAGGCAGGTCAGGTGGTCTGGTATTCCCATCTCTTTCAGAATTTTCCACAGTTTATTGTGACCCACACAGTCAAAGGCTTTGGCATAGTCAATAAAGCAGAAATAGATGTTTTTCTGGAACTCTCTCGCTTTTTCAATGATCCAGCAGATGTTGGCAATTTGATCTCTGGTTCTTCTGCCTTTTCTAAAACCAGCTTGAACATCTGGAAGTTCATGGTTCAAATATTGCTGACGCTTCACTTGGAGAATTTTGAGCATTACTTTACTAGCGTGTGAGATGAGTGCAACTCTGCGGTATTTTGAGCATTCTTTGGCATTGCCTTTCTTTGGGAGTGAATGAAAACTGACCTTTTCCAGTCCTCTGGCCACTGCTGAGTTTTCCAAATTTGCTGGCATACTGAGTGCAGCACTTTCACAGCATCATCTTTCAGGATTTGAAATAGCTCAACTGGAATTCCATCACCTCCACTAGCTTTGTTTGTAGTGATGCTTCCTAAGGCCTACTTGACTTCACATTCCAGGATGTCTGGCTCTAGGTGAGTGATCATACCATCGTGATTATCTCGGTCATGAATATCTTTTTTGTATAGTTCTTCTGTGTATTCTTGCCACCTCTTCTTAATATCCTCTGCTTCTGTTAGGTCCCTAGCATTTCTGTCCTTTATCGAGCCCATCTTTGCATGAAATGTTCCCTTGGTATCTCTAATTTTCTTGAAGAGATCTCTAGTCTTGACCATTCTGTTGTTTTCCTCTATTTCTTTGCATTGATCGCTGAAGAAGGCTTTCTTATCTCTTCTTGCTATTCTTTGGAACTCTGCATTCAGATGCTTATATCTTTCCTTTTCTCCTTTGCTTTTTTTTTAAATTTATTTATTTATTTTTAATTTTAAAATCTTTAATTCTTACATGTGTTCCCAGACATGAACCCCCCTCCCACCTCCCTCCCCATAACATCTCTCTGGGTCATCCCCATGCACCAGCCCCAAGCACGCTGTATCCTGCGTCAGACATAGACTGGCGATTCGATTCTTACATGATAGTATACATGTTAGAATGCCATTCTCCCAAATCATCCCACCCTCTCCCTCTCCCTCTGAGTCCATTTTGGTCTCCTTTGCTTTTCACGTCTCTTCTTCTCACAGCTATTTGTAAGGCCTCCTCAGACAACCATTTTGCTTTTTTGCATTTCTTTTCCATGGGGATGGTCGTGATCCCTGTCTCCTGTACAATGTCAGGAACCTCCATCCATAGTTTATCAGGCACTGTATCTATCAGATCTAATCCCTTAAATCTATTTCTCATTTCCAATATATAATCATAAGGGATTTGACTTAGGTTATACCTGAATGGTCTAGTGGTTTTCCCTACTTTCTTCAATGTAGGTCTGAATTTGGCAATAAGGAGTTCATGATCTGAGTCACAGTCAGCTCCCAGTCTTGTTTTTGCTGACTGTATAGAGCTTCTCCATCTTTGGCTGCAAAGAAACTCATCTCTTAACCAAAATCTACTTTAATTCTTCTTCATTTTAAGTCTCCAGGATTAGTGGTACATTGTATTTTAGAGAACAACTTTATATGTTAGTACTAGTTAAGAGTTCTCCAGAAATCTATTTCATCAAAATCACTGATCAGTGTTGAACCTGTGTGATACTCTTTAACATACAGCAGTGACTCATAACTTTTTTTCCTCCTGAAATACCTGAAGAATGCAAAACACTCCTATCAGCAAGGCCAAGCTCATTAAAGGCACTGGTTTTCTGCAAAAGGGTAGGAGATAGGATTAATTTGATGGGAGAGGAAGGCTTCACTAGATGGAGATTCCACCCAGGTTCTAGAATATATAGGGGTATTTGTGTACATAGAAAAAGCAACTCCCCCAGTCTATATTCCACTGCTTTCCCCCCTGACCCAGGGTCTAGAACAGTGCTATCCAACAGAAATATACTTCAAGCCACTTACGTCATTTTAAGTTTCTGTGTCATTTTAAAAGTAAAAAAAGGAAAGGTGAAAATAATTTTAATAATGCACTTTATTTATTCCAATATATTGAAATATAAAATACTAAATATAAAATACTATAAATATAAAATATAAAATACTATAAAAATCAATGGAAACAGTTTATATTCTTTTTAATATTAAGTCATCAGAATCTGATGTGTATTTATAACTATAGCTTATCTCAATTCAGATGCTAAATTTTCATCAGAAATACTTGATATTTATTTTTTATAAAACTTACAGCTGAACAGAAGATTTTTATAGTCAAAATTACTGAAAACACTTTAAAATTTTCCAGTAACTGTATGGAGACTGTTCTAAAATTTAATTAAAATTAAATAAAATTCATAATTCAGTTACATTAACCATGTGGCTATTGTGTTAAGACAACCCATAACTAGAAGAAACAAATAATACAAATTAAACATGAAGTACTATGTGCCACCATGACCCGTCCATCTTGGGTGGCCCTACACAGCATTGCTCATAGTTTCACTGAATTAGACAAAGCTGTGGTCCATGTAATCAGATTGGTTAATTTTCTGTGACTGTAGTTTTCAGTCTGTCTGCCCTCTGATGAAGAAGGATAAGAGGCTTATGGAAGTTTCCTGATGGGAGAAACTGACTGAGGGGGAAAACTGGGTCTTATTCTGATGAGCTGCCATGCTCAGTAAATCTTTAATCCAATTTTCTGCTGAAGGGCAGGGCTGTGTTCCCTCCCTGTTATTTGACCTGAGGCCAAACTATGGTGGAGGTAAGGAAGATAATGGGGACCTCCTTCAAAGGTCCCATGCAGGCACTGCTGCACTCACTGCCCCCAGCCCTGCAGCAGGCCACCAAGATGGAGGGGTCATGGTGGAGAGTTCTGATAAAACGTGGTCCATTGGAAAAGGGATGAACCACTTCAGTATTTTTGCCTTGAGAACCCCATGCACAGAATAAAAAGGCAAAAAGATAGGACACTGAAAGATGAACTCCCCAGGTTGGTAGGTGCCCAATATGCTACTGGAGATCAGTGGAGAAATAACTCCAGAAAGAATGAAGGGATGGAGCCAAAGCAAAAACAACACCCAGTTGTGGATGTGACTGTTAATGGAAGTAAAGTCTGATGCTATAAAGAGCAATATTGCACAGGAAACTGGAATGTTAGGTCCATGAATCAAGGCAAATTGGAAGTGGTCAAACAGGAAGGAGCAAGAGTGAACATCAACATTCTAGGAATCAGCGAACTAAGATGGACTGGAATGGGTGAATTTAACTCAGATGACCATTATATCTACTACTGCGGGCAGGGATCCCTTAGAAGAAATGGAGTAGCCATCAAAGTCAACTAAAGGGTCTGAAATGCAGTACTTGGATGCAATCTCAAAAACGACAGAATGATGAATGATCTCTGTTCGGTTCCAAGGCAACCATTTAATATCACGGTAATCCAAGTCTATGCCCTGACCAATAATCCTGAAGAAGCTGAAGTTGAATGGTTCTATGAAGACCTACAAGACCTTCTGGAAGTAACACCCAAAAAAGATGTCCTTTTCATTATAGGGGACTGGAATGCAAAAATAAGAAGTAAAGAAACACCTGGAGTAACAGGCAAATTTGGCCTTGGAGAACAGAATGAAGCAGGGCAAAGGCTCATAGAGTTTTGACAAGAGAATGCACTGGTCATAGCAAACACCCTCTTCCAACAACACAAGAGAAGACTCTACACATGGACATCACCAGATGGTCAATACCAAAATCAGACTGATCATGTTCTTTGCAGCCAAAGGTGGAGAAGCACTACAAAGTCAGCAAAACAAGACCAGGAGTTGACTGTGGCTCAGATCATGAACTCCCTATTGCCAAATTCAGACTTAAATTGAAGAAAGTAGGGAAAACCACTAGACCATTCAGGTATGACCTAAATCAAATCCCTTATGACTATACAATAGAAGTGACAAATAGATTCAAGGAATTAGATCTGATAGACCGAGTACCTGAAGAACTATGGATAGAGGTTTGGGACACTGTACAGGAGGCAGTGATCAAGACTATCCCTAAGAAAAAGAAATGCAAAAAGGCAAAATGGCTGTCTGAGGAGGCCTTAACAACAGCTATGACAAGAAGTGAAAGGCAAAGGAGAAAAGGAAAGATTTGAATGCAGAGTTCCAAAGAATAGCAAGGAGAGATAAGAAAGCCTTCCTCAGTGATCAGTACAAAGAAATAGAGGAAAACAACAGAATGGGAAAGACTAGAGATCTCTTCAAGAAAATTAGAGATACCAATGGAACTTTTCATGCAAAGATGGGCACAATAAAGGACAGAAATGGTTTGGACCTAGCAGAGGCAGAAGATATTAAGAAGAGCTGGCAAGAATACACAGAAGAACTATACAAAAAAGATCTTCACGACCCAGATAATCACGATGGTGTGATCACTCACCTAGAGCCAGACATCCTGGAGTCCGAAGTTAAGTGGGCCTTAGGAAGTATCACTAAGAGAAGGCAATGGCACCCCACTCCGGTACTCTTGCCTGGTAGGCTGCAGTCCATGAGGTCGCTAAGAGTAGGACCACTGGCGCCCCCCCCATCCGGGCGCGCACCCACTCCAGTACCTTGCCTGGGGAATCATGGACGGAGGAGCCTGGTAGGCTGCAGTCCATGAGGTCGCTAAGAGTAGGACACAACTGAGCGACTTCACTTTCACTTTTCACTTTCATGCATTGGAGAAGGAAATGGCAACCCACTCTAGTGTTCTTGCCTGGAGAATCCCAGGGACGGGGGAGTCTGGTGGGCTGCCCTCTATGGGGTCGCACAGAGTCGGACACTACTGAAGCGACTTAGCAGCAGCAGCAGGAAGCATCCTTACAAACAAAGCTAGTGGAGGTGATGAATTCCAGCTGAACTATTTCAAATCCTAAAAGATGATGCTGTGAAAGTGCTGTACTCAAAATGCCAGCAAATTTGGAAAACTCAGCAGTGGCCACAGGACTGGAAAAGATCAGTTTTCATTCCAATCCCAAAGAAAGGCAATGCCAAAGAATGCTCAGACTACTGCACAACTGCACTCATCCCACATACCAGCATAGTAATGCTCAAAATTCTCCAACCCAGGCTTCAACAGTATGCTAACTGGGAACTTCCGGATGTTCAAGCTGGATTTAGGAATGGCAGAGGACCCAGAGATCAAATTGCCAACATCTGCTGGATCAACGAAAAAGCAAGCAAGTTCCAGAAAAACATCTATTTCTGCTTTATTGACTATGTGAAAGCCTTTGACTCTGTGGATCACCACAAACTGTGGAAAATTCCTAAAGAGATGGAAATAACAGACCACCTGACCTGCCTCCTGAGAAATCTGTGTGGAAGGAAGGAACAGTTAGAACTGGACATGGAACAACACATCAGTTCCAAATCAGGAATGGAGTACGTCAAGGCTGTATATTGTCACCCTGTTTATTTAACTTATATGCAGAACACATCATGCAAAATACCAGGCGAGATGAATCACAAGTTGGAATCAACAATGTCAGGAGAAATATCAGTAACCTCAGACATGCAGATGACACGATCCTTCTGGCAGAAAGCAAAGAAGAAATAAAGAGCCTCTTGATGAAAGTGAAAGAGGAAAACAAAAAAGTTGGCTTAAAGTTCAACATTTAGAAAACTAAGATCATGTCATCTGGTCCCATCACTTCATGGCAAATAGGTGGGGAAACATTGGAAACAATGACAGACTTTACTTTTTTGGGCTTCAAAATCACTGCAGATGGTGACTGCAGCCATGGAATTAAAAGATGCTTGCTCCTTGGAAGAAAAGTTATGACCAACCTAGACAGCTTATTAAAGAGCAGAGACATTATTTGGCCAACAAAGGTTCATCTAGTCAAAGCTATGGTTTTTCCAGTAGTCATGTATGAAAGTGAGAGTTGGACTATAAAGAAAGCTGAGTGCCGAAGAATTGATGCTTTTGAACTGTGGTGTTGGAGAAGACTCTTGAGAGTCACTTGGACAGCAAGGAGATCCAACCAATCAATTCTAAAGGAAATCAGTCCTGATTATTCATTGGAAGGACTGATGCTGAAGCTTAAACTCCAATACTTTGGCCACTTGATGCAAAGACCTGACCCACTGGAAAAGACCCCGATGCTGGGAAAGATTGAAGGCAGGAGGAGAAGGGGACAACAGAGGATGAGATGGTTGCACAGCATCACCGACTCAATGGACATGAGTGTGAGTAAACTCCGGAAGTTGGTGATGGACAGGGAGGCCTGGCATGCTGCAGTCCATGGTGTTGCAAAGAGTCAGACATGACTTAGCGACTGAACTGAACTATGCGCCAAGCATTGTTCTAAGCACTTCACTTGTGTTAAGTTGTTCAATACTTACTACCCAAAGGTAGGTAATATCTTCATTTTATTGATAAGGTAACCAGTGTAGAGAAATGACTTATAACCTGAAGTTACAGAGTTAGAGCTAGATTCATAGCAAGGTAATTTGGTCCACTTCTTGTCTTGAGGCTTAGGATTTTTCCAGAAAAACAGAGTTATTTATATTTAGAATGTCCTAGGAGTAAATGCAACCTTTGCCTATGTTTGGCAGGGAGTCTCAGCACTGGTTGATTTTTCCATTATATGGCCCTATCTAGAGTACACATTACTATAAATTAGTTCATGTTATTTCCCTGCTTAAAATCTTCAACTGCTCTCCAAAGTAGCACTTAAAAGGAAATCCAAGTACCTTACCCTGACCCACATAATCCTACATGATCTGACCCCACCTCTTCCGTTTCTTCTCCTACAGCTCTCATCATTCACTCTGCTCCAACTGGCTGGCCTTTTCTGCTCCCGCTGCAGGTCCACTTCCTTACTACCTGAGGGCCTGTATACTGCCTGGAATACTCCACTAGTATTCATAGGGCTGGCATCTTATCATACAGGTCTCAGGTAAACATCACCTTCTCAGAGCATCCTTCCCTGACCAATCAATCCAAAGTAGTCTCCCAGACTCTATCACACCACTCTTAATTTTCTATAGAAACTTAGCACTAGTTGGTATTTTCCTTGTTTGTTTGTCTCATCCACTGGGGCCTGTCTGTGTTACTTATTCAGCACTTGTATCTTGGCACGTGGAATGTCGCCTAGAACAGAGGAGCCACTATTTTCGAATGAAATCAATGAAACCTAATCATTAACAACAACAACAAAAACCAGCATGAAATGATAACATGACATGACCAAAAAGTGACTACTTTCTGAATTTAAAAAAATGTATTTGGATGGTTTGTAACTAAAACTCATAGTTGATTTCTGAGAGAGAAATAGTTAAGAAAAAAAAATCTCTAAAAATGTAACAAAAACAAGTTGGGTCCTTCAGTATCTGTACGTCACTCTCAAATCTGACAAGATCATTACATAAAGGTAATGAGGGGATGTAAGGAGTTGATAGACATAATCACGAATATAATTTACTTTTCAAAGAGTTTTCTGAATACAGTCCTCACAACTTATTAAGGAAATCCACATAACACAAAGGCAAATTCTTTCTGATTAAAACTCATTTAAAAGACATGCATTAAGATGACAAAAGATTCTAAAAATATGAGAAAGTATATAGCTACCTAGCAGCACTGAGAAGTAGGAAAGAGCACCATCAAACACTCAGAAACTGAAGAATTTTTATAATCTATAATCAAAATTGAGCTATATAATGGAGAAGTCAATGTTGAGTGCTTCTAAGCAAACAGGTAAAGGACTGTATTTACTTCTGTAGCATAGTAAACAGACAAAGTGTCCTGGGGAAAAAATCCAAGTGCTAATAAAAAGCAGTGAGACACCTTGGAGAAGGCAATGGCACCCCACTCCAGTACTCTTGCCTGGAAAATCCCATGGACGGAGGAGCCTGGTAGGCTGCGGTCCATGAGGTCGCTAAGAGTAGGACACGACTGAGTGACTTCACTTTCACTTTTCACTTTCATGCATTGGAGAAGGAAATGGCAACTCACTCTAGTGTTCTTGCCTGGAGAATCCCAGGGACGGGGGAGCCTGGTGGGCTGCAGTCCATGAGGTCACTAAGAGTAGGACACGACTGAGCGACTTCACTTTCACTTTTCACTTTCATGCCCTAGAGAAGGAAATGGCAACACTATTGTGTTCTGGAGTTAGGTAGATTTCTAAACAGATTTAGTTACAGTCCCTGGAGAATTCCAGGGACGAAGGAGCCTGGGGGGCTGCCGTCTATGGGGTCGCACAGTCGGACATGACTGAAGCGACTTAGCAGCAGCAGCAGCAGCGGTGAGACACCTGAAATTTAAAGAACTGTGGTATGGGACTTCCCCAAGGGCCCTGTGGCTAAGAATCCAATCCACCTGTCAATGCAGAGAACACAGGTTCAATTCCTGGTCCCAAAGATTCCACCTGCTGTGGAGCAACTAAGCCCATGTGCAACAAGTACTGAAACCCATGTGTTTAGAGCCTGTGTTTTACAACAAGAAACCTATGCACTCCAAGTAGAAAACAGTCCCTGCTTGCCACTAGAGAAAGCCCACACACAGCAACAAAAGACCAAGTGTAGCCAAAAACTACATATTTTAAAAACAAAAAAAGACCTGTGTTTGCACACACCCCCTACATGCAAAGCTTCCAGCTGCAATGTTTACCACTAGCCACAAAATGTACAGTATTTTTAAAAATTAATTTTAAAAGATACTTTAAAAAGAGAGACAACCACTACTATAAAGAATCCTATCTAAATGTGACAATAAAAAAAGACTAATACATTCTCAGGAGAATGCAAATAGGATGAGTTAAGGTAAGAAATGATAGTGTATGAGCACAGATAGTACAGAGATCCAAAGAATGAATAACCTTATAAATAACATTCTTTGCAGGCACAAAACAATGTAAATAGGGGAAATGTAATATAATTACAAATATCTGAAATGTATTTGTACTCCTGGACTCCAAACTAGTTAAAAACAATCAGAAAAGTCCTAAAGAATTATCAGAGAAATTTTAATACCACTGGGTTAGAAAAGGGATAAATAAATTCATATGTGATATTTATAAGTCGTGGTAAAATATAAGGTTTTCCATTGCAAAACCCTTTCAATTTTACATGTTTGAAATTTTTCATAAGTTAAAAAGAACACCTTAAAATATATCAAAGAAACTGCTATTTTTCAAAGCTCAACGTAGAGCAATAGTGAAAAGGTGGGTAGGTTAGAGACTGAAGGAAAGAATGATTATTATTAATTCTTTTTTAGCACTTTTACATATAATTACCATTTCATCACAACAAACCTGAAAGGCCGGTGATATTATCTCCATCACACACACACACACACACACACACACACACGCACGCACACGCACACATACACACACACACACACCCCCTGAGGCTCAGAGTACCTTAACCAAGTTACTTGGTATCAGTGAATATTAAGCCTGATCAAGTCTGGGATCAAAATACGCATGCAGGTTTAGAAATCTACCTAAAATCTGGATCTATCTTTATCATTTATTTTCCACAGGTATCCAGAAAGTGACTCTATCTCAGTTTCACTTGGAAAAGCACTTTAAATAATGAGAATATGTGAGATACTCTTTATAAAATAAAATAGTATTTTGTATAATATGACTTCTAGTTTCAAAGTCCTTTGTAGTTTTCAAAGTTAGCTGACTCACAACCATCCTATTTGTATTACAATTATCTATATTCATCTTTTACAGTTCTTTTAGCACTGTGATTCCCTTGAAATCAGGATCCAGATCTGATTCATTTCTACATTCTTCTTAATAGTATCTAGAATAGTAGTTTAGTGAGTGTTTACTTAAGAAAAGAATGTGATCCTCACAACAGAGATGCAAGGTAGCAAGGACATCTATTCACATTAATATTATTAAACACTTGAGGAAACAGAGGTAGAGTAAACTCTGACACCATTTCCCAGCTGTAAAGCTCATCTCTTAGGGACTTCTCTGGTGGCTCAGCAGTTCAGAATCCACCTTGCAATGCAGGAACTTGGGTTTGATCCCTGGTCAGGGAACTAAGAGCCCACATGCCACAGGGCAGCTAAGTCAGAGAGTTGCGACCAGAGAGTCTGTACACCACAATAAAGATCACATGCATCCAGAAAGACCTGACACTGCCAAATAAATAACTTTTCCCCCCAAAAGTTCATTTGTTGAGTTTCTTATTGCACCACTGACTCAACAAAGATACTCAGCCTGATCCTCTGAGAGTCTGGCAGGGTATCCAAAAGATAAAACTTTAGTTATTAATATATATTTTTTTAATGTTTGGAAAATTCTGGAATGTAGATCTTACTGTGACTATAAAACGTTTGTAAATGTTCTGACTCCTTTTTTTATTGGGACAGAGTGACAGAAGGAAAAACCTTCTTAAGAACTCTAAATTTGGTTGTAAGTTAACTAAAACTCACCAAAGACAGAAGTTGACATATAAAAGCTAACTTTTATACTCCATATATATATATATATATGTTATTTCATATGATTATTCATAATATCCAGTGAGAGATTACTATTATTCCCATTTCTTTGATGAGTAAATTCCAGAGTTAGTTTAGAAAGTTAGTAGGCGGCTGAACTGGGATTTGAAACCATCTGGGTTATGCTCTTTGTAGTACATAAAGGTGTTAGTTACCTGCTTGCATAGAACTAGTCAATAGTCTTCTGATTGGTCTCTTTCTGTTTCCATTCTATCCTATGTATGGCAACCAGAGTAATCCTTCTAAAATAAAAAATCGATCATCTTGCATCTCTGCTTAAAATCCTTCAGATCCATGGAGCCCATAGGATGAAATCCACCAAAGTCCTTGGCATTGCATACACAGCCCTTCAAAACCTAAATCTTTTAAGATTTGGCCCCTGACTACTTCTCCAGCCTCATCTACCCATCTTCTCCTTCTTTTTACCTTCTTTCCCCATTTTATTCTACATGATTTACAGCCCCTCGACTTGTCTGCAATGAAATCTCTTTTCCCACTATCCACTCATTAACTTACAACTCATCCCTTAAAATTTAATTCAAAAATCAATGAATCTCCTCTTCCTCGGCCTTCTTAGCTCTATTCCCTAGATAATCATTTCCTCTTCCATGCTATTGTTTATATTGGGTTCATACTTAAAAGCATTTAAATACTATTACAAAAGTATTTGCTTACATACCTTTTCTCCCTATTTGATGGTGAAGTCCTAAGGGATACCTTATACATCTTTAGGTCTTGGGGTCTAATACACTGCCTGACAGTCGTAGGCATCAGATACATGTTTGTTGGGTTGAATTCAAATATATTCATTTAGAAAGTATATATGTGTTAAAAACAGGACTTGGATTTTGCAAAACACAAATCTTTCAAAGAAAATAAAAAGCTGAAACCTTTTAACTGAATTGTGTATACCAATGGCAGTTGCCCTGAAGGTTTCTACTAATGCTCTGTGACCCAGCTGGGCCTCCAGAAGGTTCATTACTTTCATATTACCACTGCGGCAATTTATTAATGAGCTCAGTGCAAGCAAGACAAATTGAAATGATAGCTCTGGCAACTAACATCTCTTATTTATCATTAGAGCTAGTCTCTCACTAGCAGTGTCAGGGATACGCCTTCTTCAGTGCAAAACACTTTTTATGGAGTATCTTCTAAGAGGCCTGCAAACACTGGCTCTTAGATTGGCTAACAGGAATTCAAGAAAGTATAGGTCCACATTAGAATAGGAAAAGAATATGTCCTTGAAAAATAACCCAAAACTGAAAAACACAGATGTCCGTGAAGAGTACTGGTAAAGGACTCATTATGTAATTCATCATTCATGGGTCAAATACGTATTCAAGGGCTAATTGAGTGCCACTACAGCTCTTATTTCACCCTGCTGAAAGCAGGTGTTACAACAGTATTCTTGAGGAGGAAAACACTCAGCACTCAGAACGAGCACTCGGCATTTGGGCAGAAGGAAGGTTTCTAAAACTAAAGCCTCTACTGCTCCAAAAGTGTGTAGTCTCCTTGATACCAAAGCATCCCTACCAAGCACTTAAGGCTGCTCTCCTGAGATAAAACAAGGCCAAATTGTAAGCTGTTAACATAACAAAAGTATACTTTATAGTGCAACTAGACACAAATATGGTTTAAAAGAAAGGGAAATAGCAGGAAACCCTAGATACAGGTGGATACTCACTGTCTTTCACTAATGACTACAGTAACTCAGTTAACACTCTTGGTTTTGACTCCTTATGGCTTCCATAACAAAGAACTGCAAACTGGATGTAAAAAAACAAAATTTATTCTCTCATTGTTTTAGAGGCTAGAAGTCTGAAATCAAGGTGTTGGCAGGGTCACTCTGTCTCTGAAGCCTGCAGGGAAATAAATGTCTTTGCCTTTTCCAGCTTCTGATAGCCCCAGGAAACCAATACAGATTTCGGTGCTGATCAGAGAGGCAGGGGTGCTGCTCTAACAAATACTTAAAAATGAAATGGTTCTGGAATTGGATAATGAGTAGACAATTGACAGGAAAAAAATTAAATTGCCTTAAAAAGATGGTTGGTAGAAATATGAATATTAAAGGTGCTTTTCAGTGAGGCCTTAGAAGGAAATGAGGAACATGTTATTGGACACTGGGGGAACGGCAGTTCTTGCAATCAAGTAGCAGAAAATTTGTCTGAACTGTGTTCAGTCACTGGGTGAACTTGTAAGTGATGAACTTGGATATTTAGCTGAGCAGATTTCTAAGCAAAGTGTGGAAATGTGGCTCAGTATTTCTTTGGTGTTTATAAATATGAGAAGAGATAAATTGAAGAATGAACTGTTAAGCAAAAGAGAACAAGCACTTGATGATTTGGAAAATTCTCTGCCTATCCAAACAGCATGCTCTGGAAACAGGGCCAAGGATGTGGCTGGACAATCATTTACCCGACTCAAGGCACACAATCAATCACCTCAGAAGCTAGGAATAGAGATACATGGTTATCCAGGAAAGATCTGAGAGAGCTCTTGTCAGATGGTTTGGACACCAATGAACTGCATAGAGACAGACAAGGTTTTCAGAATTTTCTATCAGCAGAAGTGCTGCCAGCCTGGACTGAAAGGAACAGAGACAGAATTAAATGAAGACTAATTAACACCATGGGCAGAGCCATAGACGGAGCTGCCTGGGCTGAAGGGACCCTCTTGGGTTAAAAGAATGGGCCTGCCCCAGGCCAGAGGACAGAGCACTGAGTCACAGAGGATTATTCCCAGGCCTTGAAGTTTAATGGGAGTTTATTTGGCTGGGCTGTGAATTTCCTTCAGACTAGTGATCCTTCTGTTCCTTCTACATTCTCACCTTTGAAAAGGAAATGTCTTTCCTAAGCCTGTCCAACCTTTCTATCTTGGAAGCAGATAACTTGTTTTCCAGGTTTTATAGGCCCACAGAGAGCAATTTTTATCTCAGGATGGACCACAGCGAAGTTTCATCTGTACCTGATTTAGATGATATAGAAGGTGAGATTTGAGACTTTTCGAGCTGATTATATTTAGATGAGATTCTGGACTTGGGTTGGATGCTGGAATGGGTTAAAATTTAGGGGGATACATAGCTGGGGGGGTGTATTTTGCACTTGGAAAGGACACGAATTTTGAGGGGCCAGAGGACAGACAGTTATGAGTTATGTTCTCCACACTGTGTACTGCTGGTACCTGTGAATGTGATCTTATTTGGAAGTAGTAGGTCCTTTGTGCTCATGTGCTCAGTCACTTCTGTTGTGTCCAGCTCTTTGCGACCCTAGGGACTGTAGCCTGCCAAGTTCCCCTGTCCATGGGACTCTCCAGGCAAGAATACTGGAGTGGGTTGCCATGCCCTTCTCAGGGGATCTTCCCCATCCAGGGATGAAACCCAGGTCTCCTGTGTCTTCTGCACTGCAGGCAGATTCTTTACTGTTGAGCCACAAATGAAGTCATTCGTGTTAGTTGCTCAGTCATGTTTGACTCTCTGCGATCCCACAGACTATAGCTCGCCAAGCTCCTCTGTTCATGGGATTCTCCAAGTAAGAACACTGGAGTGGATTGCCATTCCCTTTTCCACAGGATCTTCCCGATCAAAGGATCAAACTGGGGTCTCCTGCATTGCAGGCAGATTCTTTACCATTTGAGCTACAGGAAGTCCATATTTGAGGTCATTAGGGTGGGTCCTAAACCTATATGCCTGGTATCTCTCTAGGAGAAAGAAAACACCACGTAAAGATAGACACACATACACAGAACACCATGGGGCAAAAGAGGCAGAGACTGGAGTGACGCACTGCAAGCCGAGGACTGCAGCCACCACCACAAACTAGGAAGGGGCAAGTAAAGACTCTATCCAGTCTCAGAGGGGTCACAGTCCAACTGACACCTTAATTTTGGAACACTATTCTCTAGACTGTGAGAGAATAAACTGCCATTTAATTTGTGATATAATTTGTTACAGCAGCCCTAAGAAACAAAAATGTCCCTTAATACTAGCAAATATATATTCAAGACTTACTATGTATTGTGTAAAGTGCTTTACATGCTTTACCTTTAATCCCTACCACAACCCCATGAGGAAAAGAAATAAAATAAGCTTCTACTACACTACTCCTAGCTACGATGCTAAACTTCTTTTTATACGCCAGGCACTCTTACAATAAGGAATTTATTGGTCTCTGGTTCCAGGTTCCTAACAAAGAGTTTCTAAAACTCCTGAAATTTTCCAAGTGACAGATGTATTTTTGTTATCCATTAGCCTCTTGGGCACATGTGAGTTTATGCTAGATCGCTCAGGATGGGGGCTGGGTGCCAGAAAGATCAAACCATGCAATTAAATAGTTGGGGCTTTAAGCCAGTCTGAACTTCAAGGCCTAAATAATAAAACCCCAACCAGAACTCTGGACACTCAAGGTCAGTGGAGTGTACTAGTTAGTAAACACATCAATGTGCCAGGAGGGTGTTGTACCCTGATCTATGGAGAGAGGACACAGAAGCTCTGTTCAGGAATCTGCCAGGCCTTGCTCTATGTGTCTCTTCATTTGGCCGTTTCTGATTTTTATCCTTTATAATAAATCTGGCATTTATATAGCGTTTTCCTAGTCCTGTGAGTTGTCCTAGTAAATTGCTGAACCTGGGAGCAATCATAGGAACCCGTGTGTCAGATTTGTAGTCAGCTAGTGGGAAGCATAGGCGATCTGGGGACCACACTTGAGGCTGGCACCTGAAGTGGGGGCAATCTTTTGGGGATTATATTCCCTTAAACCCATGGAATCTGATATTAACTCTGGGTGCTTAGTGGCGGAATTAAATTGTAATATACCAGGTGGCGTCAGAATAGCTGGGGTTAAAACAGAATTCTGATTGAGTCTTACAGTGACCCAGTATACCCAACAGTAATCAGTGATAGAAAATAGAAAATGTGCCAAAGAAGATACAAATCACTTGGTCTTTCAGCTATTTGACTTTCACACACCATTCTTTCACACATTATAATCAACACTCAAACTGTTTCTCACATACAGAACTGAGCTTCTCATTTTTTATCTTAAGAAATAATGATTTTGAGCTAAAGCATCAGTTCAGTTCAGTTCAGTCACTCAGTCGTGTCTGACTCTTTGCGACCCCAGGAATTGCAGCACGCCAGGCCTCCCTGTCCATCACCAACTCATAGACAAATGTCTACCAGGGGAAAGATCTGGGGCATTTGCTAGATGTTGAGGCTAAATGTTGAGGCTCATGACAAATCATGAGAGAATTGACTTGTCTACAGATGATATGAATAGATGACTAATTTTAAGCTGGTAGCATTTAGTTAAAGAGATATATCTATATATTGTCTTAGGAAACATTATTTGCAGCATCTTGACATATCTTACTTGGAAATATGAAGGGGAGAGAGAGACAGAGGGAATGAGAGAAGAAAGGAAGAAAGATGGGAGTAAGAGAGGGAAGGAGAAAGAGAAGGAAGAATGAAAGGAAAAATGAAGGGGAGAGGAGAAAAAGAATGAAAGAAAGAAAAAGAGAAAGATACTGTTTAAGTGTAAAACAACTGCTTTGAGTGCATAGCAACAGGCAATAAATGTGATAAAGCAATGCTAGTGGAGACAGGCAAGGAAAAATTCTTTTGCAAAAGTTAAACAAAAACAAATACTGGATTTCCTCAAGATTTTAGATTCTATAGGCATATAGTTAGAGCTGTATACGCACATTACTTTCATACAGAAGAAAAAAAAACCTTAAGCAAGTATTGTCATACTAATTCTTTATAACATAAAGCTTCTTAGGAATGCATCGACAGCAAAACAGACTGTTCTAAAAATCCTTCACAGATCTAAGGGGGAAGACAGCTTTATGACAAGGAATTCTGCAGAACTAATACTTAGAAAATCCAGACAGTTGACACCTAGAAGACTCTTTTAAACATAGGCATTAGGATCCAAACAACTAGGCTGATGAGTTTGGGGGCAGAGTTTTCATTTCTGGGAAGGATAATTCAAACACTTAAGAAGGATACTGGCAGGTAATCTAAACAGAAAGTGAGCATGTGGACCAAGACTGCACAGTGGGACTGTATGACTCAGTCATTTTACAAAGGACTGCAGGTGAGTATTATTAGTACTCATAATAATACACTAGCAGAGAAAACTACAGATGATCCTGGTCCATAGCAAATCAAGTCCAGATCATGCAATTTATCCCTAAAAACTCTGAGTCCTCTTTTAAACCATTATTGTACTCTCTGTTTTCTAAATTAATTAATGAGCTAAATAAAATTTTTGTTCACTTTTATTTGTGTGAATCAACATTTTACCCTTTTTCCTCTCTTTTACCAACCTCTCCCCATTTCTTCTACCTTCCAGCCCTTGGCAACCACCATTCTACTCTCCGTTGCTAAGAGTTCAATTTTTTTTTTTCAAGAGTCCATATAGGAGTGATGCAATTGTCTTTCTCAGTCTGACTTATTTCATTTAGCATAATGCCCTCCAGGCTCATACATGCTGTCACAAATGGCAGGGCTACTTTCTTTTTTAAGGTTGAATAATATTCCATTGTACATCTATACATTTTCTCTATCTACTCATCCATCAGTGCACACTTAGGGTGTTTCCATATCTTGGCTAAAGACTTCACTCTCTTAAAGAAAATTGCCCTTTAACATCCCCAACAAGCTGTCAATTTCATTTGGTGGCAGGGACTGTGAGTTTCAATGTATTGTAGTGAAACTAAAAGTAAATTGGGAAGGCCTGGGTTTAGTCTTTATTCAATAAGTGCTGACCTTGACTAATTTCCAGCGTCATCTCTAATTCTCACTGGTTCATATATCAAATGGGATTAATTTCTGCTTTGCCAACTTTCAAAGGCCTCTTGGAAGAATTAGATGAGTTAACCTAAAAGAATTTAAGCAATCTGTAAAGATCCCCGGTCCCATCATTCACAAGGCCATCCACGCTGTTTTCCTGTAACATGTAAGAGATCCTACGCTCCAAACCCTGTGTCCCTTTTGTCTGCAGGGTGACGTTGAAGCTCCAAGGAATGTGTATAGGTCTTTTGGATGATCCAGCCCTTGCCTACCTCTCACTCCACTTCCAGTCACTCCTTCTCAACCTTAACACCACAGTACATGCATGTGTGCTTCAGTCGTGTCTGACTCTTTGCGACCCTATGGACTGTAGCCCACCAGGCTCTTCTGTCCAGCGGATTCTCCAGGCAAGAATACTGGAGTGGGTTGCCGTTCCCTCCTCCAGGGGATCTTCCCAATACCACAGTTGCACTCAACTATTTATACAGTCCCAAACATTGCATATGCTGATACCTTCCATTTGGAATGCCCTCTCCTTAGCACTTCAGTCCAACTGATAAACTTCCATGCATCCTTTAAAACCCAATTTATATATTGCCTCTCCTGAGAAGCGTTCCTCATACTCTCAAGTAACGTTACGCTTCCTCAATATTATAGCCCTATACAGTGTTAAAATTTATTTGTTTGTCTGATACTTCTGCTAAATTATATGCTTTGATGGATAGGGTTGCTTCAAGTTTACGTCTTTATCCTCTGAATCTGACACATGGTAAGTGCTAAATAAATACTTAATAGCTAAAATGAAATGTTAGGTATTGCTACTATATCTCCATTTCCCCCACAGCACTGCCACAAAATTAAGCATACACTAGCACGGAGAAGGCAATGGCACCCCACTCCAGTCCTCTTGCCTGGAAAATCCCATGGACGGAGGAGCCTGGAAGGCTGCAGTCCATGGGGTTGCTGACGGTCGGACGCAACTGAGCGACTTCACTTTCACTTTTCACTTTCATGCACTGGAGAAGGAAATGGAAACCCACTCCAGTGTTCTTGCCTTGAGAATCCCAGGGACGGGGGAGCCTGATGGGCTGCCATTTATGGGGTTGCACAGAGCTGGACACGACTGAAGCGACTTAGCAGCAGCACTTAGTAAACAAATAATTAATCTCTATTTCTTGTCACTTATTATTATTACCCAATCCTAATTCAGGGTAGGGGCTGAGAAAGCATGTGTGCTAAAGAAAACGTGAATGATTGTTAATCAAACACCCAAGTCAACTGGTTAGACACTTTATATGAACAACTTAATTTTCACAATAAACCTATGATATAGGTATTACGATTTCCATTTTACAAGAAAATAAGCAAAGATAAAAAGACTTTAACTTCTCTGAAGTCAAGCAGCTGACAGTAAATAGTACACTTTCTGGGGTTTCATATACTCTCATATACTCTACTTCATTTGACCCTCACAACTTTGTGAGGTACAAAGTACAAATCTTAGTATTCCTGCATTACAAATGAAAAAAAAAAAATGAAAACAAGATTTAAGTGACTGGTAAAGTTTACAAAGCTAGTAACCACTGAGTCTAGGATTAGAAATATCTATGTCATGTGACTCCAAATCTGGTACTTTCTCCATAGGCCAGTCTCTCTGAACTAAGAAGCCTGGGTGCCAAAGAATTGATGCTTTTGAACTGTGGTGTTGGAGACAACTCTTGGCATCTAGTACTTTATGTACAGTTCTCAACAGCAAATGGTTACCAGTTTGTAATAAGCACAGAAATTAAAGAGTAAACACTTAGAAATTTTGTATTATAATTTAACGGGTAACTTTGTGTTGTTAAGCCTAATAAAAATTTGTGGTTTACGCTTAGATTTTTAGAAATTTCAGGTTTCTAGTAACTCATTTTTATTATATTTATAAAATTCTTAGTCTAAAATGAATGAAAAATATTGCTCCTTCAACAGCCATAGTGTAAGAAGCACTGCCCTAAAGGTTCCAGAACAAATCAGATTTGTAATTTAGAAAGTTAGAAAAATAATTAGTGACAGTTTAGAAGGGGAAGACCCATTGGCAAATACAAATACTAATAATATAAAAAAAATAGAAAATTTAAAGATGAAATAAGGATGACTTGTGAAAACATTAAGCATCCGGCAAACAATGAATAAGGATTTTTAAGTTCACACAAAAGGGAGATTTCTTCAAGTCAAATAAGGCTCAGATAGTAGATTCTTAGAGACAGAAAGACCTTAAGCCATCAATCTCCAGAACTAAATTTATGAAGTAAAAAAATTTTAATATACTTATTATATATGTAACACTATTTACTGAAAGACCTATCACATACTTGGTGTCAGGGATATAGTATTGAACACAGCCTCTTTGTTATGCTCCACATGCTAAACTTAGTAAAAAAGACATGGTCCCTCCCACCATGACAGACATTCACCAACCACAGAACATAAATAGATGTTTCACTTAAACTATTTTAAGTACTACAAAAAACTTACATGGTACTATGAGATCACGTAACACAGAGATTAATAGATTCTAGGAGATGAAGGAAGGATTTCCTGAAGAAGTTATGTGTTAGTTGAAATCCAAAGAAAGAGCAGAAAGTAACCAGGCAAAAAAGGGGAAAGAACATTCTAGAGAGAGAGAAAGGCATGTAAGGGGGATGGAGCATGAGAGGCCCACAAAACAGAAAGAAAGGAAGTATAACTGATGCACAGAAAGCAAGGAGAAAAGTGACAAGAAGTCAAAAAGTTAGATGAGCTAGTCCATTAAAAGTCCTACAAGCAATAATACAGATAATCTTGATGACATTATGTTAAGTGAAATAAACCAGTCACAAGAGAACAAATACTGTACGAGTCCACTCATTTGAGAAATCTGGAGTAGTCAAAATCATAGAGACAGAAAGAATGGTGGGGCAGGGGCTGGAGGGAGGGAAGAATAGAGAGCGATTATTTAATGGGTACAGAGTTTCAGTTTAGTAAGATGAAAAAAGATGAAGATGGATGGTGGTGATGCTTGCAAAACAAAGTGAGTGTACTTAATATCAGTAAATTGTATGCTTGAAAATGGTTAAAATTATAAATTTTGTTGTTAACCAGAATTTGATTCTATTACTTCCATCCAAAGACCCTTATGAGACAGAAATTGGTACACAGAAGAGGGGTGGTGTAAACGAGTCCTTAAAACATAGAACTGACTGGATCAAGACTGGGGCCTACAAAATGCAGACCTCTCTCTCATGCTGAGGTTGGCCATTCTCACATAGTGGGAGACAGTTCATTGAGCCGTGGTCTTTTATACCAGGACTCACCACTACTAAGGCACACTACAAAAAGAGACGTAGAGAAAACACAGGACGCATTGGCTATACAAATGGACTTCAATCAGTTCCTATAAAAAAACAAACTGCTTAATATGAAATAGAGGAGATATTAAAAATATTTACAATCTGTAAGATCATACTAGTGCACATTGGAGATTATCAGTACTGAGTTGAACTGGTCAATCTGAAAGCTGGGGAGAAAATACCACTTTTGTAAAAAAAGATTCCTTTTGCCTAGAGCCTGCACAAGATCCTTGCTGAGCTGGGAAACTACCGAGGGCTAAAATAAGAATGGTACAAAGGCAGAAAGGCAGGACCTACAGCTATGGATAAGACCGAAGCATAAGAGAGCTCTCCTGAATACCCTAGGGTTCCCCCAAGCACCTCTGTTATGCATTCTTTGCCCGATAAGCTAGGATACAATCCAGAAGCAAGAAGCAGATTAATACCTCCCTTCCCCAGGCCCTATTTCAAATTGAGTGAAGCAGTAAATTCCCTTTTCTCCTCCTTTGGCTGCAATTCATTTTTGTTGGATTTCTGCCCTTTAAAACCAAAAAGTGTTAGTACACTGCTGCTGCTGCTGCTAAGTCGCTTCAGTCGTGTCCGACTCTGCGCGACCCCATAGATGGCAGCCTACCAGGCTCCCCCATCCCTGGGATTCTCCAGGCAAGAACACTGGAGTGGGTTGCCATTTCCTTCTCCAATGCATGAAAGTGAAAAGTGAAAGTGAAGTTGCTCAGTTGTGTCTGACTCTTGGCGACCCCATGGACTGCAGCCCACCAGGCTCCTCCATCTACGAGATTTTCCAGGCATGAGTATTGGAGTTGGGTGCCATTGCTAGTTAGTACACTACTAATATTTTAAAATGCACAGCCTTTTTCAAAAGGATCACCACGATCTACCCCAAATCTACAGAAATGATCTCCAGGTCAGGGTATTTGTCATTTCTTAATAAGTGTTCCAGCTGATTAGGCAAACTGGGGAAATACTAGCTTAGGCTGAAGTTTAACATTCAACAAAAGTCTGGTTATCTCATCCTATACTATATGAAACAATAATTGTTATTTCCCAGTAACAGAGAGGGAGGACATTACAATATTTATTTAGAACACACTATGAGCCTACCTGCTGCTGCTGCTGCTGCTAAGTTGCTTCAGTCGTGTCCGACTCTGTGCGACCCCATAGACGGCAGCCCGCCAGGCTCCCCCATCCCTGGGATTCTCCAGGCAAGAACACCGGAGTGGGTTGCCATTTCCTCTCCAATGCATGAAAGTGAAAAGTGAAAGTGAAGTCGCTCAGTCGTGTCCTACTCTTAGCGACCCCATGGACTGTAGCCTACCAGGCTCCTCCGTCCATGGGACTTTCCAGGCAAGAGTACTGGAGTGGGGTGCCACTGCCTTCTCTATGAGCCTACCACTGTACCAGAATTCACCATTCTGGGCACCAAATATTTAAGAGGCTACCTTGTCTTCCAGGATCTCAGAAGAAAACACAAGACAAGACCTACAAATCTGCAGAAAAGATAAGACCTACAAATACATCTGGGACTGCTTAACCTGTCTGATCAATGGAATGATCTAGGGATCTTTTTGGTAGATCACAGATGGCAGACAAGGGATGTAAACTCCTTACCCATCAGACAACAAAGTCATTTCCAAAATATGCTCAGTGTAGAATACAATTCCTTCTCAATAAAAAGTACAGGAGCACACAAAGAAAAAATCATGAATATAGTCCATTAATTCAGATTTGGATTTAACTCAGAAAACTAAGATCATGGCTTCTGGTCCCATCACTTCATGGCAAATAGATGGGGAAACAGTGGAAACAGTGCCAGACTTTATTTTTTTGGTCTCCAAAGTCACTGCAGATGGTGACTGCAGCCATGAAATTAAAAGATGCTTACTCCTTGGAAGGAAAGTTATGACCAACCTAGACAGCATATTAAAAAGCAGAGACATTACTTTGCCAACAAAGGTCCGTCTAGCCAAGGCTATGGTTTTTCCTGTGGTCATGTATGGATGTGAGAGTTGGACTGTGAAGAAAGCTGAGCGCTTCAGAATTGATGCTTTTGAACTGTGGTGCTGGAGAAGACTCTTGAGAGTCCCTTGGACTGCAAGGAGGTCCAACCAGTCCATCCTAAAGGAGATCAGTCCTGGGTGTTCACTGGAAGGACTGATTCTAAAGCTGATACTCCAATACTTTGGCCACCTGATGCGAAGAGTTGACTCATTGGAAAAGACCCTGATGCTGGGAGGGATTCGAGGCAGGAGGAGAAGGGGACGACAGAGGATGAGATGGCTGGATGGCATCACCAACTCCATGGACATGAGCGTGAGTAGACTCTGGGAGTTGGTGATAGACAGGGAGGCCTGGTGTGCTGCGATTAGTGGGGTTGTTAAGGGTCCGACACAACTGAGCGACTGAACTGAACTGAACATGCATTAGCACTTATTATTTGAACACTTACTATATCAAGCAACTAAATATAGGCTTTCGCTAATAACTAATAATCAGAAACTACCAACAGATTAGTAGACTGATTGAACTGACATTTCTTGTTTAGAAAATGATTTATTTAAATGTAATGATTAGGGGATTTTACATATTAAAAGCAACTTGTTAGTGTTGAGAATAAAGAAGTCAACAAAACATTAATTTAACATTTTACCAAATTCAACTAGCTCTTTACAAGAAGATTACTTTGACACCTAACTATCAAGGTCAGCATTCAGTTCGGTTCAGTTCAGTTGCTCAGTCATGTTTTTGCAACCCCATGAATCGCAGCATGCCAGGCCTCCCTGTCCGTCACCAACTTCCGGAGTTTACTCAAACTCATGTCCATTGAGTCCGTGATGCCATCCAACCATCTCATCCTCTGTTGTCCCCTTCTCCTCCTGCCTTCAATCTTTCCCAGCATCAGGGTCTTTTCCAATGAGTCAACTCTTCGCATGAGGTGGCCAACGTATTGGAGTTTCAGCTTCAACATCAGTCCTTCCAATGAACACCCAGGATTGATTTTCTTTAGGATGGACTGGTTGGATCTCCTTGCAGTCCAAGGGACTCTCAAGAGTATTCTCCAACACCACAGTTCAAAAGCATCAATTCTTCGGCACTCAGCTTTCTTTATAGCCCAACTCTCACATCCATACATGACCACAGGAAAAACCATAGCCTTGACTAGACGGACCTTTGTGAGCAAAGTAATGTCTCTGCTTTTTAATATGCTGTCTAGGTTGGTCATAGCTTTTCTTCCAAGGAGCAAGCATCTTTTAATTTCATGGCTGCCAGTCACCATCTGCAGTGATTTTGGAGCCCCCCAAAATAAAGTCTGACACTGTTTCCACTGTTTCCCCATCTATGTCCCATGAAGTGATGGGACCAGATGCCATGATATTCTTTTTCTGAATGTTGAGCTTTAAGCCAACTTTTTCACTCTCCTCTTTCACTTTCATCAAGAGGCTTTTTAGTTCCTCTTCACTTTCTGCCATAAGGGTGGTGTCATCTGCATATCTGAGGTTACTGATATTTCTCCCTGCAATCTTGATTTCAGTTTGTGCTTCATCCAGCCTGGCATTTCGCATGATGTACTGTGCATGTAAGTTAAATAAGCAGGGTGACAATATACAGCCTAGATGTACTCCTTTCCCGATTTGGAACCAGTCTGTTGTTCCACATTCAGTTCTAACTGTTGCTTCTTGACCTGCATACAGATATCTCAGGAGGCAGGTCAGGTGGTCTGGTGTTTCCATCTCTTTAAGAATTTTCCACAGTTTTTTTGTGATCCACAGAGTCAAAGGCTTTCGCATAGTCAATAAAGCAAAAGTAGATGTTTTTCTGGAACGTTATTGCTTTTTCAATGATCCAACAGATGATGACAATTTGATCTCTGGTTCCTCTGCTTTTTCTAAATCTAGCTTGAACATCTGGAATAGCAAGCTTCATGTGCTATTGAAGCCTCACTTGGAGAATTTTGAGTATTACTTTACTAGCATGTGAGGTGAGTGCAATTATGCAGTAGTTTGAACATTCTTTGGCATTGCCTTTCTTTGAGAATGGAATGAAAACTGACCTTTTCCAGTCCTGTGGCCACTGCTGAGTTTTCCAAATATGCTGGCATATTGAGTGCAGCACTTTCACAGCATCATCTTTTAGAATTTGAAACAGCTCAACCGGAATTCCATCAACTCCGCTAGCTTTGTTCGTAGTGATGCTTCCTAAGGCCCACTTGACTTTGCATTCTTTGCAACCCCATGGACCATAGCCTGCCAGGCTCCTCTGTCCACGGAATTCTCCAGGTAAGAATACTGAAGTGGGTTGCCATTCCCTTCTCCAGAGGATTTTCCCAACCCAGGGATTGAACCTGGGTCTCCTGCATCGGAGCAGATGCTCTACCATCTGCGCCACCAGGGAAGCCCATCTGCACGTATAAGACACTGAAACAGGAAACATTTATACGGTATGGGCCTAGCATGCACACGCAGCACATGCAGCTGTCAACAGACTACAGGCTGTCAGTCCCATCATACATGTCGACCAAATTGGGAACATTTTATGGAGACGTGTTTTAATTAAATTCCAAAGAAATAGCATGTACCATTATTTTGACTTTATTATTACTTTTTTACAAATAAGCTTTTATTTAAGAACAATTTTAGATTTACAGACGTCTACAAAGATAGTTCAGGGTTCCCATATATTCTGCACAGTTTCCCCTATTACTAGCATCTTACATTAGTATGGTACATTTGTTATAATTAATGAACCAATATGGATAAACCATTAACTGAAGTCCACATTTCATCGAGACTTCCTTGGTTTTCACTTAATATCCTTTTTCTGTTTCAGGACCCTATTATCCTTCCCAGGATACCATATTTTTGTCATCATGTCATCTTAGACTCATTTTGGCTGACTTTTCTTGCCTGAGGACCTTGATAGCTTTGAGGAATACTGGTCAAGTATTTCACAGAATATCTCTCAATTGGAATTTGTCTAGTTTTCCTCATGATTATACTGGAGTTATAGGTTTGGAGGAGGAAGCCCACTGAGATAAAATTATAATAACTTTTTATCCCAACTACCAACTGGATAGTAAGCTCACTGAGGGAAAGAATCTTATTCACATTTTTGTATCCTTAGTACACAGCTGATAAATATGTGTTGGTTAAGAAGGAGGAAGTGGATTACACAAAGGGTTGAGGTGCTACAGAAACTTTGCAACTAATTAAAATAGGGGCACTTACCCTAACAAGGAAATAATTCATCTGTTTACTCAAATTAAAAAAAAAAGGCATGACTGATTCACTAAAGTATTCACTCTTCTATTCAAGGATCCTTCTAGTTTACCTATAAGGTTGAGACAGGATTTGTTGTTTGTTGTTTAGTCACTAAGTCATGTCTGACTCTTTGCAACCCCCATGGACTATGGCCCACTGGGGTCCTTTGTCCAGGGGATTTCGCAGGCAAGAAAATTGGAGTGGGTTGCCATTTCCTTCTCCAGCATATCTTACTGACCCAGGAATCGAACCCACGTTTCTTGCATTGGCAGGCAGATTCTTCACCACTGAGCCACTGGGGAAACCCTGAGACAGGATATATTCAGCTAAAAAGCAAGTTAATTCTTACAAGTAAACCTCACCTCCTGTACTGACTGATGAGACCTTAGAACTGTATAACACTGCTTGTGGGGAGTATGCATGGTAAAATGGAAAGATGCATTATGGCTTAAGACAGGAGGTCTGGGTTTGAAACTGAGTTCTATCGCTAATAAATTGTATAATTTAGGCCAGATATCTTTGAGTCTCAGTTACTTTACATATGGAATGGAGCTAATAATATTTACATGACAGTGGGAATTATAATCACTGGCCCACAGAACTGGTGGACTGAATCACTACTGAGATACCCACATCTCTATTATCTTGGTATCCCTCACTACATCTTAGAGCACAGTGATTTTTTCTTTTTTTAAAATCCAACGGTCTCTGTAGTATTTCTACTTTATCTCCCTAAGGTCTTTCACACTGCTAACTATTCCTTTCTTTTTGAAATTTACTCTTGTTCCACTGGCATTATAAACACCCCTTTCTTCTGATTTTGCTTATCATGCAGTGATTCAGAGTACAGCTTACTGGCCAAGAGCATAGACTCTGGACCAGACAGGATTTGAACTGTCAAGAGTTCGAATCCTGGTTCCACCTCCCGCGAGTCCTATGACCTTGGACAGGTTACTTAACTCTTTTTTTTTTTCTAATTTATTTATTTTTAATTGAAGGATAACTGCTTTACAGAATTTTGTTGTTTTCTGTCAAACCTCAACATGAATCAGCCATAGGTATACATATGGTCCCTCCCTCTACAAATAAGGAACACTTCATGAATTTGTGTGTCATCTTTGCACAGGGGCTGTGCTAATCTTCTCTGTATTGTTCCAATTTTAGTATATGTGCTGCCAAAGACAGCATGGTTACTTAACTCTTAGGTACCCGTTTCCCATCTGGGTTTACAGGTAGATGAGTTTACAGGTGTATAACATGCATAGTAAATACTATACAGATAGCTTGCTGTTGCTTGGGTCCCCCTCCTTAGTCTCCTCCTCTGCTACACTTCTTTAACCTCCACATACTCCACCAGGAGGATTCCATCCATGCAAAAGTGTCTTAACTTCTGTCTACCTGGAACGCATTCTTCTCTTCAGCCTACTTAGTGAATTCCTTCTCAAACTTTAAGATCCAGGTTAAATGTCATTCTCCTTCTCTCTGAAGCCTTTCCAAAAACCATCTCCCTCCTTCTGCCTTGGTAGTCAATTGTGCCTGCCCTTGTGGCCCATATACTTTGAATATATTTCAATGAGAGTCCTTGTTACACTAGATTGAAAGATGCTAAGTAACTTGCAGTTTCCTGTATTAGACCATTTCAGACTTGTAAGAACAGTTACATGATTCATTCTATAAAGAGAATATTTATCCTAGTCATAAATATTCTATATTGCTGTTGATCCTTCCCTTCCTTTATTAAGCTCATGACAAGAACTACATATTATTTCTTAAAAATACATACCTAACACAATATTTCAGATATATAAAAAGCAATAAATAATAATGAATGGACAACCATATATCCACACTTTGGCTGAAAAAATATTTACCAATACAATATAAGTCCCCTGTTGCTCTTCCCAGCAGTATTACTAGTCTTTTCTCGCAACCCTGAACTTCAGAGATACCCACTATCCTTACTTTGATACTGTATTTTTTCATTACCATGCATTTCTTTAGCATTTATTATGTAAGTATGCTTCCATAAATAATACATCAATGTTGGGCTTTATATAAATGTGTTCTGCCATTTGCTTTATTTACTCAACTTTTTTATTTGTGAGATTCACCCAAGTTACTGTACAGATCTAGTTTATTCATTTCCATTATTGTATAGAATTCCATTAGATAAATACACTATAATATTTTCTTTCTTTTATTAATTATACATTTGGATTAGTTTGAATTTTCTGCTATAAAAATGTTGCATAAATATTTTTGGAAGTCTCTTTATATATGCACAGGAGTGTTTCTAAAGGGTATTTACCTAGGAGTGGAATTGCTGGATTGAGACAAAAATTGTTGGAATGTAGATGATTATTGCTTGAAATGATAAGCAAAACTGATAAACCTTTAGCCAGATTCATGACGAAAAAAAGGGGGAGAGCCTAAATCAATAAAATTAGAAATGAAAAAGGAGAAGTTACAACTGACACCACAGAAATACAAAGGACCTAAGAGACTACTTACTAGAGGCAACTATATGTCAATAAAATGGACAGCCTAGAAGAAATGGACAAATTCTTGGAAAGATACAATCTCCTAAGACCAAACCAGGAAGAAATATCAAACACAAACAGACCAATTACAAGCACTGAAATTGAATCTGTGATTTTAAAACTCCCAATAAACAGAAGTCTAGGCAAATTCCACCTTTTGTCAGTGTACATAGCACAGAGTCTGGCAGTTAAAAGACATTAATAAATATTTGTTGAATGAATGAATAAAAACTTGAAAAAAACACACATAAAGAGATTAGACAATGCTTTTGAGCTCTTAATTTGGAACTGTGCCTATTAGGCTTTGTAAACTTTTATACTTAAAGAAATAAATTTAATTTAGCTTGGAGACTTTTCAGCAGTCCTTTGAGATAACCAGAGATAAGACAGAGGACCAAAAAACTGGGATTGGAAGTCCAAACCTTTAAATCACCTAACACAAATAGTTGTCTGCTCTTTTCCTAAATATCTCTAAGAACAAGTATGCTGGCTTTCATGTTTTCTATTATACTTCACAGAATATAATGACTAAAACAGCCTTATTTTCATCATGTTTGAACACCCCAGAGGAAAGTCTACAAAAGCAAATGTAAAGCAATTATAATAAATAAGAAACCACTTAGAAATGTGCCTATAATACATCAATGAGCAACAGATATACTGATTAAAATGAATATACAATTATGTACATGCTTTAATTTTAAAAGCTAACAATGGCAACAACTATAATAAATACAGAGAGGGAAAATAATGCATCAGCCTTAAATGCTTTAAAATTTAAGGAAATTAATATATGATGACTTGTAGCAGAACCACCAGGAGGTTCAGAAAGCATAGAGTCTTCCAAAGTAAGTCATAGGAGACTGAACCATTCTGGACAAAATACAGAATCTGTAGAAAGAAGGCCTGGTTTTGAGTTGCTATTCTGACATTTACCAGCTATTTGACACTGGGCACAGCATTTAATTCACCTACACCTCGGTTTCTTATCAGTAAATAGAGTTTATAATGACCTGTCATCCTATCTAATAGGGTTTTATATGCTTCAAATTAAGCAGAAAAAATGTGTGACATCCTTCAATAATATGCAATTGTAATTATCTATCCTTCTTCATCTTCCCATCTCCCTGACAGTGAGGATCTGTAAAAGTGTATATTTTTTTTTCCAAGCAAGGCTCAGTAGAGCTAGTATAGGCAAAAAGAGAGAGATTAGTTTGGGATTTTGCCCAGACAGGGACAGAAGGACAACAGAGCAAGGGAATAAAAGATAATGATAAAAGAGTGAATGAAATAAGCTAGAGGCTAAGAAAGCTGGATAGGGAAGGAAGTAAAAACAGGTCATGCTGAGGTCAAAGGAAAGATAGAGTAGGGACAGTCAAAGGTCAGGTAGTTGGCGAAATTTTGAACAAATATGTATGTCTTCATTTATAATTTCAGAGGTGGGCCATCTTCAGGTGAGAACAAAGCCCATGGTGTGACTACGGGAGCTGATTACTTCAAAAGATGCTCACCTCAGTTGAAGAGGCCAATGTGTTGAAGAAATAGACATCCATATGAATACCAAAGTCACTCAGGATAAGGCCAAAAATTGAGGTAGAAAGGAAGACTGTGTGTGTGAGGTCTTTAACAACAGAGAAGATGTACGTATAAGACAATGAGAGTGATATAGCCGTTGTGCCAGAGAGAACAAGATTTTAACAAGTTCAGTTCAGTCGCTCAGTTGTTTACGACTCTTTGTGACCCCATGAACCACAGCACACGAGGCCTCCCTGTCCATCACCAACTCCTGGAGTTTACTCAAATTCACGTCCATTGAGTGGTGATGCCATTCAACCATCTCATCCTCTGTTGTCCCCTTCTCCTCCTGCCTTCTATCTTTCCCAGCATTAGGGTCTTTTCAAATAAGTCAGCTCTTCGTATCAGGTGGCCAAAGTATTGGGAGTTTCAGCTTCAGTATCATTCCTTCCAATGAACACTCAGGACTGATTTCCTTTAGGATGGACTGGTTGGATCTCCTTGCAGTCCAAGGGACTCTCAAGAGTCAACACCACAGTTCAAAAGCATCAACTCTTCGGTGCTCAGCTTTCGTTACAGTCCAACTCTCACATTCATACATGATTATGGGAACACTATAGCCTTGACTAGACAGACCTTTGTTGGCAAAGTAATGTCTCTGCTTTTCATATGCTGTCTAGGTTGGTCATAACTTTCCTTCCAAGGAGTAAGTGTCTTTTAATTTCATGGCTGCAGTAACCATCTACAGTAATTGGAGGCCAAAAAACTAAAGTCTGCCACTGTTTCCCCATCTATTTGCCATGAAACAATGGGACCAGATGCCATGATTTTTGTTTTCTGAATGTTGAGCTTTAAGCCAACTTTTTCACTCTCCTCTTTCACCTTCACCAAGAGGCTCTTTAGTTCTTCGCTTCCTGACAAAAGGGTCATGTCATCTGCATATCTGAGGTTATTAATATTTCTCCCAGTAATCTTGATTCCAGCTTGTGCTTCCTCCAGCCCAGTGTTTCTCATGATGTACTCTGCATAGAAGTTACATAAGCAGGGTGACAATATACAGCCTTGAAGTACTCCTTTTCCTGTTTGGAACCAGTGTGTTATTCCATGTCCAGTTCTAACTGTTGCTTCCTGACCTGCATACAGATTTCTCAAGAGGCAGATCAGGTGGTCTGGTATTCCAATGTCCTTCAGAATTTTCCACAGTTTATTGTGATCCACACAGTCAAAGGCTTTGGCATAGTCAATAAAGCAGAAATAGATGTTTTTCTGGAACTCTCTTGCTTTTTCCATGATCCAGCGGATGCTGGCAATTTGATCTCTGATTCCTCTACCTTTTCTAAAACCAGCTTGAATATCTGGAAGTTCACGGTTCATGTACTGTTGAAGCCTCACTTAGAGAAATTGAACATTACTTTACTAGCGTGTGAGATGAGTGCAACTGTGCGGTACTTTGAGCATTCTATGGGAATGGAATGAAAACTGGCCTCTTCCAGTCCTGTGGCCACTGCTGAGTTTTTCAAATTTGCTGGCATATTGAGTGCAGCACTTTCACAGCATCATCTTTTAGGACTTGAAATAGCTCAGGTGGAATTCCATCACCTCCACTAGCTTTGTTCGTAGTGATGCTTCCTAAGGCCCACTTGACTTCACATTCCAGGATGTCTGGCTCTAGGTGAGTGATCACACCATCATGATTATCTGGGTCATGAAGATATTTTTTGTATAGTTCTTCTGTGTATTCTTGCCACCTTTTCTTAATATCTTCTGCTTCTGCTAGGTCCATACCATTTCTGTCCATTGTGCCCATTTTTGCATGAAATGTTCCCTTGGTATCTCTCATTTTCTTGAAGAACTCTCTAGTCTTTCCCATTCTATTGTTTTCTTCTATTTCTTTGCACTTATCTCTGAGGAAGGCTTTCTTATCTCTCTTTTCTATTCTTTGGAACTCTGCATTTAAATGGGTATACCTTTCCTTTTCTCCTTTGCTTTTCACTTCTCTTTTCTCAGCTATTTGTAAGACCTCCTCAGACATCCATTTTGCCTTTTTGCATTTCTTTTTCTTAGGGACAGTCTTGATCACTGCCTCCTGTACAATGTCACTAACCTCTGTCTGTAGTTCTTCAGGCACTCTATCAGATCTAATCCCTTCAATCTATTTATCACTTCCACTGTATAGTCATAAGGGATTTGATTTAGGTCATACCTAAGTGGTCTAGTGGTTTTCTCTACTTTCTTCAATTTAAGTCTGAATTTGGCAATAAGGAATTCATGATCTGAGCCAGTCAGCTCCCGGTCTTGTGCTTGCTGACTGTATAGAGTTTCTCCATCTTTGGCTGCAAAGAATACTACTACTACTAAGTCACTTCAGTCGTGTCCAACTCTGTGTGACCCCATAGACGGCAGCCCACCAGGCTCGCCCGTCCCTGGGATTCTCCAGGCAAGAACACTGGAGTGGGTTGCCATTTCCTTCTCCAGTTTTCCTTTAAAATTGGGGGAAGTTACAGTCCAGTACACACAGGCAAAGTCACAGCAGGAGCCTCTAAAATTTCGGTGTTGACCATCTGGTGATGTCCATGTGTAGGGTCTTCTCTTGTGTTGCTGGAAGAGGGTGTTTGCTATGACCAGTGCATTCTCTTGGCAAAACTCTGTTAGCCTTTGGCCTGCTTTATTTTGCACTCCAAGGCCAAACTTTCTTATTACTTCAGGTATCTCATGACTTCCTACTTTTGCATTCCAGTCCCCTATGATGAAAAGGACATCTTTTTTTGATGTTAGTTCTAGAAAATCTTGTAGGTCATCATAGAACCATTCAACTTCAGCTTCTTCAGCATTAGTGGTTGGGGCATAGACTTGGGTTACTGTGATAATGAATGGTTTGCCTTGGAAATGAACAGAGATCATTCTGTCATTTTTGAGATTACAAACAAGTACTGCATTTTGGACTCTTTTGTTGACTATGAGGGTTACTCTATTTCTTCTAAGGTATTCTTGCCCACAGTAGTAGATATAATGGTCATCTGAATTGAATTGCCTATTCCAGTTCATTTTAGTTCACTGATTCCTAAAATGATTTGATGTTCACTCCTGCCATCTCCTGTTTCACCACTTCCAATTTACCTTGATTCACGGAATGTGTGGAATAGTGGTTGCACAAAAGATTACAGTCAGCCTTATCTCTTTCCTTTTGCAAAGAGCAGTGTAGGAGAGTGAGCAAGTACTCTTACTCTACTGGCTCCCATTTAAGGCCAGAACACACATAAAACATCCCATAAAACGGTTGACAGTTTAGGAAATAGGAGTTTCAGAGAACAAGTGGAAAGGTTTGAAAGGGAGCAACAAACAGGATTGGGAGAGAGCAAAAGGAAGCCAAGTCAACACCAGAATAACAGTACAGAAGAAAAATACATGATTGGAGGAACTAGGACAAAGATAACAGAGAATAAGACTTGCTCGGTTCATATGGCCAAAGGTTATCAAAATAATTAGTTCCAGCAGTTCTCTGATGGCTAGGGAGTTAGCACTAAGCCCTTGGCAATGGTTTGGTTAAAATCCCTCATTTACAGATGTGGGTAACATTTGAGTATCTATTATATATTTTCCACATTATGTAAAGTGCAATACACACACTACTTTAGTTAAGCCTTACACCTACACTTTCCCTCATTTATTTATTTATAAAATGAGGGAACTGAGGATCACAGAAGCAAAGTGACCAGCCCTGGGCTGTATTATTTAGTGACACTGAGGACCCAGGCTTCTTTTTCAAATCTAAATAAGTATGGAAATATAAAAAAGAATTTGAAATTAGAACATCTTTAGTCACTTTCTTCTTCTTTTTAGTTACTTTCCACCAGTGAGATCGTGTATGTGTTTAACTCCACTAAGCCTGTCTACCAAACAAGGTTATTGCAAAGATTAAGCAACAACTAAAAATAAATCCTAGGAGCTATCTTTTTCAACTTATTTTCAAATGTGAATTTCTTACTTGGCTTATTTCAAACACAAATTCAAAGTTTCTAAATTAACGCCTACAGATTTTACAGTTAGGAGACTGAGGCAGAGAGGAAGGATCGACAATCTGTGGCTCCCTAGTATGTTCAGGCTCAAGTCCAAGCTTCAGGTGGCCCCAGCCCACCTCTCTAGCCACATCTCTCACTACTGACTTACACAAATATAATACTTCACCTCTGGCAATTATTAAGTTTTAAAATCATATGATATAATTTCCCCATTTTGTAGTTCCACCTAAATTATTTAATCTATTTCAATGTGTTCTCCAAGGCCTAAATAAAATTCACCTTGAGTGTAAAGCCTAACCTTGTCCCAACTGTTAAGAAATGATGGCTCTACCTTTTGAACTTCTGTATCGCTTTGCTTTACCTCCCTCAAAGTATTTACTGCCTTTTAATTTAGTCAAGCATGAAAAAATTTCATTTCTGCCAGCAGAGCTTAAGTCCCTTAAAGGTAGTTGGAAGAGAACTACCATTTACTTTGCATCTCTGAAGTGCCAATTGCTTTTCTAGTGTGTGTGTATACACATTACAGTATATATACACACACACATTATTTCAGGTAATCTTTGTGACACCCCACAAAGCAGAAATCTATTTTTTACACATAACGATACTGAAAGTCACAGAGGTTAAACAGTTTGCTTACAGTCTTAAGGCCAGTAAGCGACACAGCTCAGATTTGAATCTTGGTCTTTCTAAACCAAAGCCTAGGTTCTTAACTATACTCTTTCCAGAAACCATGGGTATATATATCCTCACTACTGATTGCTTCCTATCTATCCACAGAAAAACATCTATGGACTTTTTGTCATTAAGTATTAGCAGAAAGGATTTGATATAGGTTATCTGTTCTCCTGCTTTTCAAGATTAAGAACAGATTTTTCAGACCCAACACGACTAATATGAGATCAGAATAAAGATGAACGGATTAGAATCCTGCTTCCAGGAAGGAAAAGTAAAAAGCCATTACTTTCCCATTCCTGCATTTATAAATTCCTTCTCCTCTGAGGTTTCCACCATCTGGTTATATCAACCCTTATCCCTCCTCCTCATCTGTCTTCTACCACCCTCCGGATTAATCCCTTATATTCACTGCACCTGGGTCACAATCTCTCTTCTCTGCATCCTAAATCACTTCACTACTGATGCAGAAGACTCGTTCCATACAACAGCCTCCCAGCTCCCTGCCACACTTAGCTTCACCAGCCTTCACCTTTGCTGTACTTCAGCAATCCACACACAGACCTAGCTGTTGGTGAGAAGAGCTTCTTCACATCAGACAATTTAACTCTAATATTCCACTTTCTGACCACAACCTCTTTTTTTTTTTCCTATTTTACTTCTACCACATTTGCTCACTGATCTCACTTAAAAAAATCACAAAACCTCTGGGTCCCAAACTGAAATCATTATCCAATATTTCCTGTCTCAGTTAATGTCACCATCATCTCCCCAGTCACCCAAGTGAAAAACCTGAACATCACACTGGACTACTCACCCTCTGATCTACACACCCAACTAATCATAAAGCCTCACAGATTCTCTCAACTTCATCCCTCTCTCTTCATCCCTATAATCACATTTTAAAACTATTCAAGCATATCTATAAAAACCTTTCAGTGATTAAAAAAAATCACCCACTGAATTCATTTCAAGATACTTATGCATCCAAGGTTCACCATGACATGGACTCTGATTGTATTTCCAGTCTCACAACTTACCACTTATATCGCCATTGTTATTTCTTAGCAGTACCAAACTGCTTGTGGTTCCCTAGGCAAGCTATCGGAGAAGGCAATGGCATCCCACTCCAGTGTTCTTGCCTGGAGAATCCCAGGGACGGCAGAGCCTGGTGGGCTGCCGTCTATGGGGTCGCACAGAGTCAGACACGACTGAAGCGACTTGGCGGCAGCAGCAGCAGGCAAGCTATTCCTTTTCTCACACTGATGTCTTTCCTCACACTGATGTCTTTCCTCAAGCTATTCTTTCTATTTGAAGCACTTTTTTTTTTTTTTTTTTTTTTTTTTTACTCATCTTTGTGTGACTTACTTCTACTTACCATTTAGGACTTGGGCTAGGTGTCATCTCTTCCTCAAGCCTCCCCTCAAGTCCTGAGCTAGTCTGAGTGCCCTCCCCTTGGTGCAAGTATCAAGCGGCAAAGCTCTCACTTTTTATTCTGAGATGACCTATTTTAGCATCTAATTTACCATTTCCACAAGGATTGGAAATGTATCTTACTTATCTCTGTCTACCCAGTTAACATAGTACATAGCATAGTGCCTGACATACAGTAGATACATTAAGTATAAAATTTAGAAGATATTGCCTTTACATTTTCAGTAGGAGAGTCACACCAGTTCTTTCTCATAGTTTTTTAGTATTTCCCACTATTAACTCCAAGTCCTTTGAAGGGAAGGAATCAGAGCTTTTCCTGAGTCTGTACAGTTCTGTACAGAACGGTGCTATACAAAGTCTTATCCAACTTACATAAAAGGGAAACAGTATTTGCACAAACATACCAGAAATCAAAACTTGACGTGTGCTGCAAACTTCAAAACCATTGACCAATTGAAAAAATGAAGACATAAGAAGAAAGATAAAGAACCAATTCTGACTGCTGGTATGTGCTTGTTTATGTTATTTTGTTTAAAATATAAACAGGGTCCCAGATACAAGAGCTTGACATTTTATCTATAAGGCCATCACATCTCTCCTAAGTTTAAAAAATTACTAACCTGCAGGGTTTCTTAGGCAGGGGTTCAGGATGTTGGTAAAGACCCTATTTAAAAACATAATCCCATAAACCAAGGTTAACTGATGAAAAAGTGGGAAAAAAAAATGCTGGTTGGTATGTGAGCAACAACAACCAAAAAATGTCCTTTTTCATAGTAATTTTGGGCCTCATGTCGGTAGTTATAAAGAGAGCAAAGAGTTCAATATAATAAAGCATTTCCCTCTCCAACTAAATATTAAATTGCAGTCTGGCATCAAATGAGATCTCAATGCTTTTCCAGTATAAAAAATAATAAGCTCTTCTATTTGCATGGTGCACTGCAACACTTCAATATACACAGGCTCATTTGATAAAGTGTTTATAGACATTTTAAAAAAATGAGGGCAAAGCCAAAATTTTCCACAAAATAAGAACTTTTAGTTGGTTTAAACAAACAGTACTAGATGTCTTTTTTTTTTCTTAAAGTTCAAAACGCAGCACAGAAATGAGTAAAGGAATAGAGTACCTTATATTTAAGCAGGACACTCCTTGGAGCCAAAAAGAGTTTCTTGCAGAAATTTAATAGGTTTTGTCTCCTGGCTTACACTAAGAAGCTCTCCTTTAAAGGGCAAACTAGAGTTTATTCTGAGAAGGAATGAGAGAACCCCAGCCTATGACAAACAACTGAAGGGAAGTGGAATCAGTTAGTGAAGACAAGGCTCCGGGGACATGATCTTCAGCTATCTTAATGGGTGTCCATAAGGGAACAGAAGTAGGAAGAACTGGAGGCATCTGTTTCTTTCAACCAAAACGAACAAACAAAAATTTCGAAACACCAAAGCTTTCCAGGAAGGAATAGGTTTCCTAGAGAAGAATTAGTTTCCCGTCACTGGAGAAGATCTTCAAATAGACTGGTCAAATTATGAGGGTAGAATTTGGGATTTTCGAAGCTACTTTGGTATGGGGCGAGAGAAATGGATCCTAGATGACTTTTAAATTCCTTTCCAATCTGGAGACGTTCTGGGGTTCACCTATCTCCTGGAAACCCCTTTTCATTCCTCTGGGGCTGGCCCACAGCCGTGCCCACGTGTCCAAGCCCTCCTGGTCCCTGGCTCACCTCAGTGCCCACAGTCCCCCGCCCCCGTCGGAGGTTAGAAACAGGCTCTCCCCGCCCGTTTCCGGCGGCACACGTGAGTTGTCCCGGCGCAGCTCCCGCAGCCGGAGCCAGCCCGGAGGACGTGGCTGACAGCTCCCCGCCCTTCGCACCTCCGACCCTCAGCTGGGCCAGGAAGCCCGCCGACCTCGGTCCTCGCCCGCCCCGAACCGGATCCGGCCGGCGAGGATCCACAGGCATCTCTCAGCTCTCCTGTCGGAGCAGACTGACAGCTCCTCCGACTCCTGGCCCTCGGCCCAAAGCCAACACTCTCCGGCCGACGCAGCCCCGCTAGCTTGGACAGAACGACCCCCGCTCGGACGCACGCGATGCTGACCCTCCAGAGTCCCCGTGTCCTTGAGTTTTCCCCTCGCGGAGCCCCGGGGTGCCCCTACTGAGAGAGGGCCGCGGGCCGGACACCGGGCCCCGCCGGACCGGCCGCGGATGCAGAACGCCGCGGGGGTTCCAGGACCGCTGAGTAGGCGGGCGACAGCAGCGCTCGGACCCCTGACAGGCTGACCGGCCAGGACACACAGACGGACAGTAGGGCCCGAGGGGCGGGGGCAGCGGCCCGGCCGGTCCCGGCGCCTCCTTCTCGCCCGGGGCGGCCCCTGGCGGCCCAGGCCCCTCAGGGCGCGGGCTTTCCTGGCGAGCGGAGGCGGCCACCGAGGCGCTTACCTGCGGGCGCAGCGACGGCGCGGGGCGGCTCACTCCCTGCCCGCCGCCATGTTTCCGCTGCGCAGCGAGCGAGAGAGGACGCGCGGAGGGGGCGGGCGGGGGCGGCTCCGGAGAGCAGCGGCGGCGGCCGGTCGGCCGGCGGGCTGGCGGGCGGCGGGGGGCTCGACCGAGGCGGCGGCAGCGGCGGCGGCGGCGGCTGAGGCGGGGGCGGGGCGGGGGCTCCCTGGCCCCGCCCCCCGGGCCTCCCGCCGTGGGGTGGCGCGCGCCTGGGCGGTTGGGCCGGCGCGGAGCCGGGGGCCGGAGGAGGCAGGGGGTGTGTGTCGGGGGGTGGTGAGTACGGGTAGGGCGCCCCCAAGCGGCCCGGCCTAGCCAGCGCCCGCTGTCTGCCTCCTCCCGCCTTGTACCCCGCGGCCCAGATCCACACCCCCACTGGCCCTGCGCGCCCCCTCTCAAGGGAGGGCAAACTGAGGCGTGGAGAGGGTTCGGGGACCAGGTGGTGGGTGACGTTAAGCGAGTTACCTCGAATCTTTACCGCAGGACCCTCACCTCTAAAGGAATATCGTTCAATCCAGACGGTTGGTGTGAAGATAAAATAAGTTAATGCTTGTGAAGCCCAGGAGAAAAAGTGCTGGGCACCCAGTAAGTAAATGCTCAGTAAATAGAAGATGCCACCGTCCTTTAACTGGTTGATCCATTCAACAAGTACTTAATGCATTGAGCCCTATCCATGTACCTGTTTGCAGGCTCATTCTGTCAGTAAACAGTTTTTGCTGCACTCCTCTGGTTAAATGGCCTGTCCACTTGGACCATCCCTGTTTTAGCAGAGAGGAAACTGAAGCTCTGGAAGGTGAAGCTACTTGTCCGAGGTCACCCAGCCAGTAAATGACTGAGTGGAGATTCACCTCCAACCTGACTTCAAAGCCTGTGTTCTGCCAGCAGGGAGTCATCAGCTGTCAGGATGGGTCAGAGGAGGCACTTTGAGAGTCAAACCCTTTCAAGCTGGTTCTTCAAAGAGCCTGCAAGAAAGAAGCTTATTTCAGGCAGAGGGATGGATGTGTGCAAGGGCTTAAAGACACATGATAGCGGATGGCTGGTTGGTGTAACTGGTGGCACGGGAATATGGGAGACTGTGGATATGGTGCTGAAGGAGGTTTTTGTGTACCTAGAATGACAATTAATGTCCTTGTATGTAATTTATTTTATAGGCCAGTGGTTTTCATAGTATGTAGTTCTGGTACTCCTTGGTGTCCCTGATATCTTTCAGAGGTCAGTGAGCTCAAAATTATTTTCATAATAATGCTAAATGTGATTTGCTTTTTTCACTGTGATTCTCTAATGAGTGTATGGTGAAGTTTTCCATAGACTACAGGACAGATGATATTTTCAACACATTAAATGCAGAAACAGATTTGAGAATCCAGCTGTCTTCTTTAAGCCAGGTGTTAAAAAAAACTTGTACAAATGTAAGACACCACTTTTCTCATCAATATTTTGTTTTAGAAATTACAGAAATTTTTAAATTAAAATGTGATTATGTTAACATGTAATGGGTTTATTGTAATTTTAAGTGAATTAATAAAATTTTAGAAATTTCTGTTTTAATTCCTAACATGGTAAGAGTTGTTAGAAGTAACAAACAGCACATGAAAAATCTCTTCAAGTTCCTCCATAATTTTTCGAGTGGAAAGGGGTCCTGAGCCCAAAAGGCTTATGAATACCTGCAATAGCCAGTAAGAGGCTATTGAAGTTGTAAGTAGGAGAGTGACTAAATCAGATTTTCATTTCAGAAAGAACTTTCAAGATCCAAGCCCAGCCTGGAGGGGTGAGCCCACGAAGCGTAGGCATGCTAGACAGAAGGGCAGAAACAGAGAAGTGCGGGGCGGGTAAGCAACAGAGCTAGGACCCAGATGAGACTGGTCTTTGTATACTTCATCTGGTACCCCTCACGCCCTGACAAGCACCAGAGGGAGTGTTTTATTGCTTCATTTCCACTGAGTGCTGTGTAGGGAGGCTTCTGCTCACATTTGCGATGGACATTAGGGCCCTTTCTGACCTCAGCACGCTGTTTCTGCTTCTATTGCCCACTTTCTAAGCAGTCAAGTGAGGTAGGCAGATGAGAGGAAAAAAGGAGGTTACCGATGGTCTTGTGAGTGAGCCTGAGAATCCTGGCAGAGGGTTCCGCAGAGCTACACAGCAGGGTATCCTTCACATACTTTGAGGGCTCACAGGTGAGGGGAAAAACAATTGTATCAAAACCTCTGCTGTCAGGAAAGCTATTTTTGAAGTGAAGTTCCCCAAAGTTTTGAGACTCTGTTCCTTAACATTAAAAAAAAAAAAGTGTCCATATCCGGTGAGAATCTTCTTTTTTTTTAATTTGTTTATTTATTTTTTTTATTTTTTAATTTTAAAATCTTTAATTCTTACATGCGTTCCCAAACATGAACCCCCCTCCCACCTCCCTCCCCACAAGATCTCTCTGGGTCATCCCCATGCACCAGCCCCAAGCATGCTGCACCCTGCGTCAGACATAGACTGGCAATTCAATTCTTACATGATAGTATACATGTTAGAATGCCATTCTCCCAAATCATCCCACCCTCTCCCTCTCCCTCTGAGTCCAAAAGTCTGTTATACACATCTGTGTCCTTTTTCCTGTCTTGCATACAGGGTCGTCATTGCCATCTTCCTAAATTCCATATATATGTGTTAGTATACTGTATTGGTGAGAATCTTCTAAAGGTATATTATAAACTTCCTGCTGCTGCTAAGTCGCTTCAATCGTGTCCTAGCCATCCTTATTTAAGAAACAGAAGTAAACTTAGTATTTTCTTGATTTATTATAAACATGCACTGGTAGCAATCAGGCTTTATTATTAAGGAGTCCTCTTGGACTATAGAGTTAAGGACTCTATTTCACCTTATTGAATGGCCCCAGAAGGCTGTGCTTTGGGGGTTCCCATGGGGGGTTCTTAAAGTTTCTGGCTTTCAGTTGCCACTTCTGCTGTGATTATGCCTATGCCTTTTATACCTGCTTCTAATTTGCTGAAGCCAAGAAGGTGCACAGTCTAAGCTTACTGGAGTTGCATCAGATAGCCTCTAAGCAAGGGTCTGAGGGACTGTCCTGAGATGAGGCACTAGAAAGGTCAACTGCACAGACAGTAAAGTGGGGTAGTTGATGAACTGTGGCCTTAGCGTTAACCTATTTGGTTTCACTTTCTTCCACTATAAGATGGGGACAGTCACATACAGTACCTATCACACTGAGTTGCTAAAAGGATTAACCCAAAGCATTTAGTTTGTATTATCAGTTCTGTTCACAGATCAATTTATTCTTAGCTCCAGTTCCATTAGATAATTCCATAGGAGTCCTCAAACTCTGTGGGTTAAAGACCAGAATCATGACTTTCCATCCTAAACCTTCTCTTTCTGTTTGTGCTCCCCATTTCAGACAATGCCACCACCATACGCCCAGTCACCCAATCTTAAAACCATAGTAGTGCTTCTTTTTAAGTCTTTTTTTTTTCTTCTTCCCTTTTCCAGCCATGCTGTGCAGCTTGTGGGATCTTAGTTCTCCAGTTGGGGCTTGTACCTGGGCCACAGCAGTGGAAGTGCTGAGTCTTAACCACTGGACCACCAGGGATTTTCTGGTAGTACCTCTAAAAATTCCTCCCTGTCCTCCACATCCAGTCAGTTTTCAAAGCACACTGCCTTTTCCCTAGTCAAGGTGCGGTTCCCTGGACTATCAGAGATGTAACCTAATTCTTGACTCTCTACTCTCTATTTGCCTTCCACAACTGCCAGATCCTGGAAGCATCATTCCTGCAGGACAAATTCCACTCTTTTTAGCCCTATCTTCAAGGTTCATTGGGCTTCCCAGGTGGCTCAGTGATAAAGAATCCCCCTGCCAATGCAGGAGACACAAGAAACGCAGCTTCTGTCCCTGGGTGGTGAAGATCCCCTGGAGGAGGAATGGCAACCCACTCCAGAATTTTTGCCTGAGAAAATCCTATGGACAGAGGAGCCTGGATACAGTCCATGGGGTCGCAAAAAGTCAGACACAACTGAGGTCATTATGATCTGGCCACAACTCTTTGTTTCTAAATTTATTTCTTTCCTCCTTTATTTACTCCTTGATTCACATGTAAATTTTCTACATTTTTCCTTAGCTGTCCTTTTTGACATATGTTCTTTGCTTCTCTGGGTTTTTCCATATACTGTTCTGTCTTCTAGAATACCTTGGTCTCCATCTCTGTGTGTCCAAACCCTACCACTCTTTAAAAACTTTGATTCCATGCTGCCTTCAAAAGCCTTACGTGATCCTCTAGCTTGTATTTGCCGTGCTTAGTTGCTCAGTCGTGTCCGACTCTGCAACCCTACAGACTGTAACCCCCACCAGTCTCCTCTGTGCATGGGGATTCTCCAGGCAGGAATACTGGAGTGGGTTGCCATGTCCTCCTCCAGGGGATCTTCCCAACCCAGGGACTGAATCCAGGTCTTCCACATTGCACGTGGATTCTTACCATCTGAGCCACCCAGGGAAGCTTCCCCTCCAGTTTGTATAATAAAAGCCAACAATTATGTAACGCCAAGGAAGAGCCAGGAACTCTTCTGGGTGCTTTATGTGCACTCTCTTATTTGATTTTTATGACAATTTAATTTTCACAGCAAATCTATGCAGTGAGAGTTGCTATGATCTGTGTTTTACAGATGAGAAAACTGAGGAACAGGGAGCTAAAGTGACTTGTCCAAGGTCACAGAGCTAGTAAATGGTGAAGCCAGAATGGGAATCCAGGCAGCCTGGCTCCTGCTGGCTCTCTGGTCAGGGCATGCAAACCTCTCTTAAGGCCTCGGTCACTTTCTGCCTCCTTATTGGTTAACATGACTTATCTTGTCTACTTGAAAGTGAAAGTACTAGTTGCTCAGTCGTGTCCACTCTTTGCAACCCCACGTGCTGTAGCTCACCAGGCTCCTCTGTCCATGGAATTCTCCAGGCAAGATACTGAAGTGGGTAGCCATTTCCTTCTCCAGGGGATCTTCCTGACCTAGGGATCGAACCTGGGGTCTTCTGCACTTCAGGCAGATTCTTTACCATCTGAGCCACCTATCTTGTCCACTTATACAGTAAACTTTTTGAGAGTAGATTGAAAAAAATGATCTATAACAGTATCTTCTGAAGTTCTTGAACTGGTAAGTATTTATTTACCAGTTCATTCTATACCAGAACATTCTATAGCAATAAAAATAAATGATCCAGAGCAGGATTGACAAACAATGGTCTCTGGGCTAAATCTGACCCAATTCCTATTTGTGTATGGTCCAAGAGCTAAGATCTTTATTTCCAAATTTTATTTTTTTAAATTATGGAAGTATGATAACATGTTTATAGGAGACTTGGAAAATATAGAACAAGGTTACATATAGTTCCACTGTATAATCATTTTAAGTAGATAAATTAAGACTTACAGTTGGAATTTCAATAACAAACTCTCAAATTATTGGAGTGAATATGTAGAGAAGTACAAGGATAAAGTGTTTCTGCTTTATTGACTATGCCAAAGCCTTTGACTATGTGGATCACAATAAACTGTGGAAAATTCTGAAAGACATTGGAATACCAGACCACCTGACCTGCCTCTTGAGAAACCTATATGCAGGTCAGGAAGCAACAGTTAGAATCAGACATGGAACAACAGACTGGTTGCAAATAGGAAAAGGAGTACGTCAAGGCTGTATATTATCACCCTGCTTGTTTAACTTCTATGCAGAGTACATCATGACAAATGCTGGGCTGGAAGAAGCGCAAGCTGGAATCAAGATTGCCGGGAGAAATATCAATAACCTCAGATATGCAGATGACACCACCTTATGGCAGAAAGTGAAGAGGAACTAAAAAGCCTCTTGATGAAAGTGAAAGAGGAGAGTAAAAAAGTTGGCTTAAAGCTCAACATTCAGAAAACAAAGATCATGGCATCTGGTCCCATCACTTCATGGCAAATAGATAGAGAAACAGTAGAAACAGTGTCAGACTTTTTTGGGGGGGCTTCAAAATCACTGAAGATGGTGATTGCAGTCATGAAATTAAAAGACGCTTACTCCTTGGAAGGAAACTTATGACCAACCTAAATAGCATATTCAAAAGCAGAGACATTACTTTGCCAACAAAGGTCCGTCTAGTCAAGGCTATGGTTTTTCCAGTGGTCATGTATGGATGTGAGAGTTGGACTATAAAGAAAGCTGAGCGCCGAAGAATTGATGCTTTTGAACTGTGGTATTGGAGAAGACTCTTGAGAGTCCCTTGGACTGCAAGGAGATCCAACCAGTCCATTCTGAAGGAGATCAACCCTGGGATTTCTTTGGAAGGAATGATGCTAAAGCTGAAACTCCAGTACTTTGGCCACCTCATGCGAAGAGTTGACTCCTTGGAAAAGAGTTGACTCTGATGCTGGGAGGGATTGGGGGCAGGAGGAGAAGGGGACGGCAGAGGATGAGATGGCTGGATGGCATCACGGACTCGATGGACATGAGTTTGAGTGAACCCTGGGAGTTAGTGATGGACGGAGGCCTGGCGTGCTGCAATTCATGGGGTTGCAAAGAGTTGGACACGACTGAGCGACTGAACTGAACTGAACTGAGACCTGAAAAGCACTGTGAACTGATTAAATATAATTAATATTTATACAATTTTTATACAACAGCAGGATACAAATTCAAGTTCCCATAGACTGTCAACTAGGAGACATTGGAACATATCCAGGAACATAAAACAAGATGTGAAATTTCATGGTCTAAAGGTATTGCAATCATACAGAGTCTGTTCTCATCACTGGAATTATGTTAGAAATCAATATCAAAAGGTGTTTGAAAGTAATCCACATATTTTCAAGTGCAATATGACATTTACCAAGAGAGATCTTTGACTTAGCCATTGAAAGCCTCCATAAAGTTAGAATGAAAAAAACAGAGGGTGATTGCAGACAAAAAAGCATTTACATAAGCAATTAGTATCAAAATGAGAAATTAATATTGAGGATACTTCCAACAAAATCCCATGTACATGGAAATTAAATTAATTTTACACTTTTTAAGTGGTTGAAAAAAGAATATGCCATGACGTGTGAAACTTTAATGCCAATAAAGGTTTATTGGAGTCCAGACAGGATTTCTATGGCTGCTTTTGTATCACAGTGGGTTTTATGACATGTAAAGCCTGCAGTATTTACTCTTTGGCCATTTATAGAAAAACTTGCCAACCACTGACCTACAGCTACATGTAATAGCATGAAAATGTCTTTGAAACAGCACTGAACAAAAAAGTATAAGCAGTATGCCACTTATATAAAGCTTAAAAATAAGCAAAACAGTACCAGTTTTGTTTAGGGACCCACATGCAGTACAAGTATAAAGACATGCATGGAAACAATAAATAATAAATTCAGGGGAAAGGTTATCTCTAGGGGTTGGGGTGGGCATGCCTTTGGAACAGAGTCCACAGGGAATTTTAACTGTTTGCAAGCAAGGTGGAGGGTATACAGCATTCCTTGTATTAAAAATTAAAACATAAGAGATGTAATACTGACAAAAATGTTTCATAAGAAATGAATAAATGAGGTTCAGGGACTTTTAACTTCTATTTTGGCTGATTGAAAATATATTTGGCTTTTACCTATAGCTAAGGTGTTATGGTTGGAGAAGGCAATGGCAACCCGTTCCAGTACTCTTGCTTGGAAAATCCCATGGACGGAGGAGCCTGGTAGGCTGCAGTCCATGGGGTCGCCAAGAGTCAGACACGACTGAGCGACTTCACTTTCACTTTTCACTTTCATGCATTGGAGAAGGAAATGGCAACCCACTCCAGTGTTCTTGCCTGGAGAATCCCAGGGACCGGGGAGCCTGGCGGGCTGCCATCTCTGGGGTCACACAGAGTCGGACATGACTGAAGCAACTTAGCAGCAGCAAGGTGTTATGGTAAAATATAAAACTGAAGTCTCCTGCTCAGGTGGTGTGGAGTTTTCTCAAATTCATGTCCACTGAGTTGGTGATGCTATCTAACCATCTCATCCTCTACCATTCCCTTCCCGCTTTCCCTTAATCTTTCCCAGCATCAGGATCTTTCTGATGAATCGGCTTTTTACATCAGGTGGCCAAAGTATCGGAGCTTCAGCTTCAGCATCAGTCCTTCTAATGAATGTTCAGTGTTGATTTCCTTTAGGATTGACTGGTTTGATTTCCTTGCAGTCCAAGAGGCTATCAAGAGTTTTCTCCAGCACCACAATTCTAAAGCATCAATTCTTTGGCACCCAGCCTTCTTTATGGTCCAACTCTCACATCCATACATGACTATTGGAAAAACCATAGCTTTGACTATATGGACCTTTGTTGACAAAGTGATGTCTCTGCTTTTTAATACACTATCTAGGTTTATTATAGCATTCCTTCCAAGGAGCAAGAGTCTTTTAATTTTATGGCTGTAGTCACCATCTGTAGTGATTTTGGAGCCCAAGAAAATAAAATCTGTCACTGCTTCCACTTTTTTCCAGGAATCTCAGGGGCCATCTTAAAATTCTGCTTCCTACACCTAGCGAGATGTGTTCTCTTAAACACTTCTCTATGAATTCTCTTGGCAGTTTGTAACTTTTTAATAGCACAGTATGCATTGTATCACCATTATTAGGGCACATTTAAAAATTCCTTTTCTAGGCTGAAAATGTCTTGAAATCAGGAAACTTGTCTATACCTGCAGCTCTAATGCTTCAGACGAGGCAGTTGCATGAAAAGGCTATTCCTACATGTTTGCTGAAGAATTAAAAGTGTGCATATTATCGTTTGAATCCTTGCTTCTTTTTTAGATCCAGATCAAAACTCCTCTGACACGTCTCAGGAAGAATTAATAGCTCCCTCCCTGTGCTGTCACTTGATATCATCTCTGTATGAAACGTGTCACCTTGAAGTATCTTAAATTAGACTTTAGTTTCTTGAAGGTAGCACTTCACTTTTATTCCACTTTGTATCCCGGAGCACAGCACATCATAGATTTCATTAAAGAAAGTGTTAAGGGCTTAAAACTGGAGGCAGGTGTAGAGTAGATTTGGGCTATGACCAGACCCTTGGAAAAGAGTCACAGGTGGGGAGAAGCCAAGAGATACAGAGACAGTGGCGAGGGAAGAAGACAGGCAGATCTGTCAGGATGTGCTACAAAAGGGGTGCTACAAAATCCCAAGTCTGCTGTTTTATATATCTCATTAAAGAGTAAACCTGAAGAGCGCTGTATAAAGGACAGCATGAAGGAGCAAAGATTATTCCGGGACTGACAATTGGGGAACAGTGTTTTATCAAGTTGCTGGGTGGATAGTGACCCTAAGGGAGAGTTGGTAAATGAAAAGGAGAAATGGCTTCTGGTGCTTAAAGAAAGTAGGGATGGGGCTTTTGGCAGGAGACGCTGAAAAAACCTGCAAGCTCTTAACCTACTCCTGGATTTGGAGTTTTTTCTCTTGCACATCTTCTTCTGGTTGTTGGCCTTCTGTGACTCCTATTCTGCTTCATGCCTGCCTAAGATCATTAAAAGGCTTCCCAGGTGGCTCAGTGGTAAAGAATCTGCCTGCAGTGCAGGAGATGCGGGTTCGATACTTGGGTCAGGAAGATCCCCTGGAGAAGGAAATGGCAACCCCCTTCAGCATTCTTGCCTGGGAAATCACATGGACAGAGGAGCCTGGCAGTCTACACAGCCCATGGGGATGCAAAAGAGTCAGACACAACTTAGAGGCTAAACAGCAGCAACAATAAAGATCATTAAATGGGGCAGTTTAAACAGATTTTATCTGGATACTAAGTTTGGGATCAGATGAATGGTTGGACATTTTCTGACTAATGCACCAGGAGCCCTGAATCTTCTGGAAACAGGAGGATGGGATAACAAGTCCGTTGTTGGAGTTAGAGGTGGGCTCGTTACCACTGAAAGGCATGCCTTGAGTGTCGGGGAATAATGCTGGAGAACCAAGGATGACGGAAGAACCCCAGTTCTCCTTAAATGATAGTCAAAGACAGGTTCATTTAGACCTTCCCTCCAATTCTGTTGCTCACAACCCATGTGTTTATTGGCTGGCTGGCGAGTTATACTCCCTGTGCAAGACTTGGGAGAGACCCCAACAGGGCACACTGCTTCCCCTCAAGGAGTTTACAATCCCACAAGAAAGAGGATTATCATACAAGGCAGGAAGTTAAAGTACCCTGAGGGAAATGCAGTCAAAATGATGCATGTTTGGAAGAGATTGTTTCATAGAGAAGGAGGACTTGAATGATGGGTAGGGGAAGTTGGAGATGGTGGAGAGAGTATTAGAGGAATGGGGCATTGTATGGAGAAGGTATAACGAGCTAAGGACAGAACACACTGAAGAAATGGCAAGTAGTTTCATATGGCTAGACCCAAGGATTCTTATTAGGGAGACACAGTCAAAAAGCTGGACAGAGAGAACGAGGCTTAGCTATGGAGAGTCTCAGCTGTCAGCTAAGAATCTTGAGCGTGTGTTGGGTAGGGTGAGCAGAGGATAGAGGGGTGGAGGGGCCTTGAGGGGTGGTAGGGGCAGATGGGGAGAGCAAAAGTACAGGTTTTGGTTGCTTTTGTCAGTCTCTAGCATTTCTTTGCCCAGAATGCCTCTGCTCAGCCTTTTCTCTGATGTTCTGTGCATCCTATGTCCATAACAAAGCCTTCCAAAAAGCCTTGCTTTGACCCTCCAAGATGACTGTGACCTCTCCCAATTCTGAGCTCCCCACAACTTATCTGACCCTTTCCACTGACCTTTGTCACAGCCCACCTGCCAGATAGCTATTTTAATCTATATCTATTTTATATCCTACCCATATTATATACTTAGTAAACATTTTTAAGTCTGATAGAATTAACTTCCCCTTGAGTGTTTGGCACATAACTTGGGAAGCAGGGTCGTGAAACTTGATGAACCTAGTATTTTGGTAAACATGGTGGACAGACCATAGATCAGAGTGCATTTCCGCTAAGGCCAGGGGCTGAGACTAGACAGGACCTTGGAATTCACTTGCACCTTATTTTACTAGTGACGCCCAGAGAGGTACAGTAACTTGCTCAAGGTTACACAGTGAGTTAATGATCAGAAACAGTGTATGTGAGGATTTTATCACAGCGCCTAACACAACAACAGGCACTCCGTGCTTCCTCTCTAGCCTCTTGAACTTAAATCAAACACCAAGCCACCTGTAATTTTTTTCCATCCTTTATGGAAACTTTATGCTGTTTCTTGCATTTGAGGTTCTGCTTGTACCTGGAGTGAGTGAAAGCTGCTCAGTCGTGTCCAACTCTTTGCAACCCCATGGACTATACCGTCCATGGAATTCTCCAGGCCAAAATACTGGAGTGGGTAGCAGTTCCTTTCTCCACGGGATCTTCCCGACTCAAGGATCAAACCTAGGTCTCCCACATTGCAGGCAGATTCTTTACCAGCTGAACATTTCCCTTGCTCAGTTGCATACGTATCCTTTGCATCTGTGTCTGTCTGCCACCTGAAGATAAACTCAGAAGGTTGGAGCTCTCTGTGTATTCTTTGGTACACACTCAGCACCTCACACCATACCTGGAACATAGCGGTGCTCAGTAGATCTTTATAGAATAAAAGTGCAGAGAGGGGCCATTCCAGGCCCAGGCCCCAGACCAGAGAGGCAGGCTCCTTATCATTCCTCTGTAACTCACAGGGCCCAGACTGGATGCTCAGATTCTAATGGTGTGAGGGTTTTGCAGAGGAGTGCTGAGCCTCAAACCTCACTGTTTATCTAAGACACTTCTACTCTTGTTCCTCTTATAAAATACCAAATAAAAATAGTTCCAGGAAGCTAGTGGCTGAGAAATTCCAGGCTCTGTCTGAGCTCCTAGATAAAGGCTGTTATTGTTAGGAAGTTGGTCATTAATCCAACCTGCATTCTCTCTGTGCTTTCGTTCCACATCCTTCTAAAGGCACTGATTCTTTTTGTCCTCATTTGCCCTTAAGCCTGGTAACTGGAAAAAAAATTAACTTGACAGCAGTTGATGTAAAAATGATCTAAAGGTATCAGTTGGCTACAAGCACACTTTGTGCTCTGGGCTTGTGGCTTTAACTTACTCTCAAAGTACTTTACCAGATGGCTAGCATCCTCATGTAAAAGATGAGAGAAATAACACCTACCTTGACAGATTAGTGCAAGAGTGAAAGCAAGTAAGATAGGCAGAGGTTCCTGGCACGTGTGCTCAGTGGTGTCCGGCTCTTTGCAACCCCGGGTACTGTAGCCCACCAGGCTCCTCTGTCCACGAATTTCCCAGGCAAGAGTACTGGAGTGGGTTGCTATTTCCTTCTCCTGGGGATCTTCCCAACTGAGGGATCGGACCAGTGTCTCTTGCATCCCCTGCATTGGCAGGTGGATTCTTTACCACTAGCGTCACCTGGGTACAATAGCAACGGTTAAAGAAATGTTACATCTTAATCAGAGGTTGTGACCCCCTTACTATGTTATGCTGTAGTCAGACTTCGTCTGGGCTATTAAGTTTTCTCGGTGAGGTTCATATTTTTGAAGAGTGATGTTGACAAATTATCACTCAGAAGCAAACAACGAAGATGATAAGAATCTAGGAATCAGACTTTATAAAAAACAGTTGAAGGAGTTGGAAATATTTAGCCTAGGAAAGAAATAACTAGGGCTAGAATGGCACAAGGCAAGGCTGTAGATGGGTCTTCAAATAATGGAAGGGTTAACACTTGGAAACATGAGACACGGGTTCGATCCCTGGGTCAGGAAGATCCCCTGGATAAGGAAATGGCAACCCACTCTAGTATTCTTGCCTGGAGAATCCCACGGACAGAGGAGCCTCACCAGCTGCTGTCCATAGGTCACAAAGGGTTGGAACCAAATGAAGCAACTTAGCATGCAGGTAACATTTGGAAAAGAGTTATACCTCATTTCTATTCCATAAATATTTATGGAACACAAGTTACATGCCAGGATCTGGGACTGCAAAAAATGCCACGCCTGCCTCAAGGATCTGAGACTACGAAGGACCGAGACAATGCAAAAGAGGCTGTTTTAAGAGGTGTTCAAGGTGCTGAGAGGAAGAACGGATTCTGCAGAGAGGCAAGGGAAGGATTCACCAAGGAGGTGACATTGGAATGAATGGTAAAAGCAAACTAGGATTTCTTCAGGCAGAGAAAGAGGGGAAGGGCATGCAGGCAGCAAGTGCAGCGTGTGCAAAGACAGGTTTCCTCCAGGAGAAGCTGGGATGAGCAGGAAGAGGAGAGAGAAACGAGCCTGTGCCGTCCTCTCAGGGCCAGATTGTCAAGGACCTTGGATATTAATCTAAAGAGTTTGGACTATTTAGCTTGAGTGGGTATTGAAGAGCCATCAAAGGCATTTAAGCAGGGGATTTTTATTTTAAAAGGAAAGCTCCAGAGTAGCGTGCTAAAAGGGCTTCATGGAAGAGAGAAGGCAGGGAAATGGGGCATCTCCGCGCTGCAGAGAGTTACACACTGGCTTGACTTTTCCACTTATTGTGGGTGAACTTGGGCACATTATTTGAACTTTTTTCCCTTATATTGGGATGATCACATCAATCAGTGCCTTCTCTTTCTCTTGAAGGACAGAGTAGACAGAGAAACAGAATTCTGCTCCATGAACCTTAAAATCATGGTAAAACAATGGAATAAATTCCCTCAGGAGAAATAGATATGTTCCCTGGATATGGTGGAAGGGGAGTTGAACCAGATAAAGCTCTAAAATCCCTTTCTACTCTAAGATTATGTCAATGTCAGAGTGGATGTACTAAGGATATGGTCCCGAACCTGAGTTTTGACATAACCTTTTAGTATGGAAAGCAGAGCATTGGACCCAAAGGAAATGAGTTGTTTGTTTGTTTGTTTGTTTTTTGGCCATGCTGGGTCTTTGTTCAGTCTTGCTCTAGTTGTGGAGAGCGGGTCTACTCTCTAGTTGCAGTGCACGGACTTCTCATTGCGGTAGCTGCCTCTGTTGCAGAGCTCTAGGCCGCGTGGACTTCCGCAGCTGAGGCATGCAGGCTCAGTAGCCGCAGCCCCCAGGCTCTTGAGCGCAGGCTCAGTGGTTGCGGTGCATGGGCTTAGTTGCTCCTCGGCAGTGGGATCCTCTGGAGCAGAGATCAAACCTGTGTCTCCTTCATTGGCAGGCAGATTCTTTACCACTGAGAGACCAGGGAAGCCCTGGAAATGAGTCTTTAAAATGAACATCTATTAACTGAAGTGTGCAGATTGAAAAGACCCAGCCTCAACTGACAGCAGTAAGAGCAGGTAGCCATAGGAGAAAGAGAAAGAGAAAGTTGGAGAAAGCGCGCTGGATATGAACCTTAGAGGTCTAGGCTCCAGTGTCAGAAATTAAGGCTTTTGCTCTATGGTCCTTGGCAGCTCATTCCCTATGTCTTGGCCTCAGCTTCTTCATCAAGAAGATGTAGAGGCTGAACCTCTGAGGGGTCTTCTACTACTAACAGTCTAGGATTCTTGGAGTCTTGAGTTATTAAGGCCGTGAAAATTATGGCTATGAAAATATTAAGAGATTCTAAGGATTCCCATAGCAGCCGTATCACTCACAGGTTATACACATGTCTCAATTTAACAGCATCAAACTCCATAAAATCTATTCAAAAAAGTGTCACATGCCCTGGGAATGAAACTCATTTAGCATTCTCCTTGGAATCAGAACTTTGGAATTCAGTGCATTTTAATGCTCGGCATTAACTTAGCTGCAAATTGGATTATTTCATATTTCTGGTTGAGAGAGAAGGCACATTCACCAGTATGGCACAGAAATAAAAACGTCAGTCATCTGTCACAGAAAGAAGAGATTGTTTGATCTCTGTGTTAACTTCAGAGCGCTGACGCAGCCTCATCTGGCAGCAACCAAAAATGAAGATCAGGCGCTTGTGTGTGTGCCATTTCCTCTGACCAGCATATCCTCCAGACCAACCCCTGCTCACCCTGTTTGAAGTTTCCCCTGCCTCCTTTCCTGGTCAGTAGAACAGGTCCCCTCCCCTCACTATGCTTCCTCCTCTAGCACCTGGTATCCGTCACAGAGGGCCTTCATCTTAGTGTATGGAAAGTGTTGCCTGCATGACAGCAGTTCTCTAGGCATGGGGACCGTGCCAGTTGCATACAGCTCTCACATTCCACACAGCAGCGTTTATGGAGCAGGCACCGTTATCCCCAGTGTAACTGAGGATACTGGGGTCAGAAAAGTTAAATCAGTCTCTCAAGATCATGCGACTAGGAGCCCGGCTTTGAATCATGCCTTTCTGACTCCAAAGCCCAGGTGCTTTAGATCTGTCATGCCCTTTCCTTGTGCTATTCATCACTGTAGCCTGAACTCTGAGTAGAGGCCCAGCCTTGGGTATACGTCAGTTGCAGTTGTCGAATGACTATCCAGTTCTGGTCAGTCAGTAACTATTTACTGAATGGGGCAAAGTGCTGGGGGCGGGTTTGGGAATTGTGGGGATGGAGCTACAGAGGAGAATAATTGGGTGGGACTGAGCTAGCCTTTCCTTGAGTTGCTGTGAGCTTTTGGAGACATCTGCTTTGAAATAAATACTCTCATTAGCCTTTGAGATGTCTCAGCTCAGCAGGAGAGGCTGTGGCAGTCTCTTGACAAGGGCAGCTGGCAGGATAGACCTGTTTAAACCAAATTAGTTTCACATCTTTCTAACAACCCTGCCTTAAGGTCCTGGTGTCATAGGAGAAACAGAACTCAAAAACAACTATTAATATAAGGCATACAAAAAGAGCTTTATGAAAGGTTGTCCAAGATTCTGAGAGAGCAGAATGGAGGACGTGATTAATTCTGCCTGTAAGAATCAAGGGGGCAATGAAAAAAACTTCAAAAAAAAAAAAAAAAAAAAGAACGGAAGGTTTTACAGAGAAGATGGCATTTGAGCTGGGACTCAAGGGATAAGTAGCTGTATTTGTTGGTTTATCTATTTTCTAGACACAGAAAGGGAATGGCATTCCTGATGGAGAATACGCCAAGGAAGGGAGGGACCCCACAGGAAGCTGCAGATGGTTCTCTGGGAGCGGGGAGGGAGTGGCAAGAGGTGAGACAAAAACCTCTCCAGGTAGACAAAGGGCCTTGCTGAGTACTGTGCTAAGGACCTGGATTTATTCTGTACGTATTCCAAGACATTCTAGTGTTCAGTGAGCTACATCTTCAGAGCCACCTTACCTTTTGTCTTTTGACCCCAAAGTTCTGACAATAAGCAGGAAAGCAGAAGTAGAGTATGGTGAAAATTAGGAGCCAGAGGACTTGGGATCGAGTCTGATTCTGCTGTATTCTTACTGGTGACTTGGTCTCTCTGGGCTCGTTTCCTCATATATTAAGCAAAATGGCTAGAAGATTTTTCAGAGCACGACTATGAGCCTGTCGGCCAGTTTCATAAGGAAACTCCTTCACAAAATTCAGGTCCTGTAGTGGACCGACCCTTGAGGCTGCCTACCACCCTGCTGATACCCATGGCTTTATGTAGCTCTCTCCACTTGACTATGGGGCAGGGCTTGTGACTTGCTTCTAACCAACAGAATACATCAAAGATGATCAGATGGATGGAGGCATGTTATTTCATAAGTGATTACATAGTTACACGACAAAATTATAGCACCCATCTTCCTGGAGTCTCTCTCTTACTCCCTGATTGGCTTTGAAGAAGCAAGCTGCCCTAATGGGGGGTGCCTATCTTGGGGGGCCCACATGACAGAAGGAACTGCAGGCAACTTTAGACAGCTGACAGCCAGCAAGAAAGTGACAGCCCTAGAACCGCAAGGAACTGAATTCTGACAACAACCCAAGAGAGCATGGGAACATCCTTCCCCAGTTGAACCTCAGATAAGACTCCAGCCCTGGCCAACACCTTGACTGCAATTTTGTGGAACTCTAGGCAGAGGACCTAGCTAAGCTGGGCTTGGGTTCCTGACCCATAGAATCCATGGAATAATATGGGTTGTTTTCAGCCTCTAAGTTTGTAGTAATTTACTGTGCTACAGTAGATACAGTTTCCCACTCTTAACGCTTAAAACTCCTGACCTCAGGCCCTGTGATCTACTCACAACTGCATGCCACCTCTCTGTGAGTAATCCCATACCAATATCTACGTGTATTTATGTGTAGGTGGTTTTATCTATGCCTACCTGTCCAATACTTTGGCCACCTGATGCGAAGAGCTGACTCATTGGAAAAGACCCTAATGCTGGGAAAGATTGAGGGCAAGAGAAGGGTGGGTGGAGGATAAGAGGATAAGATGGTTGGATGGCATCACCAACTCGATGGACATGGGTTTGGGTGGACTCCAGGAGTTGGTGATGGACAGGGAGGCCTGGCGTGCTGCGGTTCATGGGGTCCCAAAGAGTCGGACACGACTGAGCGACTGAACTGAACTGAACCTGTCGATCATACATTCATTTTCAATCACAGACCTTCAGGAAGTACTTATTATGTATGAAGCACACACAGAAATGGGTAAGTCCAGGGTTTGCTCTGAATCGCCCACACCCTGGTCAGGGAGACAGTCCACGGTCCTAGAGCTGAGGAGGGTCCACCTGCAAAGGGGTTGGGGGGAGGGATAGAGAGCTCAGGAAATAAATGTGCCTCTAGCACTGTATAAATGAGTCTGCTTTCCCAGTGTCATCTCATTAGAGTCTCGTAAACCTCTAGGGTAGGTGCTGATTTTACAGAGGAGGCAACAACCCCAGAGAAGTTAAAGGACTTGTCTTAGGTCACACACTTAATGTGGGTCAGATTCAGGACTTGAACCCAGTTCTGACTTCAAATCATTTGCATAATTAAGCGTTAACTACACATTTCCTGGGCCTCCCCCTGGCTCAGCCATAAAGAGTCCCGCCTGCCATGCAGGAAATTTAGAGACTCGAGTTTGATTCAATCCCAGGGCTAGGAAGATCCTCTGGAAGACAAAATGGTGACCCACTCCAGTATTCTTGCTGGGATTATTCCATGGACAGAGGAACCTGTCCATAGGGTCTCAAAGAGTCAGACAGGACTGAGCAGACACATTCACATACGTTTCCTGTGTGTTACTATATTCCAGTGGAGTGTCTAGTGGGAGTACTTACCTAGAACTGTCTGGGAGGTGCCGTGGTAGAATTCTGTCTGATTCCAATGCCGATGGAATAGTGAGCTTTCTACCATCACGTCAGGGATGCACAGCCAGGCCTGTCTTCACCCACGCTCAGTGAGCACTCAGAGCATTTTCTGTGAGGGCCTAAACTTGGCCTTCTCTGTCTGGAGTCATTTTATGGTGATGAGGATGCAGAACAGTGATGCTCAGGAACCAAGAGAATCTGAGACTTGGTAAAATGTAGATTCTATGGTCCTGCCTCCAGGGATTCTGATTCAGCGGGGCCCAGGAAATATCTTCAACAAGATCCTCCCTGATTCTGACACAGTCACAGCACAGAGCACATGGACCTCGACGATAAAATTGCAGCTATGCCAGGTGAGGTTCTGTTCGCCTGGATTCATGGGAGCTGGTCCTGATCATCACCCCACTAATGTTTATAATTTCCTTACAGCAGAAGGGAAGCCCACAGTGTGCTGGTAAATGTTTTAACAACTAGCTCTCTGGGGAAAATTTTAACTCAAACACAGAAAAATCCCTGATTTATAGCATTTGCCAATATCTATGGTGTAAATATTTATACTGTGGCCGATACCAAGGACCAAATTGACAGCACTGAGCCCTGAACTGGGAGGAAATACACACCACTGGAGGTGTACACCGTTGACCCTTGCCAATGGTGGGAGCCAGCTGGGAGAAGCCAGCTCCAGCAACTGCTGGAGGAGGCCCAGAGAGGAGAGAGGGCTTGCCTCGGGGACCCTCAGTTTCTCCACTTAGAAAATGACAACTCATGAAGGGCTTCTGGTCTGTGATGGATTATGCTTTACTCATGACTCAGTTATTAGGCCTTACCTGGAATGTTGGGGCTAGAGAGGATGAATTCAGGTGGCCAGGTTGCTAAGGCATGCAAGGATGGAGGGCAGAGAGCAGGCCAGCTCTGTTCATCCCTTCTTTCCTGGGAGAGTACAGGAGCTCATGGATTGGTGAAAGGAGTCAGCACTGCTGCAAATAATGGCCCGAACATTTACCCTATCTGTCAACTGGGGGGAATAATGTTACGCTTACCCCACAGAACAGTGGTGATGATTAACTGAGATAAAGTCTGGCATGTGGTTATATTTCTGTGAATGTTCATCTCTCTCCTTTCTCCATTTCTTCCTTCGCCCATGACATTAATTTCTCAAATTTTTCTTGAGCCCAGTTAGACCAAAGGGCCAGTTTTGTTCATAAGCAAAATAGTAAGTCACCCATACTATATAATTGAGGGAAAGATGCTTCAGACAAAAATTTATATGTATTGATGTACACACATGTACATTTTACATACATACGTGTGCGTTCCTCTGTTATTCATTCCGTCTATCAAGAGGGCTGAAATTTTGTACCGTTTAAATCTTGGTCAGTGCCCCGCAGCAGAAGACCACCAGGAACATACCTGTCGTCAACAGAGCTGGGTTTATTACTTGCTGCACAAAGGCCATGGCCCTCCTTGTGGAAGCCCACCGTGTCTCAGAAAGGCCAGCAGAGGGGGCTTGTTACCAACAGGAGTTTGCTCTGGGTTAGGTGCTGTCAGACAGCAGAGGCAATGGGGTGATTGGTATCTTCATTTTTAATCAGAGGGCCTGGCAGAGGGCAAAGGCTGTGATTGGTGCAAAGACTCATCACTCATGTTGCCCGGGGAGAGGGGGATGTCAGTCATTTTTGTGGTTCTGTTTTCGCCTGTATTTGAAGGTGGTGCTGTACTTTTTGTCTCACTGCATCACTGTTTTGATGACCTTGTCTGGTGTTGGTGTCCTATGAATTTTATGTTTGCAGGAGGATACATTGTCTAGCTGTAATGGCCAGGCTAGCTGACGGTTCCCAGGGCTGCTGTTGACTTTATATATTCACAAAACATTTACTGTTGTCTTTTAGGCACAGTCACAATACTATCTCACTGAAACCTTATAATCCTGTGAGAGATAATGATCTCCATTTTATAGGTAAGAAAACCAAAAGGTGAGTGAGTTTCCAAATTCACCCATTAAAAGACGAACATACACAGATGTTTCTGGAGACTTGAATCCAGAACTCTGAACTCTGAATCCAGGAGCTATTAAGCCACTGTGCCAGGAGTGAGTCTCTGAGGAGGCCAAGACTTCCTTTGCTATCTGGAAGTGGCTGCTGTTCCTGGCAGGACTGGCCTGTCCCGCCAAGGCCTTGACCACTCAGAGTGAGTGCTGGGCACAGCAGAGGGGCACATGCCTGGAATTCATGGGCACAGTGATTTGTAGAGTGGGGAAGATGGACACCTGGACTCTTTCCCCCATGTGACCTCAGATAAGTAATTTCCCCACTCTGGTCCTCAGTTGCTTTGTCTAATGTTCTAAGAGCCCCAGAGCTCAGAAAGCCTACAAATAAGTGTTTTTGAGTGAATGTGTGGATGAATGAATGAATGAGAGTCTACCCAGAAATGGATCTTCTGCAGTCAGTGTTCTGTTGCGATTTCCCATCTTTCTCCTTTGGTTGGTTCTATCCCCTGCTTGGTTTCTGCTTCTGCTGCTCTCCCAGACCTCCCTCCACTGTCTACGCCCCTTTCCTGCTGGCCCAGCAGCAGCTGCTGACACGACTGCATCTCCCCGCAGCCCCTCAGCCTCAGCGACCTCAGGCCTCATGTCCAGCTGCTCCAGCCATGGGTCTGTGGCCAACTCCAACCACCATTCCCTGCAGCCCCCTCCAACCCTGCCCAAGTTGCTTAGCCAAAAGTCTAAAGAAATTGTGGTACATATACACAATGGAATATTACTCAGCCATAAAAAGGAACACATTTGAGTCAGTTCTAATGAGGCGGATGAACCTAGAGCCTATTATACAGAGTGAAGTAAGTCAGAAAGAGAAAGATAAATATCGTGTACTAATGCATATATTCCGGAGAAGGCAATGGCACCCCACTCTAGTACTCTTGCCTGGAAAATCCTATGGATAGAGCAGCCTGGAAGGCTGTAGTCCATGGGGTCGCTGAGAGTCGGACACGACTGAGTGGCTTCACTCTCACTTTTCACTTTCATGCATTGGAGAAGGAAATGGCAACCCACTCCAGTGTTCTTACCTGGTGGCACAGAGTCAGACACGACTGAAGTGACTTAGCAGCAGCAATGCATACATTCAGAATCTAGAAAGATAGTACTGAAGAATTTATTTGCAGGGCAGCAGTGAAGAAACAGGCATAGAGAACAGACTTCTGGACACAGAGAGGGGAGGAGAGGGTGAGATGTATGGAGAGAGTAACATGGAAACTTACATTACCATATGTAAAATAGATAGCCAATGGGAATGTGCTATATGTCTCAGGGAGCTCAAACAGGGGCTCTGTATTAGCCTAGAGGGGTGGGATAGGTAGGGAGATAGGAGAGAGGTTCAAGAGAGAGGGGACATATGTATGACATGCCTATGGCTGATTCATGTTGAGGTTTGATAGAAAACAACAAGATTTTGTAAAGCAATTATCCTTCAATTAAAAAATAAATTAATTTAAAAAAAAAGAGAGAGAGTCCTGGGGAGGTTGGGGCCTGCCTTGGATCTGACCCCAGAGTCAGACACGACTGAAGCAACTTAGCAGCAGCAGCAGCAGCAACCCCCTCAGGCCCAGAGAGGGGACACAATCTACCCATAGTCACACAGCAGCTGAGCATGAGTCACAGTAGAACCCAGGCATCCTGATCACTAGTTACAGCCCCTTGTCTTCTGGGGAAGTCCTTTTGAATTGAAACCTGCAGATGGTTGTACATTCAGTACATCGATTTCACCCGCCTTTGTTGACTTGTCTCCTGTCGTGGTTCTGGAGATGGGAAGAAGAGAACACCGTCTGTGCTTCCAAGGAGATCCTAGTCAAGTGGGGAGACAAATAAACAGATCACTGCATTGTAAGTGCTCTGGTAGCTAAGCAGACAAAATGCTGCAGGAAGATGGGGAAGTAACAAGGATCTGCCGGGGACAGTAAGAAGCTCATGATATTTGAGTCGGGTCTTGAAGTATATGTGCAAGTTTACCAAGCAGAGGGGGTGAGTGTGGAGTAGAAGATCACGGCAGTCAAGAAGAAGTGCTTGACCTAAAGAAAGCATGGGGCCATTGAAGAGCGTGGCAGAAGTTACTAAGCATGATTCAGGGGGGAAAATGGCCTGGAATAAGAAGGATTTAGGGACTTTCCTGGTGGCTCAGATGGTAAAGTGTCTGTCTACAATGTGGGAGACCTGGGTTCGATCCCTGGGTTGGGAAGAATCCCTGGAGAAGGAAACGGCAACCCACTCCAGTACTGTCGCCTCGAAAATCCCGTGAACGGAAGAGCCTGGTGTCCGTGGGGTCACAAAGAGTCAGACACGACTGAGCAACTTCACTTCACTTCACTTCAGCCCTGCCACAGAGTCACTGGGTGCCTTTCAGCAGGGATCGTTTAGTCTCAGTGTCTCAGTCCCTCCTCATTTTGCCAGAAGGACACCCATCAAGCCTTCCAGCCGTAGAGCTGCTCTGCCCGACATGGTAGAGCACACTACCACAAGACACACGAGCCACAAGACACTATTTAAGCTTTAATCCATTTAAATGAAACGTGATTTAAAGTTCAGCACCTCAGTTGCACTAGGCACACGTCAAGGGCCCAAAAGCTACTGACAAAGTGGCCAGCCTGTTGGCTAGCACAGGTGTCAAATCCTTCCATCATCTCAGGAAGTGCTTTGGGCCGTGGTGCTCCAGCGCCCTGGGATCCTGACAGCGGAAGGGAAATTATCCTGATCTGTCGCAAAGCAAGCTCTCCAGCCTCCCCACCAGGCTGCTCAGGAGATCCCTGAGAAGACAATGGAGAGGACACACAGTTCCACTGCCCAGCCCTGGTTCCTGCCTCACAGTGACCTAGTGGGAAAGAATAGGGTCCTTGGTCCCTCTGTCAATACATGCTATTTTCTTTTTTAAAAATATTGATTCATTTATTTTTCGGTGCTGGATCTTAGTTGCGGCATATGGTATCTTTAGTTGCAGTGATACATGCTATTTTCTGATTGGCTACAGGAAAACATATTGGAGTACCTGACTTGTAACTTTGTATATGATTAGCTAGTCTATCCCCACCACCATTCCCTCATGAGGAAACAAGTCCAGAGTAGCCCAGTTTAGGACCCAGGCTATCTTGAATGATGGAGCTTATGTTATAATAATGGTCTTTGGGCCTCAATTCATCTGAAGCAGTTCAGATTTTAAGTTGTAGCCCACACAATCCTACGAGAAACCAGTGTGTCAGACAAATGATCGTTAGTATTGTCTGAATGGCAGCTGCATGTATGATTGTGTCCTGGAGCTTGCAGGAATTAAACAATGGAAAACCTTGTTTGTGATGCACAAGACTGTTATGTGATCTAGTTTAATTAGGTAGCAGGTAGAATGGATATCGTTTTTAAAAGAACAGGAAAATATTAAGTATCCTGTACCAAGCAGTGTTTTGAGAGATCCTAATAGATAATAACCCTTTGAGGTCAGGAGGTGAGCAGTCTCTTTATCTTCGCTTTACAGACGCGGAAATGGGGGCCAGGATGGGTGGCTCACCCAAGACCCCACAGCTATTGTGCGGCAGAGCTAGGACTCACCTGTGCAGTGACTTCAGAGCCTAGAATGTTACCCCTCGTCTAGAGCCCTCTCAGCTTGGCAGCTGTTGAACATCAGGACTTGAGGGAGGCTTTGGGACCATGTAGTCTTATCCTTGTCTTTAATTATGGGGACACCAAAGACCACAGAGGGGCCCTCATTTGCCCAAGGCAACTTGACAAACTTTTCACGGCAGACCCAGGAGTGTGGATCTCCTGACTCCTGTTCAGTGTTCTCTTTGCTACAGCACTTTAAAAGAGCCTAATAAGTAAAATGACCCCCCTGAGCATCTTGTGTACTCGATGCTTTGTAGAAAAAATTTGCTCAGGCGAAGAGAGGTCCCGGAATCAAATCTTACCTTGATTGTTTACCCAGTGACTTTATCACCTTTAATGTCTCGGCCTCGGGTTCTTCAGATAAAGAGTAAGGATGTAATTGCCTTAAGGATTAAAGCAGAGTGCCTGGCACAAAGTAGTTGCTCAAGAAAGAGAAATGGATTCTGAAGACCTACGTCCTGCCTTCTACAATCTGAATATGGAGGCAGGATTGTCATGCCAGGAGGGATTCAGAGAGTGGGCTTTGCTGGCAGATCAGACAATGAATGTTTGGACACTTACTGTGCTGTTGGCTCCATCTGGCAAAGGAGTCTTTAACCTTCAGGTGATTGATTCACAATGAAGACACCATCCAGGAAACGCAGGCCTGCAGGAACAAGACTGGACACTAGGTGGCGCTGGCAGCCCGTCTGGGAAATGAAAGACCAGCTGGCAGCCTGGGGAACTGGGTGAAAAGCAGTTTCACTCTTTTTGCTTCAGTCCTATGCCCTACGGAGGGAAGACCCTGGGGGACCAGAGGGTCAGGGCGCTGTGTGCCAGAAAGAAAGGTAAACAGGAATTTCACACTCTGCCTCATTACTCATCCCAGCCACCCTTTCAGGTATTATGTCAGTTCTATGCACAAGGCATCATGACTCAGAGAGGTTAAATAATTTCCCCAAGGGATGCTATTAAGAAGTGGATCTAAGGGACTTCCCTGGTGGTACAGTGAATAAGAATCTACCTACCTGCCAATGCAGGGGACACAGGTTCTATCCTTGGTCCAGGAAGATTCCACCTGCTGTGGAGCAAGTAAAGCCTGTGCGCTACAGCTACTGAGGCCTATGTGCCTAGAGCCTGTGCTTCGCAACAAGAGAACCCACTGCGATGAGAAGCCCTCTCCAAGCCTGCACACAGCGACAAAGACCCAGTGCAGCAGCAACAAAAGAAGACAACCGCGAGCCTAGGGTTTGAATGGAGCCCATTGATTCCAAAAGCCCACTCTCTTTCTAGGGAAATCAGTTTCTCCCAGCCAGTGGAATCACTCTATCAACAGAGGTTAACCAGACTGATAAGGGAGATCACACCAGAAAATCAGAAGAAGAAATTAAAACTGCTTCCTGCCAGTGAGCCGCAGACCAGTTCCCATCCCCTTTTCACCCCAACACAGCAATTTCTTCCTAATCTATTTCCCTCCTTCCCTTCTTGCACCCCTAAGCACTCTTCCTCAGAGATCAATGCAAAGAAATAGAGGAAAACAACAGAATAGGAAAGACTAGAGATCTCTTCAAGAAAATTAGAGATACCAAGGGAACATTTCATGCAAAGATGGGCTCAATAAAGGACAGAAATGGTATAGATCTAACAGAAGCAGAAGATATTAAGAGGTGGCAAGAATACACAGAACTATACAAAAAAGATCTTCACGACCCAGATAATCACGATGGTGTGATCACTCACACTCACCTGGAGCCAGACATCCTGGAATGTGAAGTCAAGTGTGCCTTAGGAAGCATCACTATGAACAAAGCTAGTGGAGGTGATGGAATTCCCATTGAGCTATTTCAAATCCTAAAAGATGATGCTGTGAAAGTGCTGCACTCAATATGCCAACAAATTTGGAAAACTCAGCAGTGGCCACAGGACTGGAAAAGGTCCGTTTTCATTCCAATCCCAAAGAAAGGCAATGCCATAGAATGCTCAAACTACCGCACAGTTGCACTCATCTCACATACTAGTAAAGTAATGCTCAAAATTCTCCAAGCCAGGCTTCAGCAATACATGAGCCGTGAACTTCCTGATGTTCACAATGGTTCCTGATGGTTTTAGAAAAGGCAGAGGAGCCAGAGATCAAATTGCCAACATCTGCTGGATCATCGAAAAAGCAAGAGAGTCCCAAAACACATCTATCTCTGCGTTATTGACTATGCCAAAGCCTTTGACTGTGTGGATCACAATAAACTGTGGAAGATTCTGAAAGAGATGGGAATACCAGACCACCTGACCTGCCTCTTGAGAAACCTGTATGCAGGTCAGGAAGCTACAGTTAGAACTGGACATGGAACAACAGACTTGTTCCAAATAGGAAAAGGAGTATGTCAAGGCTGTATATATTGTCACCCTGCTTATTTAACTTATACGCAGAGTACATCATGAGAAATGCTGGGCTGGAGGAAGCACAAGCTGGAATCAAGATTTCCAGGAGAAATATCAATAACCTTAGATATGCAGATGATACCACCCCTATGGCAGAAAGTGAAGAAGAACTAAAAAGCCTCTTGATGAAGGTGAAAGAGCAGAGTAAAAAAGTTGGCTTAAAGCTCAACATTCAGAAAACGAAGATCATGGCATCTGGTCCCATCACTTCATGGCAAATAGATGGGGAAACAGTGGAAACAGTAGCTGACTTTATTTTTTGGGCTCCCAAATCACAGCAGATGGTGACTGCAGCCATGAAATTAAAAGACGCTTACTCCTTGGAAGGAAAGTTATGACCAACCTAGACAGCATATTCAAAAGCAGAGACATTACTTTGCCACCAGAGTCTGTCTAGTCAAGGCTATGGTTTCTCCAGTGGTCATGTATGGATGTGAGAGTTGGACTGTAAAGAAGGCTGAGCGCTGAGGAATTGATGCTTTTGAACTGTGGTGTTGGAGAAGACTCTTGAGAGTCCCTTGGACTGCAAGGAGATCCAAACAGTCCATCCTAAAGGAGATCAGTCCTGGGTGTTCATTGGAAGGACTGTTGTTGAAACTGAAACTCCAGTACTCTGGCCCCCTGATGTGAAGAGCTGACTCATTTGAAAAGACCCTGATGCTGGGAAAGATTGAGGGTAGGAGGAGAAGGGGACAACAGAGGATGAGATGATTGGATGGCATCACCGACTCAATGGACATGGGTTTAGGTGGACTCTGGGAGTTGGTGATGGACAGGGAGGCCTGGTGTGCTGCGGTTCATGGGGTCGCAGAGAGTCAGACACGACTGAGCGACTGAACTGAACTGAACTGAAACGCTCTTCTCCGCACTGATCTTGTTTCAGTGAAACCACATCGCCTTGTTTCCTAGTTCAAAACCCTCTGATGGCTTCCCATTCCAATTAGGGCAAACTTCTCCCCACACCGACAAGCAGTGGTGTGCTGGGGAATGCTCGACAATGGGCTCTCAGGGATGTGGAGCCCTGATTTGCAACGTTTGCTAACTGCAGTATACGTTCTCCCTCCACGGCCAGTTTCAAGCTTCTAACATCCCATCACTGAACAACAAGCGCTCCGGGGCCAGTCTGAGCTGGCTCCACCCCGCACTGCGCCAAGGCCTCTCTGCCCTGGCTCACTCTGCTGGATCCCTGGCCTTTTCTTGGCTTCTTGAACATAACAAGCACACTCCTACCTCAGGGCCTTTGCACCTGCTCTTCCCTGTCGGGATGCTATCCACCAGATCTGTGCATAACTTGCTATATCTCCTCATTCAGTGCTCTGCTCAAATGTTACACAGAGGCCTTCCCTCATCAATCTGCCTAAGATATACAAACCCCCACCTATGCAAAGTCCCCCACTTTGACTCCCTTGCTCTGCTTTAGTTTTCTCTAAGGTCACCAATCACTGTCTGATAATCAATGATAGACTTATTTATACTTTAGGAGAAAAGGGCAGCAGGGTTAGATAGCATCACTGATTCAATGGACATGAACTTGAGCAAACTCCAGGAGGTAGTGAAGGACAGGGAAGCCTGGCCTGCTGCAATCCATGGGGTTGCAAAGAATCAGACACAACTTAGTGACTGAACAGTAACAATTTATACGTAGTTGTCTGTGTCATCAGTGTAACCCGTAGGACAGGCCTGGTTCAAAGAAGGCACTCAGTAAATATTTGTTAGATCAGTAAATGAGTAGCTACCTCTCCTCTACATATGACGAGCTCCATGTGAGGCCAGGGCCAAGCCTCATATGGTTCAGTGAAGGGACATGTGAAACTCCGACCAGCATCACAGGATGAGAGCCTTGAGTTATGGGCACCAGACCAGTTCTGGATGGGGTCCCAGGAGTCCAGGGAGGAACCAGCCATCCACTAGGCAGGGTGAGTAGGCAGAGAAAAATTGATCCCACATGAGAAAAAACTACAAACTAAAATTCTGATGTGCAGGGGAAAACTAGTGAATAAAGTTGAGAGTAACATCCATCTATGAAAAGATAATAATGAATTACAAATTAAAAATAGGCAGAAATGAAACAAAACCATTTAGAAACACTGGGAATGAGAAGTAAAGTTATTGAAATAAACTAAAGAGACAGACTACATCTAGACTGGATGTGATAGAATATAGGATGAATTATATGGAGGAGAAAACTGGGGATTTCACCCAGGATGCAGCAAGAGATTGAGAGATGAATTATGGGAACGAACAGTACAGACGTTAGAAGGGTTTTAACACAACAGGTATGTTGCAGACACTGTTGGTGCCTGACCAACACCAGCAGTCCCCTGGAAATAGAGCTGTGCAAAAGAACAGCTCCCTGCATCTCCATTTGAGTGCATTTTCTGGCTGCAGGGGCATGCTGGTACAGGGGCAGGAAGAGTTAGCCCTAGAAAAGACCCTCAGGCAGAAGGGGACAGTAGTTCAAGGATAAACGCTCCGGCTTCCTTGTTCCTTGGTTGGGTAATTACACAGACCGCTTCACGTAGTTTCCCATACCCAGCAGGACAGAGTCTGTAGCTGAAAGAAAGACTGAGAAGCGTAGTCTTTATTCCAAGTGGTCATGTGCCTAATTAAAAACCCGAGATTCTATTACTAAGGAAAAAGGGGGAAATGGACACTGAGAGATAACTGATATTCTATGCCCCAAGCAGTTAAGAGACATGGAATATCAGTTGGCAGACTGCTACGCAGGAGTTCCAGAACAGAGGGGATGCGAAAGAAGCAAGATGAAAGAATAAAGGCTGAGAATTTTCCAGAATTAAAGAGCGATGTGAGAGCTCAGATTCAGAGTGCATACTCCATGCTGAACAGAACAAATTAAAGTAAATTCACACCTAGGCATGCTGCAGTGAAACTAGAGCATATCAAGGGTAAAGGAAAAACACAAAAGCTGCTACAAAGCAGCCCCAGACTCCTGGGACCCCATCCAGAACCAGGTTTCATGCTGATGAGTCTGGCTCTCATCCTCGATGCTGACGGGGGTGGTCACACCCAGTCACTGAGCCAGCGTGAACCTTGGTCCTGGCCTCACACGGGCCTCATTTAGCCTTTTCTCTCTGAGGGAGCCTAAGTCCTGACTCCTAACTGCTCCCCCTGCTTCCGTGCCCAGATCTGTAGCTTTCATGCTACCGAGCTCTTTGTGTGCCTGTTGCATTTCTTGTCCATAAAGATGTTTATCCTGGTTTGAACGTGGTTATTTCTGCGTTGAATTTCTCTTTTTAGGTCATTTCTCTGAGTTTTGGGCTCCACAGGTGCTTCCCCAGTGGCTCAGAAGTTAAGAATCTGCCTGCAGTGTAGGGGCCACAGGGGACGTGGGTTCGATCCCTGGGTTGGGAAGATCCCCTGGAAGAGGGAGGGCATGGCAACTCACTCCAGTATCCTTGCCTGGAAAATCCCGTGGACAGAGGAGCCTAGCACACTCCAGGGGGTCACAAAGAGCCAGACATGATTGAAGCGACTTAGCACACGTGCTGAGTTTAGTGCGTGTAGGTGCGATTCAGAACAAAGACCTACAGAACCATCTTGACCAGAAGCTTCTGGGCCATCTGAATCCCCGTAGCGTGGAGAGAGTCTGCCTGTGATAGGACCGTATTCAGCAGCTAGAAATGCAGATATGGGAAAGGAAGGAGTCTGCCTTTCTAGATGCTTCTTTTTTCTTTTCCAAGGAGACACAGGCCCTGGAGGACCCCAAACACCCCTGACTAAAGCACGCGGGGCCTCCCGGCCTCCCTGCCTCCCGGTTCACTGCGCCCTGACTCTCCCAAGTCATTCCATCACGGGGCTTCCTGCCAACACTCCACCTCAAAGGTCTCCACTGACGTGGGGCTTGAGGTGTTCACAGCTATATTTGAATTTCAACAAGGAACTCATCAAGATGTTTTCATCTTTGAAACGTACAGGAATGGAATTCAAACAGTGGAATGACAGGCTGTGTGTGGGGTCGATCGGCTGGGTCAGAGACATCACACCTGGCTGGCGGGGAGAGCTTTCTGGCGACAGGAGCTGTCCAACAAGGAGTGGGCTGCTGTCACTGAGGGAAGTCAAGCGGGGGACAGCTGACCCTCCCCTGGGCACCAGGTGGGGCCCTGGATGTGGGGAGGATTCTGGGAGAAGCAAAGGCAACAGCTCCGCAAACCTTCCCATGCGCTGAGAGCCATCCTAAAACGTTCTTACTGTTCTAAGGAGCCATACTGCTACTCTGAAAGCCAGCCTCCCTCCTCATCCTCATGAATTTCCAAAAGCACACCCTCCACTGCCACCTGTGCGCCCTGAGAACTGGGTGTCTCATTTCCCTTTTGGGGGTCTCATCTGTGGAGGAACGGGTTGAACTCAACCCTAGCGATTCTTGGAGGCTCCACCAGCAGAGAGAGCTCAGAGTCTAGGTTTCGTGGTGCGTCCACACGGCTCCCGAGACCTTGGCCTCCTCCTCAGCCTCCTCCTCAGTCACCCCATGTGCCCCTCAGGTCACCCCGTGCACCCCTCAGGTCTACCCACCTGTGTGACCCACTCTGAAGAGGTGACCCCACCTGCCAAAGTGACTGTGCTTCAAAACCTGTGCTAACATTAGTGTCTTACAGTTACCATAGCACTGAGATTTACTTTCTCTTCTTTTATAATTTAAAAATACTAACGGAATTGCTGTTTTGGTCTGTGTTTTAAAGTCACAGCATTTTCCTCAATGCTACCACATTTGTGATGCCCTTAAATTTTACTCTAAAGGGTAAATACAATGCCAGAAAGACTTTCTTGGGGGAAAATGCATTTCCCCTCCCGACTGTGGTGGGGCTCAAAAACTTTTATAGCATGACTGATAGCATATAAGAGATTTTATAGCATGATTGGTGACATTTAAAAGGAGATCAGTCCCGGGCGTTCTTTGGAAGGACTGATGCTAAAGCTGAAACTCCAGTACTTTGGCCACCTCATGCGAAGAGTTGACTCATTGGAAAAGACCCTGATGCTGGGAGGGATTGGGGGCAGGAGGGGAAGGGGACGACAGAGGATGAGATGGCTGGATGGCATCACTGACTCGATGGATGAGAGTCTGAGTGAACTCCGGGAGTTGGTGATGGACAGGGAGGCCTGGTGTGCTGCGATTCATGGGGTCGCAAAGAGTCGGACACGACTGAGCGACTGAACTGAACTAGACTGAAAGGACTTTTCTTAAGGGCCTTTTTAGCATTAATCTCCCTTACTGGCCTCAGCAGGTGAAGGTTGGGTCCCTTGCAGGCCAGTGTCCTTGTGGCTATTTTGAGAAAGGAAGGGACTTCAAATTTATGGAGCACTATTTGCTTCAGAAATAAAGCAGAAATAGATGTTTTTCTGGAACTCTCTTGCTTTTTCGATGATCCAGCAGATGTTGGCAATTTGATCTCTGGTTCCTATGCCTTTTCTAAAACCAGCTTAAACATCTGGAAGTTCACGGTTCACGTATTGCTGAAGCCTGGCTTGGAGAATTTTGAGCATTACTTTACTAGCATGTGAGATGAGTGCAATTGTGCAGTACTTTGAGCATTCTTTGGCATTGCCTTTCTTTGGGATTGGAATGAAAACTGACCTTTTCCAGTCCTGTGGCCACTGCTGAGTTTTCCAAATTTGCTGGCATATTGAGTGCATCACTTTCACAGCATCATCTTTCAAGATTTGAAATAGCTCAACGGGAATTCCATCATCTCCACTAGCTTTGTTCATAGTGATGTGCAAGGAGGTCCAACCAGTCCATCCTAAAGGAGATCAGTCCTGGGTGTTCATTGGAAGGACTGATGCTAAAGCTGAAACTCCAATACTTTGGCCACCTCATGCGAAAAATTGACTCATTGGGAAAGACCCTGATGCTGGGAGGGATTGAGGACAGGAGGAGAAGAGGACGACAGAGAATGAGATGGCTGGATGGCATCACCAACTCGATGGACGTGAGTTTGAGTGAACTCTGGGTGTTGGTGATAGACAGGGAGGCCTGGCGTGCTGCGATTCATGGGGTCTCAAAGAGTCGGACACGATCGAGCAACTGAACTGAACTGAACTGATATGCTTCAGAGTGCTGTCTCTTGCAATATGTATGGGGATCCATTTTACAGATGAGGAATCTAGGCCCAGAGAAGTAAAGTGACTTGCTCACAGCCACACAGCTGAAGGGCAGAGAGCACTACCTTCTCAGCCATACTCTCTTCAAATCCTCCGGTTGGTTTCTGTTCAGGCTTCTATTCTGCCGGAGGATTTCTGCTTATGCAAGAATTTCTATTTGGATTGTAACCCATAGGTAATTACATAAACTGTAGGTAATGACATATGGTTTTCCAGTAGTCATGTATGGATGTTAGAGTTGGACCATAAAAAAAGCTGAGTGCTGAAGAATTGGTGCTTTTGAACTGTGGTGTTGGAGAAGACTCTTGAGAGTCCCTTGGACTGCAAGGAGATCAAACCAGTTAATCCTAAAGGAAATGGACCCTGAATATTCATTGAAAGGACTGATGCTGAAGCTGAAGCTCCAATACTTTGGCCATCTGATGTGAAGAACTGATTGATTGGGAAAGACCCTGATGCTGGGAAAGATTGAAGGCGGGAGGAGAAGGGGACGACAGAGGATTCTCAAGATGGTTGGATGGCATCACTGACTCAATGGGCATGAGTCTGAGTGAACTCTGGGGGTTGGTGATGGACAGGGAGGCCTGGTGTGCTGCAGTCCATGGGGTCGCAAAGATTCGGACACGACCGAGTGACTGAACTGACTGAATGGTGTATTAGGGCTTCCCAGGCGGCTCAGCAGTGAAGAATCCACCTGCAATGCAGGACACATGGGTTTGATCCCTGGGTCAGAAAGATCCCCTGGAGGAGGGCAGGGCAACCAATTCCAGTATTCTTGCCTGGAGAATCCCATAGACAGAGGAGCCTAGTGGGCTACAGTTCATGGGATTGCAGAGTCCGACGCAACTGAAGTGACTTAGCATAATGACACTTAACACTTTGAGATAGCTTTTCTGACTACAAGAATAATATGTGATCTGTTTCTTGCTAACTTTATCTGGGTAACTTTTTATGTCCAAATTATTACAGATTTATAGGAAGTTGCAAAAATCATACGAAGAGGTCACATGGCCCTTCGCCTAGTTTCCCACGGTGTTGCCGTATCAAAGTCAGGACACGGACAGTGCCTGTATTGTTTTATCTCAGGCCCAGGTTTCTGCAAGCACTGCTGCTCTCAAGGCAGAGAACTATTCCAGCACCACAAAGAAATCTCTTCAGCTACTTGTAGAACCACTCCTATCCACTTTCCTCCCACGATCCCTCGCCCCGGGCAATTATGACTCTTCTCCCCATTTCCACAATTTTGTCATTTCTAGGGTGTCATATAAATGGAATCATGCAGTAACCTTTGGAGACTGATTTTTTTTTTTTTCTTCACTCAGTGAAATGCCTTGAAATCCATCCAGCTGTTGCACGTAGTGATAGTTGGTTTCTTTTTATTGTTAAGTAGTATTCCATCTGTGGACAGTTTTTTTTTTTTTAATTGCAAAGACAGAAAATATGCAAATGTTTGTATACAAAATATACAAAAATATATACAGAAAAAAACCCCCAAACACCCAGATTAGGGTGGGGGTCGGGGAGGTCTCCTGACTTCCTTTTTGCCCAGATAACAGCCTGAGAAACCCAGGGCCAACTGTCTGCAGATGCGGAGGCCAAGACATGGAAGACAAGGCAGAGAGAAGACGAGCCGTCTACCCCAAGCCCTGCCGCTCCCTCTTCTCAGCTCTGTGGGACTCCATCTGGCTGCTGCTGACTCTCCCCTTGCATCTCTGTCTCTTTTCTTTTTTCCCTTCTCTTTCTCCTCGCCCTGTGTGTCTCCATCTGTCTCTGAGTCATTCTCCCTCTTTTTCTCAAACCACAAAACATGGCTAAATGCAATTTCCATTGAGTGCAGAATCTTGTGTCTGTACTTCATTATTCTGTCTGGCTTCGTACATGTTTTCAATTGCATAATTCCCCTCCTTCCTCATTTTCTCCCCAAGACTTTCTCCCACATAATATGAGCATTTGGGGGCCAGCTTTTGACAGTTCTGCCTTTGAATGCTGTAAAAAGTAGAGTGAGTGCCTCTTTCAGTCCTGCGCCACCAGGGAAGCTTGGTTGGCAAGTTCCCCGGGGTTCCTGCTGGGCTTTGTCCCTTAGGCCAGTCCTTGGGGAGGGAGGCCCCTTTATCCGCTCCTGAGAAGGCCAAGGCTTCAGCTGTAGCACTGGCCTTGGAAGAGCTCAAAAGAGCATCCTGATGGCCAGCTCTAGACCTTCCACCTGCCGGTGACCACGACATCAGGTTCAAACTCCCCTCTCTGCTCTTTAGGGCCTTTAACATTTGGGCTGAACCTACTCATTTATTCTTTCAGCCAGAAAGGCTGGGCAGTACACTAGCTTCTTGCTCCAGTAGCCATCACAGTTCTGAAACGGGTTGATAAATAATAACCTAAATATCTAACAAGAAGAGAGTAACTCAGTATGTTGTAAGATATCCTAAAGGAACAACAATTACAAAATCATTAAAAAGTCATAGCTTAGAGAGTTTTCAGAGTGGGGCGATACTCATGATATGCTGTGACAGTCCTAATGATGTAAAGATACACAGGCATGGAAAAATGACTTCAAGAAAAGGCACCAGAGTGTTAACAGCTCTTATTTCTGGATTGTGGGATTATAGATGACTTTTAAAATTTTTCTTAATGTTTGCAATAAGCACATTTTATCTTTATAATCAGAAACAAATATGCATTATTAAAACTACATGAACTCTGCTGGATAAAAAGTCATTTCCACAGCTTTCTGCTCAAGTGTTGGAGGGCTTCCGTGTCTATCCTACCCCGGAACTCCGAGGGGAGGGCAGACCCCTGTCCAGGCATCTTTCCTCCAGCTCACGCCTCCACTGCTGTGCCAGGGGCGGGGGGCGGGAGTGTAGGTAAAGTGGTCTGCATCATAACCATGTGGCTGCCCTGTTCCCACCCCAGCTGTGGTGACAAACGGAGTTTGCAGAGTGGGCAGGTCCTGCCTAATGTCTCTGCATCTCTGCATCGCACTTCTGAAGTCAGGTGCTGCCCCACTCCCCGGATGCAGTGTCCTTGGTCCTCCTCAAAGTTGATTAGACAACCCCCGTGGCCCCTGTGTACCCAGCACACACCCTTCAGAAGAGCAGCCATGCAGTCTTGACCTGGCAGCTGGGAGCTGGCAGGGACATGAGCCTTCCAGACGTATCTGGGTAGCCCAGAGGGTCCCTGGTTCTAGCTCATTGTACTGGAAAGAACACTCTAGAAATCCACAACTCTGCCATGAACCCCTGCGTGAGAGGAGAGAACCCAAGAGAAGGCTCCCATTTGCCGTATGGAAAGTTACCTGCAGTTGTGTGGGGCACAGTTTTTTGACCGTGGGATTTTTGAGCCAGTTCTGTGGGCAAGCCACTGTCACCTGTAGTCTGGCCGCCACAGGGACGGCTTGGGGCTGGGTTCCGGAGCCAGTCTGCCTTGATTCCTATCCTAGCTCCACGACCTCAGGCAAGTTTCTTCCCTTCTCTGTGCCTCGGTCTCTCCAACTGAAAAGCAGGGGTAATGATAGTACCCACTTCCTAGAGTCATTATCAAGGTTAAGCTGATTCGTGCAAAGGCAGAGAACAGTGCCTGCCTCAAAGTAGGCTGCAGTGAATGTTAGCTATTATTCTTATTATCCTGCCATGCGTTCATGGGGCATGGGAACATTAGACATCGGGGCTCTCCCAGGAAGACCCAGATGTAAGTCTCTGTGATGAATGCCAAATGAGGATTACCAACGAAAAGCTCTGCCTCCACTCCATTCCTGAGTTGGGTGGGGTATAGAGAAATACAGGCTGGGCAGGGAAAATGGACCAGGCTTCGTCAGAAATGGTAGAATCCTAGCCAGGGCAGGGAGTCCATGCATGGGGGTGGAACAAGAGATAATTTTCAATCTGTGCTTGCAATGCCTGTCCATTCACAGACGCTATTTTCTTATACCACCCTGCAGGGCAGATTCACATTAGGTGAGGAAACTGAGAAGGCTCAGATTGGGCCCTGACTTGTTCTGTACCCTGCACCTGGGACGGTTGGAGCTGAGATTTGAATCCAGGGCATGCCCGTTTATGTGGACCTTTGCTGGCCCTTGCCTGGGCCAAGGAAGCCTCTGTTCCAGGCTGGGGGTGGGCAGGGCTGAGGTCTGAGAGGGGACACCTGGTGGGGAAACCCAGCCCCAGGAGTGGTGCTGGGCAGCCCCAGGAGTGGTGCTGGGCAGCCACAGGGGGAAAGAGCACAAAGTAGGTCAGTCAGGCAGGAGACAGAGCGTGAAATTAACAAGCACATGGGGCTGGAGGAGTCACCTTCCAGGAGGGTGAGCAGGAAGAATGCAGTCCCTGGGCAGAGTGGGGATGAGGCAGGGGGTTGCTGAAGGGCTGGAGCAGGTGGGGGAAGTAGGTTACCCTACCAGTGTTTTCTTTCTTTGGCCTGACACTGGGGGGCAGGATGGGAAAATGATGGGGGAGTAGGAGGGTAGAGAGTGGCAGGCGGGGCCGCCAGATACAGGCTCCCTGAGGGCAGGACGATGTTTGCTTTCTTCATGGCTGACGGATCCTTTTTTTTGGCTGCATCGGGTCTTGGTTGCAGCACGTGGGTTTTTTTGTTGCATGTGCCAGTTTAGCTGCCCTGAGGCATCCTTGACCAGGGATCGAACCTGCATCCTCTGCATTGGAAGGCGAGTTCTTAACCACTGGAAGCCCCCTAGGGAAGTCCCCATGGCTGACCAACTCTTGCTGCCTAGGACAGTGGCCGCATACAATGAGCATATCTGAATGTATATCTGTTCAGAAATAGCTCTGCTATGTATACTATCAGTGACTCGGGGAAATAAGGCTTTTGTTCCTTGTTGGTACTGAGGAGCTTCACCAGAATTTGGTAGCATTTGCTGAGTACCTGCCGTATACTAGCCCCAAGCTAGGTGCTGGGGACACCAGCATGTACAAGATACACGTCTTCCCTTACAAACTTCACCATCCAATGGAAAGACAGGTTAGCAAACGATTGTAATACTATGTGCTAAATATGATGCATAGTTGAGACACAGAGAAGAGACAGTTCTGCTGGGAGTGTGCTCAGAGCACAGCTTCTTAGAGGAATGACTCAACAGGTGGATTGAAGGTTGAGGACAGGCCCATATTATGACTTTCATGGGTTCTAGGCACTTTTGTCTTCGTGTGCCTCTTCGTACACACACACACACACCTCTCTCTCACTCATGCGCGTGCGTGAACAAATGCCAAGTAAGCACTATTTTTTAAAACTAAATATTTATTTGGCTGCACAAGGTCTTAGCTGCGGCACACAGGATCTTTGATCTTAGCTGTGGCATGTAGGATCCAGTTCCCCTACCAGGGATCGAACCCAGGTCCCCCACATTGGGAGCACGGAGTCTCAACTAACGGATCACCAGGGAGGTCCCTATATTACTAAAATTAAATAATGCACAAATGATGCCCACACACATACAATTTAAACAGTGTATTTTGTGACCTTGCCGGCATAAACACAGATTATTAATGCTACATATTAAAGCATTTTCTTTGACCTAAAAGTTCATTTATTTCCTTCTCATTTTAAGAGAAGTGAAACATTTCCGTGGATCTCTATACGTGCTGTCCCTATAAGACATGATGGAGCCTGCCATGCCTAACAGGCCAGCTGGTCCAGGTTGAGAAGGACTTGGCTCAGCTCAGCAGACGGGCAAAGCAGGCACAGTAGAAGGAGCAGCTCATGCTCACAGATGAGCTCTTTCCAGCAGGAGCACGTTGTCCTGTGAGGCAGGACACTGAGTGTTTGGAAAGACTGGCAGGAGTTGGAATAAGAAATGTTGGGTGGAGGCACACAGGCTGGAGGCCCTGTTATGTGCATGTTCAGCTCAGGCTTGAAACAATTGCAGAGGTTCTGGAATAGGGCTCAGAGGTCGCCGGTGAGACCGGCAGATTTCTGAACCTAGATTCCGGAAAGCCCTGTTGGGAATGGTGATGGGTGCTGGCTAAGGTCTCTCCCAGCTCTGTGGACTCCCCACCCACACTGGCTAGGGCAAGGCAGGGCTGGGGTGGAACAGGGGGAGCAGTGAGAATTCAGCTGGCTCCTAGTTTCTCTCCACAGGGCAATTTGGGGGGCCTTTGGGCTGGAGTGACTTTCTAGAACTGCTTCTGAACCCCGGACAGAAGGGATGCAGGGTGGTTTGGTGGAGAGGCCGCGGGCTCTGATAAGAGGTTGACCAGAGCTCAAATCACAGAGATGCTACTTATGAGCCAGGTGAGCCTGGACACAAGGCTTCATTATGCGAGTCTCACTTGGCTCCTTTGTGAACAGAGGATGTAGCTCCTCCCTGTGGGCTGTTACAGGGATTCCATGGGGTCTGTAGAAGGCTAGGACGGGGCGCAGACACAGACGGGGCTCCTTCAGGAGAGTCAGTGAGCACACACTTGTTCTGTCAGTGTTCGCAGAAAGCTTCCGGGTGCCAGAGGTTACGGCAAGCACCAGGGATGTGGCAGAAACCGCACGGGCCCTGCTCTGCTCCCGAGGAGCTGCTTCTTCACCCTGCACATCTTCTCAAATCATCGTGGCCTGTTACTCACCTGGGCCGGATCCTGCTCCTCCAGCACCCCACTGGCTGTGGCCTACTAGGGCTATGGTTGACAGAGACATTCCAGGAAGCCATCCTCGCCAGTAGGGCCCCTGAAACTCTCCACCCAACCAATCTGTCACCTTCAATAGGAAGATTGTTCTATGTCTGTCCAGTACTTAACACGTGTTCACAAAGCCCCGTAGGGACTGGTCAGGGATTGTGCTCCTGGTTTACAGATGAGGGAGGGAGGAGAGGGGATATATCCCAGGACACAGGGAGTGAGTAGAGAGCTAAGACTTGAACCCACGTTGGTCTGATTCTAAAGCCCAGGGCCAGCTCTGATTCAGGTGTGATTGTGGTCTGTGACCCGAAGGGAAAAGTGGCCCCATGGGTAAAGGTGGTTTGAGCCCCTTCTCCTGGGGCCTTCTGACCTCCAGCCCCATCAGCCCTGCCAGCGAGAAGGAGGGTGGGGCCTGCAGGGTGGAGTCAAGGGTTTTAAACGATACCCTCCCAGAGTCAGGGGACCCAGGGGTTCCTGGTCTGGTCTTCATCCATCAACAAACACTTCTGAATGGCCTTACATGTGCACAGCGGGCACTGGGTGTGCACAGCAGAATCTGACACTTCTTACCCTCCAGGAGCTCACAGGTGCCTCACCACGGCACTCTTGACGCTTGAGGCTGGACAGTTCTCACGGGAGGCTGTGCATTATAGGGTGTGTAGCAGCATCTCTGGTTTCTACTCACTAAATATACGTGTGCATGCTCAGTCACTTCAGTCGTGTCCGACTCTTAGTGACCCCATGGACTGTAGCCCGCTAGACTCCTCAGTCCATGGCAGTCTCCAGGCAAGAACACTGGAGTGGGTTGCCATGCCCTCCTCCAGGGGATCTTCCTGATCCAGGGATCAAACCCATGTCTCCTGTGTCTCCTGCATTGCAGGCAGATTCTTTACCACTGAGCCACTGGGGAAGCTTCTAACATCCTCAATGTGACACCAAAAATGTCTCCAGGCACTGCCAAGTTCCCCCTGGTTGAGAACCACTGGCTTAAGGAGAGAGGGAGGCTGACCTATCAAGGCCGTGTGTCAGCTGCTATGCCAGAGGTGAGCGCGAGTGCCTTCTGACCCAGAGACAGGAAAGGCTTCTGGAAACCGGAGCTGACGGTGGCAAGGTCAAGGTCGTGCAGCAAGCGCCCAGGATCCCTGGGTCCTGCTCTGTGCTTCCCTCCTGGCCCCCTCACGGCTCCTCTCCCCCAGGCTCCTCTGACACAAGTGCTTTGGCTCTGGGAAGCAGCCACACTGGTCTGAGCAGTCTGGCTTTCTCGGTCCCCACTTGGTCTCATGGTCCTGCTGTCGAGTGGGTGCCCCATAAGCTTTCACACATGTTAAGAAAGACTCAACTTGTCCCCTGGGATGGCCCTCCGCAAGCTGACTGGGTGGCCACTTAAGTACTGTGCTTATGCTAAGAACAACTCTTCAACAAGCGCTTCAGCATAAGCACTTCCAGGTCCCTGGCTCCCTGGGAGTTGTTGAAACGTGGGAAGGAGAAAGCTCTGCGGCCTGCGAGCTAGCACAGCACACTGGGCTCACCCAGTTCGTCCCTGGAAGCAGCTGTGTGACCACCCAGATGTAAGCCCTTCCTTCTGCGGAGCTTCTGCTTCCTCATCTACCAAGCGGGCACAGCCACCTCCCCACCCAGGCTCCTCCCAGTGTTACCTTTGGGGGTAACATTGTTTCCTAGGAAAACCTTTAATAGAAAAGTCTTCTCCATGTTCATTGTCGTCTGAGTTTACAAGAGGCAACACAGGGTCAGTGTCCTGGTTTTGTTCTTTCTTTTAAAAATTGTGATTTGAATAGTCATCCATACATTTAACAGATTTATCGAGCCCTAATTGTATGCCGAGAACTCAGCAGTGGATGCATGGAACAGGAGAAAGGCTGAGAGGAGTAAGTCAGGTGTGTTAGGCGGTAACAGAATGCAAGAGGAGAGAAAACAGAATCGTGTGGGAAAGGTGGGGTGGGAGTGGCGGGGGGAGGTTGAAATTTTAGGTAGGGAAGACCCCTCTGGGAGGTGAGATTTGAGTAAAAACTCAAAGGCAGTGAGAGAGCGGGTTATGCCAATGTCATTCCAGACGGAACATCAGACCCTGCACCCAGATGTTTGGAAACAGTTAGGAGACCAGCGCGGTGGTGGGGGGCGGGGTGGAAGGGGAGGAGCGCGGTGGGGGAGGAGAGGGGGAGAGAGGCGTCCAAGTGGCTGCTCAAGGCCGCTGTGTGGACTTCGGCTCTTCCTCCAGGCTGGAGGCCAGTGCTGGGTTCTGGTGGAGGAGCGACGGGACTGCTCTGAAGGACTTGCTGAGACCAGACCTGCCTGGAATCAGGTGTTTCTCATACTTTGTTGCTAATCCCCTAAGAACCCAGTTTAAAAAGTTCATTCCACCTCGCAGGTAGTTCAGAGCTTCTCTTAGACGGGGTGGGGGGTGGCTTGGGATGGTCCAGCTGAGCCCCTGACAGAGCCAGGATTTGACCCCCCCACACTCTATCTGAACCCCCAGGGTTCCTCCAGACCATTCCGCAGTGCATGGCCAGACCCCGCTCCATTCTAAGGGTCACAGCGATTTAAGACTATTTCTGCCCCACTAAAGATTGGGGGCAGGAAGAAAAGGGGACGACAGAGGATGAGATGGCTGGATGGCATCACTGACTCAATGGACGTGAGTCTGAGTGGACTCCAGGAATTGGTGATGGACAGGGAGGCCTGGCGTGCTGCGATTCATGGGGTCGCAAAGAGTCGGACACGACTGAGCGACTGGACTGAACTGAACTGAACTGAAAGAGGGGTTGTTGAAGACTTACTCATCTCTTATGTGCTAATAATGGTCACTCCACCCAGACATGCCCTTGGGAAAAAAAGACAAAAAGACAAAAAGAGCTTGCTAGAATCAGGAGGCTGGACCGGAGCTCTGGTTTGGACTCTGCCACATGGTTGCAACTTGGCCTTCTTAGTTTCCTGGTCTTGAAAATCCCTGACCTGCCCTCCTCAAGGCAGCAGTGATGACAAAGAAGACAGATATGATCAGGAGCAGCTCTGATAGACAGACAGGGAACCCCCACATCCGGTCTGCCTCCCTCCGCAAAGCTGCAGTGGAGGCAGAGTGCCCCTAGGTGGCGCAGTTTTCCTAATATGAACCCCAGCTGCTGCAGTTTTCCTAATATGAACCCCAGCTGCTGCTGCCAAAGCTGGTAGGAAGATTTGGGGGAGACAGAGGGGCAAAAATGATACTGGTAATCTACGAAGTGGGAGTTGGAGGTAGGATTCTGCAGCTGGTGATCTCTGCTGTTCTTCCAAAGGGTGCCATGGGAGTTAGCGGGCAGGGAGGCCCAGCCACCCGTCCTGCTATGAGAGTCTGGAGGCTGCAGCCCTTTGGGTCGTGGGTCGAAGAGCTGAGGGTGTATGCATCCCTTTTCTTGTCCAGATGAGGAAGCTGAAGGCTGGAGACGAGGGGGCTTGCCTAGCCACCCTAGAAGTCAGAGGCAGAGCTGCTGCCAGCTGGCTCCTCTACTGATTAAATGCTCCTCGTTAGGACCTTTGGTGAAAGCCTCTAGTGCCACCTCCTGGGGTGGCCTCCATTCCTCCCAGCATTTCTTTCATTTCTCTCCTTCCTCTGCCTCCGTGGATGTTCTCAGGAAAGGCTGGGAGAGCAATCTTTAGCTCCTCTTATAAAAAGTTTGGTCTCCCATCCTGGGAGGTCATGTCTTTTTCCCTCAGTGGCCTCCGGGAGTGACCCTACAGACTGGGACTGTGGGCTCCCCAGCAGGACCACCCTCCTTCAGAGATAGTTCTGGAGGCATGAGGGAGAGAAGCTCTTCCTCCCGTTCATGGGGTTGAAATCATCTATGTATCCAAAGGGTGTTCCTTCCGGAGCTTGATTGCTAACCACCTGGCTCCCTGGTCAGACAAGCCTCTCAGTGACCTTGGGCTCTTTCCAAAATCAAATCTTCCTTCAAAGGAAACAGGAGGTTGATCACCACCGAAGAAATTCAGAGAATGACAGCTGGAAGGAAGAGTCTGGGGGGAGGTCAAGATGCACTGATTCATTGTTAGCCAGCCAGGTGAAGGCCCTTTCCCATATATTAGTTAATTTAACTCCATTAACCACAAATTAAGTATGACAATTCCCTGTTTTCAGATGAAGAACCATTGAGGACATGAGTAATTTTTTCCACAGTTGCACTGTTAGGGAATGGAGAAGTGGGGGTCCGATCCAGGTCTCTGAGTCCACAGCCCACCCTGGTGTCACTTGAAAATGCTGAGGGGTAACAGAGCCAGGGTCAGCAGGCTTGGACACTGGCCCCAACTTTTTACAGTAAAGTGACAGCTAACCTTGATATATTTTATAGTTTCCAAGTGTTAATCACGGAGAAGGCAATGGCACCCCACCCAATACTCTTGCCTGGAAAATCCCACGGATGGAGAAGCGTGGTAGGCTGCAGTCCATGGGGTCGCTGAGGGTCGGACACGACTGAGCGACTTCACTTTGACTTTTCACTTTCATGCATTGGAGAAGGAAATGGCAACCCACTCCAGTGTTCTTGCCTGGAGAATCCCAGGGACGGGGGAGCCTGGTGGGCTGCCGTCTATGGGGTCGCACAGAGTCGGACACGACTGAAGTGACTTAGCAGCAGCAAGTGTTAATCATGCAGAATCTTGTTGATTCTTAGGTTAGCTCATTGTACAGATGAGGAGGCTGAGACTTGTGTGCATCTAGTGGCCTACCCAACTGTGGTCACCCAGTGGCTGGGCTGGCTTTGGATTAGGTCTTTTGCCCCTTTGGTGTCTGTGCAACTCATAAAGAAAGCTGATTCTTTGACAAATCAATCTTTTTCTCTTGGATTCACTTTTCCAGTCTGTGACAATAAAGGATTGGATCAAATTATTAATAGTAGGCAATTAGTAGTTTCCAGACCCTTTTATTTTTTAAAAAATTGTGGATTCATAGAATTTTGCAACTTAAAATTTTGTCCAATAAGAATGCTTTAAAAAATAATATTTTACCTTCAAAAAGCTAGGAAGATATAATCTTACAGCAGGGAGAGAAAAAAAAAAAACAACACCAGAATTCCTCTAAGGAATTAACTAAGTTATGTTTAGCCTAACACTTTGAGGAGCCACTGAAGTAAGACCCATTAGTTGTCTGGGCCTGGCTAGAGTAGGCTGGAAGGGAAATAGAACCAGAATAATTTTCTACGAAAGAAGTGGTTTATAGTCAGCGGTTTGGAAGCATGAGCAAACTGGTGACCCCACGAGGAGAGGCTGAATGGAGAAGTCTAGACCCAGAGCAGGGGACTCGTAGCTCCAGAGACCACTGCTGAAAGTTCCCTGCCTGGAAACCACAGACTGACCAAAGCTCCCCAAGGAGAGTGATGTCTAGTACTTGATTTCAACCAGCAGGTGTCTGGTCTCCTGTACCAGTCATCCCGCTGATATCCCAGACCTTCCACCAAAGTGGCCTTGCTCAATTCATGGAACCCTGGCAGTTGAAGGTTAGAGGTCCCCTGGTTAGGGGTCCTTGGAGTCCAGCAGACCTAGCTCCATCACTTGGCAGTTACACAAGTGCTCTCAGCTTCAATTTCCTTTTCTGTGAAATAGATATAACATTCCTGCTTTGGAGGCAGCCATGAGGAGGAAGTGGGACCATGAACTTAGCCTAGTACTTGCTACTCAAGTCCTCAATAGTTAGCCACTAGCTGCCTGCTATCATTAAGCATGGTTATTTGGATATTTCCAATTTCATTTTCTGTTGGAGATTTTTGTTCGGGGAGGGGCTTGGCTTTTGCTGCTCTTCAGTCCAGCCAGGATCAGGCAGGAGTATCATCTGGAAACAGGGCGGGAGATGGGGTATCGCCTTCCGCCCCAGTCCTTCCTGCGTTTTCAAGGCTGAGTGCTCTCTGTGTCTGAGAGTCTGCTCCCTTGGCAATGACAGCATCTCCTCCCAGGGCTGAGCCCAGAGGGCAGGGCTCCCGCCAAGGACAGGCTGAGGGCTGACCGGAGTGGCAGAGGGGAGGGGGAGAGAGCAGGAGGAGATGCGAAGAGGAAGGAGAGGAGCTTCCAGACTGACAGTCAATCACAGAGGCGGAGGGTGGAGTGTGCTTGCACGCGTGCATGAATGCGTGACCACACTCGGGCATCAGGTAGCAGGTGCATGTGGTCGGCGTGTCTGGGCGTGACTGTGTTTGAATGAGTGTGTGGACACGTCAAGGTATGAGCATATCAGCGTGTGACTCTGCATGTGAGTGGCTGGCAATGTGTGTGTGTGTGTGAGGAGTTCACATGCACGTGTACCTCAGGCCAGCGTGGGCAGGCTGGGGTAGGGAGTGAGGCTGACTGCGTGACCCCCTTAGTGGGTGTGGGAGGAGGCTCTGTCCTGGAAAAGAACAGGGCTGGGTGTAGGAGGGGCGCTGACACATGGGAATGTCTAGAAGGAGGGACTTCCCTGCGGGAGCCCTGAACTCCCCACTCACCTCACCCCCACAATTGCCTGTGTCCCCCCCATCTATACCAGCATCCCTTGTACCCCACCGCACCTCCTGCTGGCTGCTGGCCTCCACGGTGGGGTGGGAGGAGAGAGGGAGGGAGGGAGGAGGAGGGGAGTGACCGGGCCTCCTAGCCCCAACCCTTGGTGCTGCCAGGGAAACATCCTCCTCCCGCCCCCACCCCCCAATCACCGTGAATCCTGCTGTGAGGGAGAGAGGAACCCTCCGTTTCCATGGCAACATAGCAGCCCTGCTTCTCAGCCTGAGCCCAGGCTCCTCTGAGCCATGGAAGAAGTGAGAAGAAAGCCCCTCCTCGGTTTTTGAGCCCCCACCAAGTGCTTCAGCTCACCCCGTATATCTGGTGCTCCTGACCCCACTGGGACTCCGGAAGCACCCACCTGCCCCCCCCAACCCCCTCCAACGCTCCCAGGGTCTGGGGACCTGTCTCGTCTGCACAGAACTGGATCTGAGCACGAGCTCTGGAGAGTGACAGGATGGGGCTGAATTCCGGTCTCTGCCTGTAAAATGGTACTCATGTTACTACCTCTCAGGGCTCTTGTGAGGAGCATTTAAAACAGTGCTTGTGGAAGTGCTTTGTGAATTCAGAGCGTGGGGTCAGAGTGGGCCACTGTGGAGTAGAGATTGGCCCAGCCTCTTCGAAGGGACGGCCTTTCCCCTTGCAACTCCACTCTAGTCCGCCTTCCTGTAGAAACGCATGTGTGCGGGCTCTCGGTGCACATGGGGAGGGGGCCCTGTAATCGTGAAAAATTGGCAACAACCCTTACGTCCATCAGTAGAGAAGTAGTGAAATAAATCGTGGGGTGTCCATGGTCTTACAGCTCCTCAGAAGGGCATCTGTGAGTCCTGCCGAGGCACAATCAAAAAAAATCAAGCTGAAGGATGGGTGCGCTCTGATCCCATCTGTTTAGCAATGTCGTCAGTGTGCGAGCAAGTGCTGGTGTGTAAATGCCTGGGAGGGGCTCCCATGGTCGGGCCAGACTGTTGGCCATGGTTACCTGGAAGAGGAGTGGGGAGAGAGGGCACAGGAAAGGGGAAGTTTGACTTTTGCTTCTTTATCTCTAATCTGTTTGCTGATATGGCAAATATAATTTTAAAAATAGTGTGTCACTGTTGTTGGAGTTGAAGAAAGTCAGGAGGGCTTCCAGAAGAAGGTGAGCTGGATTTCAGAGCAAGAGCAGAGCCGAGACTTGGAGCAGAGGGGAGGGCAGCCCCGGCAGAGCAGGAAAGAGCAGGAGAGAGGGCGTGTGTTCAGGGGAGAGGCGTCTCAAAACAGGAGAAAAAGCAGGGGAGCTGTCCTCGCATGACTTCAGGCAATTCCCATCTTGGCCGCACCCTGAAGCTACAATCGTGGTTATTAAATCACTCTCACTGTTGGTGTCTGTATCGTCATCTGGAAATGGAGGTACTGGTGCAGCCTTGCTAGATGGCTGTGAAGTCTGTTTGATGTCAGTATAGGGGAAACTGTATTCTACCGATGGGAGTGTGTTGTTGCAGTTTCCTCCAGGGGACAGCGAGAAGGCAGACTAGGTTGAAGTCAGGCTGTTTGTCAGTTCTTCACAGATCCTGGTCCACCCTGAACCAGCCTAGCTTGGTCAAGGCTCACACTCATAGTGGTAGGCAGTTTGGAGCCAGCATGGACTCTTAAGCAAGGCAAGGAAGGTGAGTTCCAAAAATACTATATGTCTTTAGGATTCACATTATGCCAACCATGACCTATGTATTTTAATATATTTATTCAATCTTCACAAGTACTTTATAAGGTGAGCATACCTATTTTTATAGGTGGGGAAACAGAAGATCTGAGAAGTTCATTCATTTGCTCAGCAAATACTGTTTGAGTGGCTCCTGTGGCTGACACCATTCTACTTACTGAGTAAATGAAAAGTCAGTGTCCCTATGGAGCTTACAGCCTGGTAGGGGAGATAGACATTAAAAAAAAATACATCTATGACATAATGTCAGGTGATAATGAATGCTCTGCAGAAAACAAAGCTGAGTAGATACCAGGTGGCTCTGACTTTTAAGCAGAGAATGGAATGAAGGAATTTTATGAACATTCTGAGCAGACACAACAGCCTGTGTAAAGGCCCTGAGGTGGTAGCATGTTGGCCGTAATCAAGTCGGGGCAAGAAGGCTGATGAGGTCATGATATGATGGGCAGGTAAAAATGAGAGAGAGGACGAGGTTGGAGAGAAGTGAGGGACGTGAAGGTGTAGATTGTATGGCGCTTTGGAGGTCAGGCAAGCACTAGGATTTAATTCTATGTGTGGTGCAAAGCCGTTGGTTTGACCTGGAAAGTAGCATAATCTCAGATTCATGTTTTAAAAGGACTACTCTGGCCACTGAGTGTAGATAAGACTATAGGGCCATATGTGGGAGTGACTGTATAAGTCCAGGTGAGAAGACAGACCCAGTTTGGAACTCAGTGGCAAATGTGGAGGTGGTCAAGAGCATTCAGATTTGAAACATATTTTAAAAATAGAAACAACAGAGTTTCCTGATGGATTGAGCATGTGCTTGAAATAACGAGAGGAGCAGAGGCTGATTCCAAGACTGTGGACCTAAGCAACTGGGTCAGTGTTGGTGCCATTCACTGGGATGGGGAAGATAGGGGCGGGGCAGGTTTGGGGACAATCAGGACTCATTTGATTTTGAGACATCATGAGTATCTAATTGGAGATGTCAGGTAGGCAGCAGGATGTATGAGATGGGAAGGGAGGATGTCAGGACTGAAGATGTAAATTGGGAAATTGCCAGCATAGAGATGTCTAAAGCTGGGATATAGGATGAGATCACGCAGAGAGAGAGTGTATAGATGGAGGAGAGCAAGCGTCCCTGGGTGCTGCAGCGTTTGCAGGGCTGGAAGTGCAGGAGGACCCAGAAGTCTCACCTGGCATCACCCTGGAAAAGCTTCTCCCTTGCCCAAGATGAGAGTGCTACGCAGCACAGTGCCTCTCAGAGTCTTTCAGGCTTGTTAGCAAGAGTGACCTCCCCACCCCCCAGGTAGGTCTGGAGTGGTGTCCAAGAATTGCAGTTCTAATAAATTGCTGGGTGACGATGCTGCCCCTGATGCTGCTGGCGTGGAGGCCACACCGTGCGGTTCTGCTGGTTAAGGGGAGGGCAGACTTACAGCTTATAGCGAAAGCACAGCTTCTGGGGCCAGGCAGAACTGATTTCAGATCCAGGTTCTACCTGTGTGATCTTGGGCAAGACAGCTTCTAGATTTGAGCCTGGACAAGCTGAGGTCCGGGAAGTATTGTCTCTATCCTGGGGAAGCTCTGGGACAGGCTCTATCCTGGCAGTTGTCTGCTGGAGCCAGGGGAGAGGCAGCGGGGGTGGAAGGCTTCTCCGCTTCGAATCTTTGCCTCAGGACGGTCCTGAGATGTGGGTCCCGCGGAAGTGGGCAGCGCATTGAAGGCCACCTCAGCCCTGGACTCCATTGTCCCCCAGGCACTTCCACCATCCCTTTCTCCTGTGCCTCCGGGATACTACCGAGGGGCCCTCACTGCCCTGGCTCTTGGCGAGCTCTTCTTTCCTTTCACCTCCTCCTGTCTCCAGTGACAGTGACCCCTGCTCCTCACTCTCCACCCTGCTCCCTGGACCTTGTCACTCAGCTTCCCCTGCAAGGGAGTGTGGCTCGCGGATGAAGGCACAGCGGTCAGGGCCAGGGGCAAGCTGTCATCTCCACGGCCAGTGAACCAGAGGTGTTGACGCTGTCTGCCAAGGGCTGCTTGGAGACAACACAAAAGAGTATGGGGAAAGCCCCAGATTCACATTCTCCCCGCCCGTCCTTCTCTCCACTCTCTCCCCACCTCATGCCAAAGCCTCCCTCTTGGGTAGCTGCAGAGCCAGCCCAGGCCTGGCTGTGCTGAGAGGAGGCTGGCTCCCCCCTCGTCACCCCCCATTGCTATTTAATGCCGTTAACAATGGATTCATTAACTGGGATTAATCTCATATACCAGCTCTCTATCCCCTTGGCTATTAATCACTCACTTCATTAACAGGACAGCATTAGCCAACCTGGGAGCGAGCCATGGCTCCCATACCAAGCACCTGTGTCTGCACCTTCTCAGCTCCTCCTCACCCAGCTCCTGTCCTCTTGGCGCCTTTCAGCTTCTGGCCAGTTTCTTTCTCAGTCAAGCAGAATGCATATGTCTCTGTCCCCCTCTTCTTACGCATTGTGGCCTTATCTCTGCCCCGATACCTTCTAAGTGTCCATTTCTCTCTTTTTCCTTCCAATCTGGAGCCTAATGACTCATAGGTTCTCATTACAGGTTGGCTGAACAAAGTGTGGAGAGATACAAATAAGGATATGCCAATTCCAGGAGGCTCATTTTTGAAAATTGTCTTTTCTGTTTACAAAGATAATATATGCTCACTGTACAAAATCCAAACAACACAAGAAAGGAAGAAAGGAAAAGATAAAAATTCCCTGAAATCCCACCATCTCAACATAATAACCTTTAACGTTTTGGTGAGCATCCTCTCAGATCTTGAGTGATATATATATAATTTTACCTAAATGGGATCCCACTATGCATGCTGTTTTGCAACCTGCTTTTCCACTCCACAATATGTTGTCGAAATCTTTCTGTATCAGTGAATATAAATATACATCATACTTTTTAATGGTTGCATAGCATTCTGTTTTATGGAAGGAACATAATCTATTCAACAGATCTCCTACTGATGGACATTTATATTGTTCCCATTTTTTTCCTCTGATATGTTTGACAAAGAGAACCACAGCCTTGTATATGCATCTTTGTGTGCTTGCCTAATTAACTCCTTAAGATTGATTCCCAGGAGTGAAATTTCTAGGACAAAGGATTTGCATGATTAGCATTTTTTGGTCTTGTATGACATAGTAGAGTTTAGATGCCTAGGATTTCATATCAATGTCAGTTTTGCCCTTTGCTAGTAAAGGTATCTTGGGTAAACTATTTAACCTTTCTGGGCTTCAGTTTCCTCATCTGTAAAATGGGGAGAAAAATACAATTTACTTTGCAGGAGTGCTGTTTGGAGGAAATTAGTTATTAAATGCAAAGCACTTAGAATGATGCCTGGTGTGCTGTGCTTAGTCACTCAGTCATGTCCGACTCTGTGACACTATGAATTGTAGCCCACCAGGCTCCTCTGTCCATGGGATTTTCCTGGCAAGATATCTGGAGTGGGTTGCTATTCCCTTCTCCAGAGGATCTTCCCAACTCAGGGATCAAACCCAGGTCTCCTGCTTTGCAGGCAGAATCTTTCCTGTCTGAGCCACCAGGGAAGCCCAATGCCTGGGATAAGCCCTGTATATATGAGCTCTTGCTATGGACACATTGTCTCTCTGGCCTCCAGAAACTCTGAAACTGTTCACATCTCTCTTACTAGCAGTGCAGGGGAAACCTCCTTTCCTCACACCACTGCCAATGATAGACACTCTGGGAATTTTTTTTTTTAAGATTTTTCTCTCAATTTAAAAATTATGACAAATATGTGAAATTTATCATCTTAATCATTTTAAGTGTATAGTTCTGTGGCATTAAGTACATTCATATTGTTGTACAACCATTACCATCATCCATCTGCGCAATGCTTTTGATCTTTAAAACTGAAAGTCTATACCCATTAAGCAATAAACTCCCTCCTTCCCTCAGCTCCAGCAACTACCATTCTACTTTCAGTTTTCATAATTTTGACTATTCGAAGTACCTCATGTAAGTGCAATCATATAATATTTGTCTTTTTGTGACTGGTTTATTTCACTTAGTAGAATGTCCTCACATATCAGAATTTCCTTTTTTTAAGGCTGAACAATATATTTTGTATGTATATACAACTTCTTGCTTATTCATTCATTGGTAAATGGACACTTGGGTTGCTTCCACATTTTAGCTATTGTAAATAATGCTGCTGTAAACATGAGTGGATCACATGGTAATTCTATTTTTAATTTTTTGGGGAACCACCTGACTGTTTTCCACAGTGACTCTACCAGTTTACATTTCTATCAGCTGCACAAAAGGCTTCCAGTTTATCTATATCCTTGCCAATGCTTGTCATTTTCTGCTTTCTTGATTGTGACCATACTAAAGGGTGTGAGTGGAGAAGGCAGTGGCACCCCGCTCCAGTACTCTTGCCTGGAAAATCCCATAGATGGAGGCGCCTGGTGGGCTGCAGTCTGTGGGGTCGCTAAGTCAGACATGACTGAGCAACTTCACTTTCACTTTTCACTTTCATGCAATGGAGAAGGAAATGGCAACCCACTCCAGTGTTCTTGCCTGGAGAATCCCAGGGATGGGGGAGCCTGGTGGGCTGCCGTCTATGGGGTCGCACAGAGTCGGACACGACTAAAGCGACTTAGCAGCAGCAGCAGCAGCAAAGGGTGTGAGAAAGTATCTCACTGTAGTTTTGACTTGTATTTCCCTAATGATTCTTGAGATGGAGCCTCTTTTCATGTGCTTATTGGCCATCTGTATATGTTCCTTACAGAAATGTTTACTCAAGTCCTTTGTCCATTTTTGAATTGGGCTGTTTGTTTTTCTGTTGTTGAGTTTAGGAGTCCTCTACATATTCTGGATATTAATCTCTTATCAGATATACAATTGGAAAATATTTTGTTTTGCATATTCTGTGGATTGACTTTTTAGCCTTTTTACTCTGTTGACATTGTCTATTGATGTGCAGTTTTTAAAATTTTCATGAAGTCTGAATTATCTATTTTTTCCTTTTTGGCCTATGCCTTTCATGTTATATCCAACAAACCACTGCAGCGTCATGAAAGTTTGCCCCGACTAAGAGTTTTAAAGTTTTTAGATTTAGGCCCTTGACCCATGTTGAGTTAATTTTTGTATGTGATGTTAGGTAAGGATCTCCATTCTTTTGCGTGTAGATATCCAGTTTTCCCAGCATGGTTTGTTGAAAAGACTGTTCTTTCCCCATTGAATCATTTTGGTGCCGTGGTGGTCATTTGATCTTATCCATGAGGGTTTATTTCTGGTCTGTCTACTCTATTCCATTGGTCTATATGTCTGTCTTTATGCCAGTATCACCCTCTTTTGATTACTAAACCTTTGTCGTAAGTTTCAAATTCAGGAAGTCTGAGTCCTCCAGTTTTGTTCTTTTTTTTTCAGGATTTTTTTGGCCACTTGGGGTCCCATGAGATTATGATGGCTTTTTCTATGTCTTCAAAAGCATCATTTGGAATCTGATTTGGATTATATGAAATATGTAGATTACTCTGGCTGGTATTGACATCTTAACAATATTAGGTCTTCCAATCCATGAACACAGTGTAAGAGACAGCCTCTTACCTTACACCTTCTTGTCAATTCTAAACAAAAAAACAAACAGAAAACTTTTGCCCACCTTATAGGTGACAGTTCATACCTGTTTTTCATTGGAAAGTCTTCGATCAGTATTAAACTGGAACATAGGCTTAATTCTTAATGGGCATTCATATTTCTTTTGTGAGTTGTCGTCATGTTCTTTGCTTATTTCTCTATTGGAATAGTTATCTTTTTTCTACTTCATCGTGACTTTCAATCTTATTTATTTTTTTGTCCTTCTTAAGTACTTGATTTTTATGTGGTTAAGTCTACCAGGCTTTTTCTTTATAACTTTAGTATTTTCTGTCATGCATAGAGAGGTCATTTTTTCTTTAAATAATAAAAATATTCACTTTGCTTTAGTACTTGTGTCATTTCACTTTTTACACTTTATGTTTTTCTCCCTTTGAATTTATTTCTGTGTAGAGTGAGTATGACTCCAACCTCTATTGTTTTCGAAATGGTTGATCAGCTATCTCAGCACAATTTGATTATTCGATCTTTTTCCCAATGAGGACTCATGAGGGAACAAGGGTAAATAAATAATCTTCCAAGACAGAAAAGGATGCCAATAGGTCAAAACAGTAGTTCTGACAGGATTCCCCAGAGTCTGCTACCAGTTAATCCCTGAGGAATCCTCTTCACTGTGGTCCTTCTTGCTCCTCATGGGCAGAGGCAGGCAGGATGTTAGCGGGACAGAGCCGGAGCCTGCACTAGCAGAAAGACCGCCTTCCAGAAGGCTCTACATGTGCAAGACACCTTGTTCCCAGCTCTCAGCAATCCAGGAAAAAATTCTTTCTTTTTTGAAGTTAACAGTGAATTGTCTTATAACTTCAGATCATTGTCAGCCTCCCCTCCTATTCCTCTCCCCTTATCATTACCCAGGTCCTCAGCACTGCCGTGTTAATATGTGAGTAATTCATCTGTGTTCTTCGTCTGCACCGCCACTGCCCTGGCAATGAGCATCAGCCTCAGAGGTGGCTTAGGAACTGCCTGTCCTCAGGAAGGTTGCCCCAGAGCTGGGGCAGTCTGTGTGTGTGTGTGTGTGTGTGTGTGTGTGTGTGTGTGTGTGTTTGGGGCTAGGGAGTAGGGAAGGTCAGTGATGGGAGCAGTAGCTTCCAGGTTGCTGGTGTGGCAGGAAGCCTGGATTCTCACCACTGATGCCTGTACCCCAGGTTCAGGCTGCTGGGGTCCTCTTTGCCAATTTGTTAAGGCAGGCAGGATTTGACTCCGGTCTGGGTGAAGAGAGATGTTTGTCCTGGAGCCCCTGGCCAAGTGCTCAGCCTAGGGCATACTGGAAGACACAGAGATGATAGAAACATCTTGTGGTCTGGGAGACAGAGCTTTTCTGTGACCTCCACTTCCCATACCTCATAGATGCAACTTAGCTCTGGGGCCAGGAGAACAGGCACAGACAAGCCTGGAGTGTATCAGGCAAAATGCCAGGCTGGGCAGTCATGTCGTGGGCACTGAGGGTGAATTATGGCCCCAGGGCCCACGGAGGTGGCACAAATCACGAGGCTGTCAGGTCCGGGGAAAAGCAGCGACTGCCCTCCTCCCCCAGCAGGATTGATGGGCGCAGGGCATGGGTCTGGATTCAAGATGGTTAGACTTTACGATGTTCCATTTCTCCAGAATTCTCCTGGTGAAATGCTTGTCACCCGAGACCATGTCTGCGTGTGTGTGCATGTCTTTATCGTAACACATGACTTGATGTCACTTCCCAGGAGGGTTTGAGCTTCTGCATAACTCTCTGTGTGTTCCCTCTTTCTCTTTTTAAAATTATTTATTTATTTGGCTGCATTGGGTCTTAGTTGTGGCACGTGGGATCTTTCATTGCGGCGCAGGCCTCTCTCTAGTTGTGGTGTGGGCTCAGTAATTGCCGTGCTTAGTCGCAACTAAGGAGGGCTTAGTTGCCCCGCCAAATGTGGTATCTTACTTCCCTGACCAGGGATCGAACCATGTCTCCTGCATTGGAAGATAGATTCTCAACCACTGGAGCACCAGGAAGTCCCCCTCTGGGTGTTCTGATTTTATTCCTGTGTGACTGACCATGCCTCCGAATTTTGTAGGAATTTTGTGAGATGTGGCTGAGTGACTGTTCACAAGGAGGCAGCTCTCATGGAGCTGTGGGATCTTCGAGTTTGTGTGTGGCTGTCAGATGGTGCTGCTGGGGGACGAGTCAGGGGTCTTGAGTCTCTGAGTCTGGGTGGCTGATGGGGCTACAGTCCTAGCATGGTGAAACAGGAAGGAAAGTAGGTTGGAAAGGATGGCTTTGGGTGTGATGAGTCTGCGGTCTTGGCAAAACATCAAGGGGAAACCTCTAGAAAAAAAGAGTGAGGCTCGGGGAGAGTAAAGGGCAGGAGGGCCTTGGCTCAGGCTGTCTTCCAAATATTTTCAGATGACAGTGCATTGGAAAATGTGGCTTTTGGCTAGAGAGCTGAGTGCATGTGCACACACACACACACACCCCTACCTCTCAAGGCCGAAAGGATTAACTGTGTTAATCCCAGATGGACAGAGTTCAATAGGAAATTTCCAAGGGTTGTTGGAATGGCATAAAATGTGCCCAGTGGTGAAAGTCAGGGAAAACATCCTTGCGAAGGAGAATATTCAGTGAAATCATAAGGAAAATAGAATGCAGATGGAAGAGGTGTTTTATCTTTAGGGAGGGGGCCTAGGGACAGATTCTCCAAGGCTAGGGGCTGGGACAGCAGGCGATTTTGATAACAATGAACTCCTGGATGGCAGGAGTTGCTGTATATTCATCATGGTATTTCTAGCACTCTGTGCAGGAGTAGGAATGTTGAGTTGACTTGGAGTCAAAGCCTCAACCCCTGTCTCTAGGGAGAGTCCAAGTAGCTTACTGCAGGGGAATCTACATAAGACACTGGGTGAGGACTGATCGGACAAGGAGGGGAATGCTAAGAAGGTGCCCGGCCCTGCCCAACTCCCAACTTGGCAGATCTGCTTACACACCTTGCACTGTTTTTTTGTCCAAACAAACAGGCCTCTGAACACTTGCTTCCTCTATGACCTGCCACCTATGCTCTTGATCCTAAGCCACCATCCTTCTTTCCCCTTTCTCACTGCTTCCTGATCATCCCACGCTCCGACCTGGACTGTTTCTTGATTACAGCCTTGCCCGTCTCAACACCTCTAACAGTTTCTACGTGATCTTTTGCTGAAATAGGCCAGGGGACCAGATAAAGGTCTGGGAATATGGGAAGAGCCTGTTAAGCCTCAGTTATAAGGATGTGGATTTAATGCAAAAGGTTACAAGTTATGTCTGAGGGGTTCAAGGCCTAGGACAGGGTATAAGGCCTACAACTGGCTTCCTGCGGCTGGAAGGAAAGAGGGCTACAGTGCCATAACCAGGTTGCCAACAAAGTGGGTGTCCTAGTAGGTAAGAAGGGAGCCTCACGGGTGCACATCAACAAGGGTCAGCCTCAGAGACAGAGGGGGTGCCTCTGACCTGAGGTTCAGCATGTTTTGGGGTACTAGTAACAGAAGACCTCAAAGTCAGAGATGATATGAAAACACATTATCTCACATAACAGGAACCCCCTCCAGAGATGGAGGATGAGCTCTTGTCCAGTAGTTCAAGGATCTGGGTTCTTTCTATCTTTTGCTGTTATCCTGAGCATGTTCATTTTGCCCTCAGAATGACTCCCTTCATAGTCACAAAAGGGCTGCCCCAGATCCAGGCCCTTCATCCAGGCACCACAATGCCCAGTGGAAGAAGAGACATTCTTCTGCTGGGGGTCTCTGAGTGAGAAACCTTTCCCATCAGGCTCCTCTTTACATGTCTGTGCCTAAGCTGATCACTAGCAGGGGAGTGGGATGGCCAAAAATGACTCATGGCACTCAGGATTTTCCCCTTGGACTGGGACCAACTTCTCTGAAGCACAGGCCCCATATAGGAAGGGGGATTCCTTGAACACACAGACTTCTGTTAGGGACAAGGGAGTGAATGTTGAGTAGGCAATCAATGATCTCAGTTCCAACAGGCCTCCATCAGTTCCAAAGGATAATGGGTACCAGACAGAGCTGCAAGTCAGTTGTCAAGGCAAGAGTTTCACATGAGAGGCCAATCTAGGGACTGATTATTTCAGATGACACCTTGTGTCCAAATGGAATCAGCAGACAGGTCAAGCCACTAATTAAACCTTCTCATCACTGTTTCTGCTCTAATATATCCCATGCCTACTTCAAAACCAAATTTCTCATAAGGTCTGAAAAGTCCTACATGATCTAATCTCTGCCTTTTAAGCCTCATCTGGAGTTCTTGTCCTCTTTTTGCGCCTTTCTGCCTCAGGCCCTTTGCACATGCTGCTTTCCCTCCACTTTTCCCCTTTCACTGCCTGCCTCCTTCATCTCACTCTTAACTTAGGTCATTTCCTTTTTTGTATATTCCCATAACTCCCTTCAGACCTCTTTGGTGCCCTTAGGGAGCTTGTCCATCTACACTGCTAGGCTGCAGGCTCCTTATGGCCCAGAAAAGTGTCTATCATATCATACACTATGCTCTTCTTCCCAGCACAGTGCTTGGCCCACAAGTAGGCATTTGATAAATATTTGTTGGATGTATGAACAAATGAATCCCTGTAACTTGGTGTTATCCTGAACTTTGGGCAGGGTGGGTGGGTGTAGTACTTATGAGAAGCCTGGTCTACTGGAAACTCCTGATGGTTTCAGAGCACAGAAACAGTAAGATCTCCAAGGGCTCAAGGGCAGGGAGGACACTGATGTGCACAGGATGGGTAAGAAGGCCAGCCAGGGCCCTGAGCTCATCATCCAGACACAAGATTCTAGCCACAGTACCACTGTCCAGAGAATTGGTAATGACATTATAGACACAAGAAGGGTTGGAGTCGTGGGTTACAGTTGGGGGTTACTGTTCTGAACCGTGGTGCCAAAGGCCAGGTGCAAAGTGAGGAGGGAAATTGTATCTACTTTACAGGGTTATTAGAAAGAGTGAACAAGATGAGGTGTATCGAGAGCTTAGTCTAGTGCCGGTACTTGCTGTTCAGTCTCTAAGTCGTGTCCGACTCTTTGTGACCCCATGGACTGCAGCACGCCAGGTTTCCCTGTCCCTTACAAACTCCTGGAGGGCCAGTAGGTGCTCACTAAATAATTAAGCCTTAACTGCCCTTACCAGCTTCTTAAATAATCTAGTATCCCCAGTCCCCGTTCCGAACCAGTTCTGATTTAGCCCCAGTCCTCTTTCTCATCCCGACAAGCGGTTCCGCATGAGATGTACCAGAGCTGTGCTCTCTACTACGCTGAGCCTTCCTGAGCCTCTGTTTCTTCTTCTGGTTAAATAGGGATTAGTAGTGCCCCCTCACCTAGCTGTCGTGAGGGTCAAACAAGATAACACATTTTAGGGTGCTTTCAAAACCGTGAAGAGCTGTGAATGTGTAAGGAATTACTATTCTTATTATTTTGTTGGAATTGGGCTCATTCCTCGTCCTGGCATCTGCTCTGACTTTCCCAGTTCCTGTTTCTTGCTCAGTCTCCGTTTTCTTGTAGCCACCCACGATTCTGGCACTGATCGTATAGAGACATAAGACGACATCCAGGGAGTTTGAATGTAGAAGGAAAAGAAGGAAGTGCAGCAACAACCAGCAGCCCCCTCTCTTATTCCTTGACTCAGGGATGACCTCAATGCCTTTCTAAGTCAGCCAGACCCCAGTCCAGGCATCATCCATCTTTTAGTTAACTGTTGCTGTGTAACAAACCACTCTAATACTAAATGACTTAAAACAAAAATTTACCCTGACCTCTCATGGCTCCAAGGATTGACTCAGATAGGTAGCTCTAACTTGTGGACTTTGGGAGGATTATACAGAGGGCAGCAGGGGTGGAAGTCTTCCAAGCCCTGACCAGATGGAACATCTGGGACGGCTTCCTTCACTCACATGTCTGGTGTCTGGGTTGGAAGGGCTGGAATAGCTAGGAAATCAACAGGCATCTCTCTCTTCATGTAGCCTGTCTATCTTGGGCTTTCTCATAGCAGAGTGGTAATGGCATAGTTAGATTTTTTACATGGCTTTTCCAAGAATGAGTATTCTAAAGGACCCAGGTGGAACTTATGGCTTCTTCTGACCTAGCCACAGAAGTCAGGAGGCGTCACTTTTATTGCATCTTATTGGTTATGGGGCCAGATTGGGTGTGGGAGGGGCATACACAAGGGCCAGGTACTGAGGGGGGTGTCTTGCTGGGGAGACATATTAGCAGGATCCCGGTCCAGATGGAAACATTGCAACGTGGAGTCCTGTTGAAAGTCAGGGACTGGGAGAGGAGACAAGGGTAGCAGCAGTGAAGGAAACTGAGCCACTAGGACTCCAGGCCCTCAGCTTAATATTTCATATTTATTTGTCATTTAATTTTGGGGATCCAACCAGTCCATCCTAAAGGAGATCAGTCCTGGCTGTTCACTGGAAAGACTGATGTTGAAGCTGAAACTCCAATACTTTGGCCACCTGATACGAAGAGCTGACTCATTTGAAAAGACCCTGATGATGAGAAAGATCGAGGGCAGGAGAAGGGGACGATTGAGGATGAGATGGTTTGATAGCATCACCGACTCAATGGACATGAGTTTGGGTGGACTCCGGGAGTTGGTGATGGACAGGGAGGCCTGGCGTGCTGCAGTTCATGGGGTCACAAAGAGTCGGACATGACTGAGCGACTGAACTGAACTGAATTTTGGACTTTTGCAAACAGTTAAATGTAAATTAAGTTTTGAGACTCATTTGCCAAGCAAGTGATATGGATGGTAAATAAGCATAAGGAAATGTGCTAAACAGCATCAATCATTTCGGGAAATGCACAATAAAATCACATGAGATCTTACCGCACACCTATTAAAATGCCTTAAGTAATAATATTTTTAAAAATCTGATAGTATCAAGTGCTAACAAGAATGAGACCAGCTGGAATTCACACACTGCTGGTGGGAAAGCAAAATGGTACAGACACTTGGGAAAACAGTTTGGTAGTTTCTTACGAAGTTAAAAGACATTGTTATGAATCTAGCAGCTTCAATCTCAGGTATTTATCCTAGAAAAATGAAAAGATATATCCACACAAAGACCTGTACGTACATTTTCACAGAAGCTTTATTCGTAATAGCCTCAAACCAGGGAAAAAACCCAAACCCAGGTGTCCATTAGCTAGTGACTGAATAAACTAATTGTGGTACATGTGTACAATGGATCTGATAAGACAGAGTGAACTGTGGATACACACAGCTTGATGGGTGAATCTTTAAAAGCATTATGCTGAGTAAAAGAACTAACCCGAGAGGCTATATACTGTATGAGTCCACTGTGATAATCTGGAAAAGGCAAGACTAATAGTGACAGAAAGCAGATTAGTGTTGCCAGGGGCTGGCAGTGAGGGAAAGGGATGGAGTACAAGGCGGCACTAGGGAATTTGTTGCGTGATGGAAGTGTTCTAAGACTTGATTGTGGTGGTGGTTACACAACTGTACACGTTAGTCAGAATTCATCAACTGCCAATGTAAAAAGTGTGAGTTTTCCTGAACATAAATCTTCTTGCAGGCTAGCAGTTTGAAAATGCAAGACTCCTCTTCCTGCTACCATCAGTCCCAAGCACTTCCCTGAACCTGTTTCCAGTCACCTGTGCACTCCACCCCGCTCATATCTTCCATCTTGGTGCCTTTTTGTGAATGCGCTTTTTTCCCTTCTCATGGCCTGGATAACTCTGATGCTTCAGGCTTCCCGCTAAATCTCACTTTCCCAAAGAGGCCTTTCTCTCTCTCCCATCTAAATCAGGCATCCTTTTAACCTGCAGATAATGTACTTGCTCTTCTTTCTTTAAGAGAAGTTATGCTCTATAAGGACAGGGACGATTTTTTTTTTTCCTCTCATGCATAGTTAGAACTTCGTTTCAAGAATTAATAAACGCGAGGAGAATGTTTTCACATCCTAGTTCTGTACTGCACAAATTTATTTTTTCTTTCTTTTTTTAAAAAAAAAAAAAAAACAACGAACCTTTTTTGTCTGCTCAAATTATGTATTTATTGTTCATTTGACTGTGTCAGGTCTTAGTTGCCACATGTGGGAGGATCCTTTGTTGAGGCGCACAGGCTCTTCCTTGCCGCACTCTTTTCGCTTTAGCTACGGTGCGCTGCTTAGCTGCCCTGCAGCATGTGGAATTTTAGCTCCCCCATCAGGGGCTGCAACCACGCCCTCTGCATCAGAAGGCATATTCATAACCACTGGACCACCAGAGAAGTCCCGATAAATTTTTTTTTCAAAAGTATGCCGTCCTTTTTCAGTTTCATGTATTTTTAACCTACTTGTTAAGAACTGATAGAATTTGAAAGTACATAGACTAAAAGGTGGAAGTCTTCCATATACAAAGTTTTTAAAAATAAAAATAAGGTTCTGTTTTTCTTCTCATTGGACATATATATTGCATTTCTTCTTTTTAGTAGCCATATAATACTTCACAATATGATTATACCATTTTAAATATTATTCAATCATCAATGGGCATTTAAAGGTTTTCCCTTATCATGTTTCAGTGTTTTCTTGTTTAAAATGCTGAATCATACAGCAGCACATACATGTGAGTATTGCTGGAGGATGGATTCCTAGAAATTTGAGCTGTTAGGAGAGAAGTTACATGCATTTTAGATGTGGGGAATGTCTACCCTGTTCCAAAAAGACGCACGCAAATACATGTTGTCACTACCGTCTATGAGCAGACCCTTGCCCACATCTGCAACCACCCTGGATAGCTTCAACCCTGCCAATTTCCACCAGTCAGCTGACAAAATAAATTTTCACATATTGAGGTATGAGGAAGTCATTCTGGCTTATATATGACTTAACTTAAATTTTATGCTCACTAAAACAGCCTCTTTGTGGCCTATCAAACATACATTATGCATCTGCTTTAACTGTTAAAGAAAAGGGCACGTTGACCAGAAGTAATGAATGTCCATGTTAAAAACAAAGATTAGATGCCTCCCTTCCTGGGATGCCAGTACTGGTCCTCCTTTTAATGGCACCTCCCTTCCCAGGTGCCAAGGCCATAGTGACCCACTGTGTATGTATGTGCTGTTTTTTTTTTTTTTTTAAACCTTGAAGGAATGTATCCCTGATTTGTTTAATGTTCTTTGTCCTGACAAGATATAAAACTGTGCTGAAAACCAGGCTTCTCTAGAGCAGTTTCACAGAATAATTTGGGAATCTGGCTTCTGGGCTAATGTCCTTACTTTGGCTCAGATAAAACTCTTTTCTATTCTTATTATTGACTATTTATTCATTAGTATTGTCAACACAGGTTAACATGCTCTCTCATCACTTATATTTACAATTCCCGCATCATTACTGAGGTTGTACATATTTTCATATGATTGTTAGCTATTTGTCTGTTTTGTACTGTGAATTCTTGGTTTCATCCTTTGCCCCTTTTTATGGGCTTGTACATTTTTGTCTTATTGGTTTGTAGAAACTCCTTGTGTATGTATGATATGGAGATAATCCGTTTTGAAGTTATAAATAACTTTTGATGGTGATGGATATGTTCATTCTTGATTGTGGTGATGGTTTCACAGGTGTATACTTATGTCAAAACTCATCAAATTGTACACTTTAAATATGTGCAGTTTATTGTATGTCAATCATACCTCAAAAAAGCTGTTTAAAAAAGAAAGTTATGTAATTATTAATATATTTTCTCCTAGTTGTCCTCTTTCTTCAAATTTTATTTATTTTCTTGATCATATATAAGTTTTCAAATAATATTTATTCATTTATTGGGCTGTGCTGGCTTTAGTTGAGGCACATGAAATCTACAGTTTTTACTGTGGCATATGGAATCTAGTTCCCTGACCAGGGATCGAACCTGGGCCCCCTGTAATGGGAACTCAGAGTCTTAGCCACTGGACCACCAGGGAAGTACCTCTTGGTCATACTTAAGTTTTATGTGTCACTTATTTATCTATTGTTCTGGAGTTATCTTAGCTGTGTGGCTTTAGGCAAATTACCTAGACTTTCTATAACTTGGGATTTCCTGGTAGCTCAGAGGGTAAAGCTTCTGCCTACAATACGGGAGACCCGGGTTCGATCCCTGGGTCGGAAAGATCCCCTAGAGAAGGAAATGGCAACCCACTCCAGTATTCTTGCCTGGGAAGTCCCATGGACCAAGGAGCCTGGTAGGCTACAGTCCATGGGGTTGCAAAGAGTTGGATACAACTAAGCGACTTCACTTCACTTCTATAACTTAGTATTCACGTGTAAAATGAGGCTAAGAGTACCTACTGCATAAGGTTGTTGTGGGGATTAAATGAATTAACATGTATTAAAGGTTCTTAGAATGGTGACCATCACAGGATATCATGCAATAAATATTAATTATTTGTTTGGAATCTCGTATTTTACTTAGAAAAGCCTTCTTCTTCCCAATATTATAGAAATACTCTATCTTCTTCTAGTAGTTATATAGTTTTTAACATTTAGGCCTTATAATCTTTAAAGTTACTTTCCTATATGGTTTGAAAGTGAAAGTCGCTCAGTCATGCCCAACTTTCTGCAACTCCATGGACTGTCTGGAATTCTTCACGCCGGGATACTGGAGCCGTTCCCTTCTCCAGGGGTTCTTCCCAACCCAGGGATCAAACCCAGGTCTCTCACATTGCAGGTGGATTCTTTACCAGCTGAGCAACCAGGGAAGCCAAGAATACTGGAATGCGTAGCCTATCCGTTCTTCAGTGGATCTTCCTGACCCAGGAATCAAACTGGGGTCTCCTGCATTGCAGGCAGATTCTTTACCAACTGAGCTACCAGACGGTTTGAGGCAAGGCTAAAATTTTATTTTTCCCCCTACTGGATAGATAGCTATCCCAATACTACTTATGGCATTACCATCTTTTCTGCACTAATTTGAAATATCATCTGACTTAAATAGTAAATTCTCATGTACAAACAGTTCTGTTTCTCAATTCCAGTCAGGCCCTTTGCGCTACGATTTTATTCCTCTGGAATATTTTCTACTGATAAATTCTAATAACTCCTTCCCAATTCTAATCCTTGGTGACTTCAACATTAAATCATCTTTCCACTACATTGGTCTCTCAGTTCCTTGATTTCCACCATGATCTAGTATTCCACGTACCTCACCCACTCATGCCTGTGGTCATCCATACGCCTAACCATGACCAACCACTGACATCTCCATAATCCAGCTGAAGCCATTCACCTTTCTGATTACCATTTGTCATGTTCCCAGCTCATACTTCATGTTCTTCTACTTCAACAATTCTACCGCTCATCAGGACCTACAATCTCCAGTGTCTTTACTTTCCACCCTGGCCAGCTTAGAGCCTATGGTTCATCATCATTATCCTCTAAACTCCCTTGCCCCTTCCTAGGGCAACTCTCAACCCTGATGAACTCCAGTTCTCCTTATACTCCCTGCTTTCCCTGGGCAACAGATGAGTCTGGGGAAAAAACCAAAGACATTCTGGCCATTCTCAGTTCAAATTCATGAACCCTAAGCTCAAGTGGACTCCTGGTGTTGCAGGTGAAAGTGAACATCCTACCCCATTCATTCTTTTTCTCTCCCATTTAACACCTTCTCATTTCTCTTCAAAAGACTTGAACAGCCACTTCATAAAAGAAAATGCCCAGATAACCATTAAATGTATGGAACTGTGCTCAGTCATATAAGCCATCAAGAGAATGAAGATTACAACTTTGATGGGGCATCATGACATACCCATAAAAAGGGCTAAAATTAAAAAGACACGTGACAGTACCAGGTATTGACAAGGATATGTGACAATAGGACTGCCCTGCTGGTGGGAGTGAAAGTGAATACAACAGCTTTGGAAAACTACTTTGCAATATCTACTAAAGCCGAGCACACAGTTTACCTATGATCCAGCAATTCTATACCTACTGTATATATCAAACAGAAATGCTCACACTTGTGCACCAAAAGACATGCCCAAGCATCTTCATAGTAGCATTAATATAACAACACAAACAGTAAACACTCCAAATGCCCACTCATCAAGAATAGAATGGATATAGAAGTTGTGAAACCGTCATAAAAGGGCCTATTATATATCAATAGAAATGAATAGACTGTTGCTACATTCAATATCTTGCAACCATTTGAGTGAAAGCAGTCATACTATGTGATTCTAGTAAATAAGATTCAAAAACAGCAGAACACATTTATGGTTAGATTAGTGGTTACCTTAGAGAGGAAAGAGCGAGTAATCACAGGGCATGAGGGACCTTCTGAGGTGCTGGCCGTGTTCTCTTCCCCAATCTCTGGATCAATGAGCTTATGAATACCTACTGAGTTTTACACTCATGATTTGTACACCCCTTTTAATGTATGCTATACTTTCACAAAAAGTTATGTATTGTGCATGTGTATGTGTGTGTGTGTGTACAAATGTGTATGTATTCTTCCCTTGACCCCACTTTTATTTCCAACTTTTACACAATTTATCTCCTGCACTTCTAGCAAAACTAAAAAAAAAAAAAAAGGTTTTTTTAATGTTTATGATCTCCAAGTTTTTAACCCCAACATTCTCCTGCAGTCGCACTTGTTAGAGTCACCAGTGACATCATATAGCAAACTGCAATGGTCAGTCTTAGACCTCATTATACTTGACCTGTAGGCAGAACTTGACATCTATGATCCTTCTCTTAGGCACATCTTCTTCAACTCACTTCCAGGACATTGCGCTTCTGGTTCTGTGACCTCTCTGAACACTCAGACTCCTTTGGCAGTCCCTCCTCATCTCCTTTTAAACATTGATGTGCTCCTGGATTTAGTTCATAGAACTCCTCTGTATGTAGATTCACTCCACTGGTGTTCACTGATGGGTTTCTCAGCTTTTTTTGCCTGTACATTGTTGATTCCCACATTTATATCTGCATTTTGTGTCTCTTTCCTGAAAGGCTTCATATATCCAACTGCCAATTTGATATAGTTGCTAGGATGTTTAATGGGGATCTCAAACTTAACACATCCCCCAAACTCCTGTCTCCTCCCATCCCTTCAATCTGCATATTCTCCTGAAATATTAGGCCTATTCTAGGTGTTCAGGTCCAAGACCTCCCAGTAATCGTCAACTGCTCTTTTTCTCTTACTTCCTAATCCCAGTTCAGTTCAGTTCAGTTGTTCAGTCGTGTCTGACTCTTTGTGACCCGTGAATCGCAGCACACCAGGCCTCCCTGTCCATCACCAACTCCCGGAGTTCACTCAAACTCACGTCCATCGAGTCCGTGATGCCATCCAGCCATCTCATCCTCTGTTGTCCTCTTCTCCTCCTGCCCCCAATCCCTCCCAGCATCAGGGTCTTTTCCAATGAGTCAACTCTTTGCATGAGGTGGCCAAAGTATTGGAGTTTCAGCTTTAGCATCAGTTCTTCCAATGAACACCCAGGACTGATCTCCTTTAGAATGGACTGGTTGGATCTCCTTGCAGTCCAAGGGACCCTCAACAGTCTTCTTCAACACCACAGTTCAAAAGCATCAATTCCTCAGCTCTCAGCTTTCTTCACAGTCCAACTCTCACATCCATACGTGACCACTGGAAAAACCATAGCCTTGACTAGATGGACCTTTGTTGGCAAAATAATGTCTCTGCTTTATAATATGCTATCTAGGTTGGTCATAACTTTCCTTCCAAGGAGTAAGCGTCTTTTAATTTCATGGCTGCAATCACTATTTGCAGTGACTTTGGAGCCCAGAAAAATAAAGTCTTCCACTGTTTCCACTGTTTCTCCATCTATTTGCCATGAAGTGATGGGACCAGATGCCATGATCTTCGTTTTCTGAATGTTGAGCTTTAAGCCAACTTTTTCACTCTCCTCTTTCTCTTTCATCAAGAGGCTTTTTAGCTCCTCTTCACTTTCTGCCATAAGGGTGGTGTCATCTGCATATCTGAGGTTATTGATATTTCTCCCGGCAATCTTGATTCCAGCTTGTGCTTCCTCCAGCCCAGCGTTTCTCATGATGTACTCTGTTAAATAAGCAGGGTGACAATATGCAGCCTTGACGTACTCCTTTTCCTATTTGCAACCAGTCTGTTGTTCCATGTCCAGTGTTAACTGTTGCTTCCTGACCTGCATACAGGTTTCTCAAGAGGCAGGTCAGGTGGTCTGGTATTCCCATCTCTTTCAGAACTTTTCACAGTTTATTGTGATGCACACAGCCAAAGGCTTTGGCATAGTCAATAAAGCAGAAATAGATGTTTTTCTGGAACTCTCTTGCTTTTTTGATGATCCAGCAGATGTTGGCAATTTGATCTCTGATTCCTCTGCCTTTTCTAAAACCAGCTTGAACATCAGGAAGTTCACGGTTCACGTATTGATGAAGCCTGGCTTGGAGAATTTTGAGCATTACTTTACTAGGGTGTGAGATGAGTGCAATTGTGCGGTAGTTTGAGCAGTCTTTGGCATTGCCTTTCTTTGGGATTGGAATGAAAACTGACCTTCTATAAGTAAATTATTTGTCTCTATCACTTTCCATCACCTCTAAAACTATTACTCTGGAGAAAGCCCCTTCGTTTCTCAACTGAATGATTCCATTAGCCCCCAAATAAGTTTCCTTGTTTCTGTCCTTATCTTCTTTCAAGCAAGATCTACTCAGGAAAACAGAAACCACTCTATGAAGCAAGGTGATACTAGAAACTGGTTACAAAGGTGATAAAAGAGCTGAGAAGACAAGTAGGGCGTTGGGAGGCAGCCCCAAGGCTATCAACAGCAGGAAGCTGTGATCACCCATAGATTGTAAGAGAAAGCAGGAAATGGTATCTGCACCCAGGGGCCAGAACTGCCCTGAAAAAAGCTGCAGCCAAGGCAGGCTTGTTTGTCAGGCGATGGCGGTACAGAGCAGAGGCTAACAATGCCTCCAATGGTGGGACGAGGACTTGGTTTCTCCCTTCTTCCAGCCCTCTAATCTCCCACCAGACCCCTCATCCCTTAGAAGAAACAGAATAGCCATCATAGGCAACAAAAGAGTCCAAAATGTAGTACTTGGATGCAACACCAAAAACGACAGAATGATCTCTGTTTATTTGCAAGGCAAAGCATTCAATATCACAGTAATCCAAGTCTATGCCCTGACCAGTAATGCTGAAGAAGCTGAAGTTCTATGAAGACCTACAAGACCTAGAACTAACACCCCAAAATGATGTCGTTTTCATTATAGGGGACTGGAATGCAAAAGTAGGAAGTCAAGAGATATCTGGAGTAACAGGCAAATTTGGCTTTGGAGTACAGAATGAAGCAGGGAAAAGTCTAATAGAGTTTTGCCAAGAGAACACACTGGTCATAGCAAACACCCTCGTCCAACAACACAAGAGAAGACTCTACACATGGACATCACCAGATGGTCAACATCAAAATTAGACTGATTATATTCTTTGCAGCCAAAGATGGAGAAGCTCTATACAGTCAGCAAAAATAAGACCAGGAGCTGACTGTGGCACAGACCATGGATTCCTTATTGCCAAATTCAGGCTTAAATTGAAGAAAGTGGGGAAAACCACTAGACCATTCAGGTATGACCTGAATCAAATCCCTTATGATTATACAGTGGAAGTGAGAAATAGGTTTAAGGGCCTAGATCTGATAGACAGAGCGCCTGGTGAACTATGGACAGAGGTTCGTGGCATTGTACAGGAGGCAGGGATCAAGACCATCCCCAAGGAAAAGAAATGCAAAAAGGCAAAATGGCTGTCTGAGGGACTCTTACATATAGCTGTGAAGAGAAGAGAAGTGAAAGGCAAAGGAAAAAAGGAAAGATATACTGATTTGAATGCAGAGTTCCAAAGAATAGCAAGTAGAGATAAGAAAGCCTCCTCAGCCATGAGTGCAAAGAAATAGAGGAAAACAATAGAATGGGAAAGTCTAGAGATCTCTTCAAGAAAATTAGAGGTACCAAGGGAATATTTCATGCAAAGATGGGTACAATAAAGGACAGAAATGGTATGGACCTAAGAGAAGCAGAAGATATTAAGAAGAGGTGGCAGGAATACACAGAAGAACTATAAAAAAAAAAGATGTTCACAACTCAGATAATCATGATGGTGTGATCACTCACCTAGTGCCAGACATCCTGGAATGTGAAGTCAAGTGGGCCTTAGGAAGCATCACTACGAACAAAGCTAGTGGAGGTGATGGAATTCCAGCTGAGCTATTTCAAATCCTGAAAGATGATGCTGTGAAAGTGCTGCACTCAATATGCCAGCAAATTTGGAAAACTCAGCAGTGGCCACAGGATTGGAAAAGGTCCGTTTTCATTCCAATCCCAAAGAAAGGCAATGCCAAAGACTGCTCAAACTACCGCACAATTGCACTCATCTCACACGCTAGTAAAATAAAGCTCAAAATTCTCCAAGCCAGGCTTCAGCAATATGTCAACCGTGAACTTCCTGATGTTCAAGCTGGTTTTAGAAAAGGCAGAGGAACCAGAGATAAAATTGCCAACATCTGCTGGATCATTGAAAAAGCAAGAGAGTTCCAGAAAAACATCTATTTCTGCTTCATTGACTATGCCAAAGCCTTTGACTGTGTGGATCACAATAAACTGTGGAAAACTCTGAAAGAGATGGGAATACCAGACCACCTGACCTGCCTCTTGAGAAACCTGTATGCAGGTCAGGAAGCAACAGTTAGAACTGGACATGGAACAACAGACTGGTTCCAAATAGGAAAAGGAGTACTTCAAGGCTGTATATTGTCACCCTGCTTATTTAACTTATATGCAGAGTACATCATGAGAAACGCTGGGCTGGAGGAAGCACAAGCTGGAATCAAGATTACTGGGAGAAATATCAATAACCTCAGATATGAAGATGACACCACCCTTATGGCAGAAAGTGAAGAGGAACTAAAAAGCCTCTTGATGAAAGTGAAAGAGGAGAGTGAAAAAGTTGGCTTAAAGCTCAACATTCATAAAACTAAGATTGTAGCATCCGGTCCCATCACTTCATGGCAAATAGATGGGGAAACAGTGGAAATAATGATGGACTTAATTTTTTGGGGCTCCAAAATAACTGCAGATGGTAACTCCAGCCATGAAATTAAAATACACTTGCTCCTTGGAAAAAAAGCTATGACCAACCTAGATATCATATTAAAAAGCAGAGACATTACTTTGCCAACAAAGGTGCGTTTAGTCAAAACTATGGTTTTTCTGGTAGTCATGTATGGATGTGAGAGTTGGACTATAAAGAAACCTGAGCACTGAAGAATTGATGCTTTTTAACTGTGTTGCTGGCGGAGACTCTTGGGAGTCCTTTGGACTGCAAGGAGATCCAACCAGTCCATCCTAAATGAAATAAGTCCTGAACATTCATTGGAAGGACTAATGCTGAAGCTGGAACTCCAATGCTTTGGCCACCTGATGCAAAGAACTGACCCATTTGAAAAGAAAGATTGATGGGAAAGATTGAAGGCAGGAGGAGAAGGGGACGACAGAAGATGAGTTGGTTGATTTGCATCACTGACTCAGTGGACATGAGTTTGAGTAAACTCCAGGAGTTGGTGATGGACAGGGAGGCCTGGCGTGCTGCAGTCCATGGGGTCGCAAATAGTTAGACATGACTGAGCGACTGAATAGAACTGAACTGAGACCTCTCATAGGCTAGATTCTGCCAGAAGGCAGATGACACAGGAACCCTGGAAACAGCTTGCAGGGTTCTTCCCTGCAGAGCTGAGCAGTGGCAAGAAATGGATATAAGACAAAGATGCCAAAGAGTAGCATAGCCCCGCCCCCTTTGCCTATTCACCCCCAGGACAGATCCAAGTCCTGTGGCGCAAACAGTATTTATGGGTTTTCATTATGAAGAAAATTAACAGATGAAAAACACTAAATTAGGAATGAGAGTAAATCTTTATTTAAATGAAAAACATCACATTAAAGTATAAATTTTTAAAAGGCAAATAAATACCACAAATATCTGACATAATTCAGAAAACAATAGCAATATTTTTATTAACGAATTGCCTGGCATACTTCTATATTACCTTTTTTGCTATATGTTTTGGCTTCATGTTCTTTGTCATATCGTTTCATGTGACAAGATGTCTTCATAAAAAGAATACACAAGTCTTCCCTACTAGAGTTGATTATTTTTTAAAGTTATCAGTAGTTTAGTAAAGCTTCCTCCACTTTCTATAATTTGTTACTGGTTGAGTAAATTTTTAGAATTGTTAAATCAGAGAAAGCTGTATCAAATGTCTTTTATATATGAACTCTAAAATTTCTAGGTCTTTCAAATTTTCTTTGTGCAGTGACTAATTTTTAATAATTCTGTGAGCTGACAATACTCAGTTAGACCTCTAATGTCAAGATCCTGGTAAGTCAACACAGTGGGTGGTAGTCTGATTCCTAGAAGCCATTCTCGCTCCAGGACAGCTGGCAATCACTCCCAGTAATATGGAAAGAACTGTGAAACACACAAACGTATTCTGCTAAGCTCAGACTAAAGGTATTGCCAACCCAAGTTTCCCTAGCTGGCTCCCCCAAATTCCCATGGTCATTCTAGCACCAAGAATTGATATGGTAGTAAAATCAAGAAAGAGATCAAGCGGTCTTAACCATGACTGTGGTCACAGCATCTCACTTATGTAAATTTTACAAAGCATATGACCATGTGATGAATTGCTGGGGTCTTGGCAGGGGCCGTTGCAAGTATAGAGTTCTGAAGTTTGAGTTTCATGTATGATAAAGCGATCTCCTTGACCACATTCCTGGTCACCAACAGCAGACAGAGTGGTCATTTTGAACTGTAAGGTGAATCATGACCTCTCTGCTGGCTCAGAGGTAAAGAATAAGTGGTAAAGATGGTGGAAAATCTGCCTGCAATGAAGGAGACATGGGTTTGATTCCTGGGTTGGGAAGATCCACTGGAGAAGAAAATGTCTACCCATTCCAATATTCTTGCTTGGGAAATCCCATGTATCCTGGTGGATCCCATGTATCCTGGTGGATCCCATGTATCCTGGTGGGCAACAGCCCATGGCAAACAGTCAGACATGACTTTGTGACTAAACAACAACTGCTCTAGGCACTCAAGAGGTTCTACATCTCAGAGTGAAGGCCAAAGTCCTTACAATACGAGGCCCACCCACCCCTCGCTGACCCAGCTCCCAGTCCCCTCGCTCTGGTTTCTCCTGCCCAACACACCCTGGCCTTTTGCTGTTCCTTTAGCATTCCGACCACAGGGTTTTGGCTCTTGCTTTCCCTCTATTTATTGCTCAGTTCTCAGTTCTCCCAGATACATGCTTGTTTAACCTCCTCTCTTCCCTCAGATCTGCCAAGTTAAGAAACAGTCACAGCTTAAAATTGAGAGTTCTGTCTTATTTGATGGGAGTTTTTAAGACTGCAAGCCTGGGAGACAACATCTCAAGTGACCCCAAGAGAATTGCTCTGAGGAGGCAAGGGGAAGAACCAGGTTATATAGAAGTTTTACAACAAAGGGCAGGTAGTCTTAACATCAAAAGAGTATTGTTAGTTAAAGAAAACCAGATATCCCAAATTAAGGAATTGAGTGCTTTTCTACATATGGGAAGATGCAAGAGTCTGGGCTCACTGAAATCATTCCTTTTATATGCGTCTCGGCTATCTGGGGCCAGTATCCTGTGTTGATCACATCCTGATCTCCATTAGGGCTCACCGTAGGGAGTGGCTGCAGCCCTGATGGCTGCCAGACCACAGGTATTCTTCATTTTCCTCAGTGCCCTTAGGGCTCACCAGCTTACACGGGAGGCTGGAATCGCTGATGACTGTGACATCCTTGTTTACTGATACGGCAGGAAATACTCTAATTCTCACTTGTAAGCATCCTTCTAATTATATTGAACCCAGTTGAATAATCCAGAATCATTCCTCCCTCAAGAACCTTAACATAATCACAAAGTCCCTTTTGCCATGTAACCTAACATAGTCACAGGTTCAGATGTTAGGACATGGATATCTTTATGGGGAAAGGGACATTGTTCTACATATGGCACCATCCCACTAAGACCCTCTCTGATCATCCTTTTAAAATGTTGGACATAGTGGGCATCTTGTCTTGTCCCTGCTTGAGAAGGAATGTTTCTTGTGGTCCACAGATATGTATGATGTTTCCTGAGGTTAGAAACCTGTATTAGTCAGGGTTCAACCAGAAAAGCAGAACTACTAGGAGATACATACATATGAAGAGATTTATTGCAAGGATTGGTTTATGTGATTGTGGGAGCTGGCGAGGCAAGGCCAAAGTCTAAAGGAAAGGCTGTCAGGAAGGGCAGGCTGGAACTCTTGGACATGAGTTGAATGCACACCCTTATGCACAAGTGGAATTTATTCTGAAAAGTTTCAGTTCTGCTCTTAAAGACTTTTAAGTAATTGAATCAGTTCCATTCAGATTGTCTAGAACAATCTATCTTAAAGTCACTTGATTATGGACTTCAGTTACCCTGCAAAATACCTTTGCAGCAACACCTAGATTAATATTGGAATGACAGGGGACCAAAGCCTCGCCAATCAGACCCATAAAACTGACCGTTGCAGGATTCTTTATCGGATTAAGGCAGCTCAAGGTAGTTTACAACAAAGTTTTATTATATTATGGACATGATCATTTAGCTCTCTTTCTTTAATGTACCACTAAAGTGAATTAAAAACTAAAGTTTAATTTATAATGTTAAGATCTGTGTGTGATTCTTGGGGTAAAACCTATTTGGTCATGATTCATCACTCTTATAATATGTTGGTCTATAACATATAGCAAGATTAAATTTGTTCTCATTTTCTTTATGAGTTTTACATCATGTAATTGTGGTTGGGCTATACTTGCCTGGGTGTCACTAATGGTAAAAAAAACCCCACCTGCCAATGCAGGAGGCATTGGAGCCCTGGTCAGGAAGATCCCTGGAGGAGGGCATGGCAACTCACTCCAGTACTCTTGCCTGAGAATTTCATGGACAGAGGAGCCTGGCGGGCTACAGTCCATAGGGTTGCAAAGAGTTGGACACAACTGTAGCAACTTAGGACCCACATATGCATACTTGCTTGTGTATGCTGTCTTCCTTCATTTTGGGTATGTCAAGATTAATGAGTTCTGCAGAAAATGACAGAAAATTCAACTCTAGCTGATTGAAACACTGGTTCAAAGAGCTGACGGGTACAGGGGGAAGGTGTACCTGAAGGCGTGGCTGCACTCAGGGCTTAAATTTGATAATCAATGCTTATTTTCTCTCCATCTCTTGGTTCCACTTTCTCCCTGTGTCAGCTTTAATCTCAGGGTCCACATGGCAGGCAAATGGTTGCTCCAGGATCTGCAGCCTTAGCATCAAGGACAACCTCTTCCCAGAAGTGACTGAAAATCTCTTGTGTTTCCTTGTCCTTGACTGGGTCACATGGCCATCCCCAAGTCATTCTCAGTCATTCAGCTCAGTTCAGTCGCTCAGTCATGTCTGACTATTTGTATCCTCATGGACTGCAGCACGCCAGGCCTCCCTGTTCATCACCAACTCCTGGAGCTTACTTAAACTCATGTCCATTGAGTCGGTGATGCCATCCAACCATCTCATCCTCTGTCGTCCGCTTCTCCTCTCGCCTTCAGCCTTTCCCAGCATCAGGATCTTTTCCGATGAGTCAGTCTCCGCATCAGGGGGCCAAAGTATTGGTGTTTCAGCTTCAGCATCAGTCCTTCCAATGAATATTCAGGACTGATTTCCTTTAGGATTGACTGGTTGGATCTCAGCCATTAGGGAGAAACAAAGCTTGATGACTTTTGGGCACAGGCCTGAAACTAAGGATGATGTCACCTTCCCCGGAAATACGTGGATTTAGAGTAGGGTGGAGAGGGCTCCCTCTGAGGAAAATCAGGATGTGTTTACTAGAAGGATGAATGAACTCTGAGGAACAAAATAACAGATGCCTCCTCTCTTTGCTGCGCAAGCCCAACAAAATGGATTGGGAAGTTTTCCTTCTTTGTTTCGTGCTTTATAACAAGTTAAATATCAGGAATTATTTGTTCCTTGAAGGTTGGATATAACTCACTGTTAAATCCATTCTGGGCCTGATGCCATTTTTAGAAGTATATCTTTGATGATCTGATTTCATCCATGGGTATTAGCATTTTTACCTCTTCTTCAGCCATTAAGGAAATAAATGAAAGGAGCAGCATTTGGTTTTATTTACTAAGTCTACATTTGTTTCTCATCTCATTAATTTCTGCTTTTATCTCTATTAATTCCTTATTTCTATAGAGGTTTTATTTGTTCCTCCTAGTTTTCCTTTTCCCAGCTGCTTGGATTCAATTCTCTTTCCAGGTTTGTGATAAATGTATTCAAGGCTATACATTTTTCTATAAATACTGTATTGGCCTTGAGAATTTGTTTCATTATATGATGCTCTCAGTGTCATTAGTGACTAATCAGTCATTTCAATATTGAGTTTCTCTTTAACCCAGGAATTATAACAGTGTTTTAAAATTTCCAATTTGCTGAGCTATTGTTATATTGTTTTGTTATCCTTTTGTCTGTTTCTTGTTTTTGTTTTTGTTTTTTTTTTTAAACACAGTAGTCAGAAAATGTAGCCCAAATGATTTCTGCTTTGTGGAATTAAGATTTTGCTTCTAAGCTAATTTTAAGTGATGGTTTATTTTTGTAAATGTACCATGTGCCTGCATGTACACTTAACTGCTCAATTGGGTCAGACTCTGTGACCCTATGGACTGTCACCCACCAGGCTCCTCTGTCCATGGGATTCTCCAGGAAGGAATACTGGAGTGGGTTGCCGTGCCCTCCTCCAGGGGATCTTCCTAACTCAGGGATCGAACCAGTGTCTCATTATGTCTCTTGCATTAGCAGGTGGATTCTCTACCACTAGTGCCGTCTGGGAAGCCCTAAATATACCACAGATACTAAAAAAGAACATATAAATGTGTATTCTCAGTTCAGTAAAATTTCCTATATAACTCTTAAGCCAAAATTTAAATTACAATCTTCAGATTCTCCTACAGCTTTTCTTATTTTTACTTGACCTATCAATTCTTGAACATGCATGCAAAAATCAAGTATCATTACAAGTTTGTCAGTTTCTCTTTGTAGTTATAAATCTTTTTCTTTTTATATTTTCAAACTCAGATGTTTAGTACAAAATTTACTTGATTGTTATATCTTTTTGGTAGATTATAGTTTTATGAGTACTTTTAGCTTCTATTTAATCAGATACTAATAATTCTGTGGCTTCATTTTTTGTTTTATTAGCATTTATTCATTTCCATTATTTTATTTTTAGTCTTTTTAGCATCATATTTTTAAAATGTGACTCTTTAAAATAATTACATTGTGTGAACATGTGTGTATGTATATTTATGTATGTTGTTGAGATTTCTTTCACCCATTCTTAGAGTCTCTGTCATTTAATAGAGCAGTTTAAACCATTCACATTTATTAATGTGAATTTTGATGTTTGAATTTCTTCCCTGCTTTCTGTTTGATTGATCAAGTTTCCTTTATTTCTAATTGTTTTTCTGTTCTTTTTTTTCTGCAAGCTATAATTACTATTGCTATTATTCTATTATTCTAAATTTTTAATAAATTTATTTCAGGACTTTTTCTTCCAATAGTATCTTAAACCTACTCCTATCTTTTATATTTTGTTGAAACTTTAGTTCCAAGTGTTATTAGTTTATTTTATTTCTATATTTTTAAAATAAATCATTTCTTTAAAATTGGATGATGTTTTATAAATTCATTTTCACTTATTCAGACTCTTAGACATTTACTGGTTTCTTTTCTTTAAAATTAAAAAAATTAACTTTTCTTTTTTGAATTCCTTTTTTGTTGTTGATCTTTCATAGTATAAAATTATTTGTTCAGAAGGAGTGAATGGGTGGTAAATTTCCTTTGTCCTTTATTATCAGAAAATATGTTAGATTTACTTTAATGCTTGGAGAAGGCAATGGCACCCCACTCCCTTACTCTTGCCTGGAAGATTCCGTGGACGGAGGAGCCTGGTGGGCTGCAGTCCATGGGGTCTCGAAGAGTCAGACATGACTGAGCGACTTCACTTTCACTTTTCACTTTCATGCATTGGAGAAGGAAATGGCAACCCACTCCAGTGTTCTTGCTTGGAGAATCCCAGGGACAGGGGAGCCTGGTAGGCTGCCGTCTATGGGGTCACACAGAGTTGGACACGACTGAAGTGAGTTAGCAGCAGCAGCAGCAGTCTTTTATCTCAGTCTGAAAATTCTTATAAGATAAATATAAGGTTTAATATTGTCTCATATTTTTCTTTATCTCTTTGTGTTTTCACTCTAGTTCCTAGGAGATTTCCTTAACTTTATCTTCATGTTTTTAATTTTCAGGGATAATTTCTCTTTATTTGATTGCTTCTTTTCTATAAAATCTACTCTTATTTCTTGAATGCAAATTCTTATGGATATCTCTGAGGATACAATACCTAGAGCCAACAGAGATACAACACCTAGAGCCAGACATCTTAGAATGTGAAGTTAAAAAGCTAGTGGAGGTGATGGAATTCCCGTTGAGCTATTTCAAATTCTAAAAGATGATGCTGCGAAAGTGCTGCACTTAATATGCCAGCAAATTTGGAAAACTCAACAGGGGCCATATGACTGGAAAAGGTCAGTTTTCATTCCAATCCCAAAGAAAGGCAATGCCAAAGAATGCTCAAACTACCACACAATTGCATTCATTTCACACGCTAGCAAAGTAATTCTCTAAATTCTCCAAGCCAGGCTTCAACAGTACACTAACCAGGAACTTCCAGATGTTCAAGCTGGATTTAGAAAAGGCAGAGGAACCAGAGATCTAATTGCCAACATCCCCTGGATCACTGAAAAAGCAATAGAGTTTCAGAAAAACATCTACTTTTGCTTTATTGACTATGCCAAAGCCTTTGACTGTGTGGATCACAGCAAACTGTGCAAAATTCTTCAAGAGGTGGGAATACCAGACCACCTGACCTGCCTCTTGAGAAACCTGTATGCAGGTCAGGAAGCAACAGTTAGAACTGGACATGGAACAGCAGACTGGTTCCAAATCAGGAAAAGAGTATGTCAAGGCTGTATATTGTCTCTGCTTATTTAATTTATATGCAGTATACATCATACAAAATGCCAAGTTTGACGAAGCACAAGCTGGAATCAAGATATCTGGGAGAGATATCAGTAATCTCAGGTATGCAGATGATACCACCCTTATGGCAGAAAGCAAAGAACTAAAGAGCCTCTGATGAAAGAGGAGAGTGAAAAAGTTGGCTTAAATCTCAACATTCAGAAAACTAAAATCATGGCATCCAGTCCCATCATTTCATGGCAAATAGATGGGAAAAGAATGGAAACAGTGACAGACTTTATTTTGGGGGGCTCCAAAATCACTGCAGATGGTGGCTTCAGTCATGAAATTAAAAGATGCTTGCTCCTTGGAAGAAAAGCTATGACCAACCTGGACAGTATATTAAAAAGCAGAGATATTACTTTGCCAACAAAAGTCTGTCTAGTCAAAGCTATGATTTTTCCAGTAGTCATGTATGGATGTGAGAACTGGACCATTAAGAAAGCTGGGTGCTGAAGAATTGATGCTTTTGAACTGTGGTATTGGAGAAGACTCTTGAGAGTCCCTTGGACTGCAAAGAGATCCAACCAGTCAATCCTAAAGGAAATCAATCCTGAATATTCATTAGAAGAACTGATGCTGAAGCCGAAGCTCCAATACTTTGGCCACCTGATGCGAAGAACTGACGCATTTGAAAAGATCCTGATGCTGGGAAAGATTGAAGGCCGGAGGAGAAGGGGACAACAGAGGATGAGATGTTTGGATGGCATCACCAGAGAAGTGAGGATATAAGTTGGAAGTCTTTCAAAGTTTCCCTCTGTCTCCTACATTATCTCCAGTTCCTCTAGAATGGATTATTTTGATTATTCATTTTGTTTCTTCCTCATGCTCCTGGTTTGCCTTAATGGTGATTCATGTTGGTCATTTCAGATTTGTAAATTTAAAATTAGGTTGTCTAATATATTCGGGAAACTGGTATGAATTTCTTTTGGCTGTGTAGTCTTGCTTCCAGGATAGGCCTTCCCTGGAAGGGAGACTCTCTGCAGCTCTGTGTAAGTGAGAGAGTGGGAGGGACTTGCATACTATTGGATTTCTTTTAGGAAGAGTGAGGAGACCATAGACAGGCTGGTGACCATGTGGTTACCAAAGTAAGGAAGACTTTCTCCTCTGTGTAAAGTACTTTAATAGACTTTACTGCTGAGCATGGCTGCCTGATTGCCTTCTCTTTCCCCTTCCCATGTTCACTGCAGAGATTTGACTCTATTCTTCTCTGGCCTCAATATCAACATAGTCATCCTCCCTGTATCAGTTATTGAGTGCCATATAGCAAAACTTAACTTAGTGCCTTAACCCCCATAACTTAGTGCCTTAAAGCAGCAATGATCTGTGAATTCTCATGACTCTATAAGTTGCTTTGGGTCATTCTTCTACTCACGTGACATTGGTTGGATCCACTTACACTGCTGCGAGCAGCTAGGCTGGGTTGGAAGGCCCAAGAAAGCCTCCCTCTCGTGTCTGGGGGCTCGGTGCTGTGTTGCTTGTCTGCTGAAGCCCCTAGTTTCTCCACCAGGTGGCCTCTTTCTCTACATGGTTTTTAATCCTCCAGAGCCTCTTTCCAGGAGGACAGGACCGACTTCCTTACAGAATGGTGGCCAGGGTCCAAGAGGGAGTATTCTATGCAGATAAGCCCCTCAAATTGCATCAGGCTTGCTGATATCCTAGTGGTCAAAGCAAGTTATATTGCCAAGGCCAAAGTCAGTGTATAGGGAACTCCACAAGGATATGACTACTGAGATGGATGCTTCACTGCCACCAAGGTAACAGTTTATCATACCTCCTAAAGTAGATCTTTCACCTTGTTTAGAAAGCAGTCTACCAAACTTCCATATCAGGGGCAAAATCCACAGCCAATCATTCTATACATGTTGGGAGAGGAAGGGGCTGGCCAGCCATTTGTTAATTCAACAGTTCTTTATCTGATGTTTGCACTGTGGCCTGCTCCCTACCCCCTGTACTTGGAGTCTCTCCAAGGCTCTGCTGGAAAGGACAGTTTACATCTCTTTAGCCAATTTCTTCTCAGCTGATTTAACCACTCTGTTTTTCTCCATAAATCTTCTGTCTGCTTTTTATCTTCCAGAAAGTGTTCCATTTTTTAAAATCTCCTATGATGCCATAATTTCCAGTTTTTTTGGGTTGATATAGATGTATTTTTTTTGCATATTGTTCTACTATTTCAATGGAACTTGAAGAAGAATGGGAGGATTTGTATGTGCTTCAAAACCCATCTCGGGTCACAAGAACAAGTAAAACCCTGCAAGGTGTATTCATTTTGTAAAAAGGAAAAGAAAGTAGTGAGATTCCTGCCACTATGGGTATGTATTCACATGACAGGAAGATACGTGGTGGTTGGAATACATGACCGTTTTGCCTTTTGCCAGTTCTGAGATGTTGGAGGTACTTCAGCTTTTTCTTCCTCAGGAATCAAGGTTGATGCGTTAATGCTGATTGTTGTGATACAAGGCCCTGCTGGGACCAGGACTGAGAACTTGTGGCTGGCTTTTTAAATGATATAGTTCAGACTGCTGTTTTGCTGTTAAAGAAACAAGGCACAGGGATGGGAACAAAAGCCACCCCACAGTTTAAAAGCAGAACTGGGATTTGAACTTGGGCCCCGAGGCACTTAACCTACAATCATTCCACCACACACTTTCCTGCATCTTGCCCCCATTTATACCTCTGAGCACCCTTAAGGGAAGCCCAGGAAGTCCCTCCACCCCAGAATACCCAGAGATGAAGGATTTGAGCCTAGAGGTGCCCCAAATGAGACAGATGTCTGTCTGACTCCTCCCCCCACCCCACCAAAAGGTGATTATTTGAGCTGGAGCTGACAGCATGTTCGGATCATACATTCTCCATCCCCCTCCAGCACCATCTCTCCCCAACTTGGTTATCTATTTACCTATCTATTTACGTGAGACTTTTTTTTTTCCCAGTGAATTACGTCTGCAAGGCAGTAAAATGTTATGTATTTGCAAGGCCCATAATCTTTAAAAGCCCAGTGATGCCAGCTCCAGACAGCAGCGAGCTCCCTCCAGTATGTTAATAGATAGTATTAGGGCAATAATGAAAACACTTGAGACAAGTAAGCTCCTATCAAAAGCTGAGTAATAGGGCTTCGCCGAGTGAATCACAATGCAGAAGAGATTAAGACGTCTGCCGTTGCGCAGTGTCTATTCAGACTAACAGCTGCTCCGTTTCTGATTAAAATGGGGTTGGGGAGACCTTTTCGAGCAAGTCCCCTTTTTATCCTGCTCTGTCCTCATCCTTCCCACCTTCACCCTCACGCAGAGGCACCTTCATTTGCACTTAGCCACGGCCGTTCAGACACACACAGACTAGCAGAAGAGACTCACAGACACAGCCTGCAGCGTCACACACACACACAGCCACAGTCGCACACACAGCCACCGGCACCAACACACAGCTAAACGGAGGCATCCAGGCACGTACACACACAACCACATCCTTGCGCACAGGCGCACATGGAACAGTCTCACACACTCATGGCCCCAGTCAGTCTCTCACACACATTAAATTACAATCTGTCACAAACATAGTCTCACATGTGCATTAAATTCCAATCTGTCACACACACGCTCTGCACACACGGAGTCACAACTACACACTCACAGACAATCTAACCAGAGCCACGAACCCACACATACCTGGCTGGACACCTCTGCACAGAGCCCTAGCAAGCTCTTCACATGCAGAATCACACTTGTGACCACAGTCAGTCATATGCACACAGGCAATGGCTGTGAACCTTCCTACCCACATACAGTCGCGGTCATAAATACTCACACGCAGTCAGGGGCTCACACACGACCCTAGCCTGGGCACGTAGGAAAGGAGGCTTTTCCTTACCTGCAGATGCAGAGCTGGTCTGCACCCCTGCAAACCCCCAGCTGCAAGTGTACACATAGTACAAGTCAAATATGCATCCAGGCACACGCTCAGGTGCAGATGCTGCTCTGCACACTCCAGATAGTGACCCAAGATGGAAGACTTGATCTGCAAGCCATGGGCTGCCTCCTGAGCTGGTTCAGTGGCCTCCTGAGAAAGAAAGTCCTCAGGGGGCAGGCCCCAGGTTCTGGCTTCTCCAGTCCCTGCAAGGCCGTAGCGTGAAGGGAGACCTGGAATCATTTCTGTGGTACCTAAAATATAGATCCTTGACCTTGAGTGGAACTGTAGGAAAACTCAGAGCTGTCCAACTGGCTACTTCAGGAGGCGGTGAGTGCTCCGTCAGTGGAGGCGTCATGTGCAGGCAGGCAAGGATGAGGAGGAGGGACTCCTGCACTGCACCAGGTGAAAAGGATGCTCTGAAGGTCCAGCCCAATCCTGATTCTGTGCCCCAAGTTTCTGTGAGTCTTCTTTTCCCAACCCCCATCCCACCAGTGACTCCCTTTCTCTGCCCCAGCTCTCCAGACTGGACCTTCTGCTTCTCTCTCTTGACATGGTTTCTCTTCCAAGATCACCTGTAAGTGATGATTTCAACCTCTTTCTTTAAACCTCTGAGACCCTGACTTTAGGCTCCAGGAGAGATGCAGGTGCAGGAACGTGGGGAATTACTCAGATCCTCAACCTTCATCTTATCCCAAGGGGCCAGGCAGGGCCTTTGAGCCTGACTTGATTGTCTTTTGGTTGGAAGGTGCTGAGTTCACAGAGCCAGGAACACCAGGTCTGGGCAGCTAGGAGGATCTTAGGCAGCTGACCAGCCTCGGGGCAGGCTTTAGAAAAATCAGAGGACTCTCTGCCTAATGCTGCACTTGGCAGGCTCCAGACTATAGCTAGTGGCTCTAGTCCACTCCCCTTCCAGCCTCCTCTCCTTGAGCACCCATCTCACCCTGGGTGACATCTCACTACACCTTTCCCCCTAAGAAGGCCATTCCCTCATATTGTGTGCTTTTGCTCATGCTCAGCCCTCCATCTGGGATGTCTTCCCCCAGAGCCTGCAGCGAAATCTGCACTTGCCCCAGATCCACCCTCCCAGCCTGAATGTACCGTACTCAAGAAGAGGTCTCAGAAGCCCTGGGCTAGAATCTATTCTGCCCACTCTCCATGCTCCTATAGCCAAGGTTTTACTCCTGTATCATTTGTCATCCACCCAAGGGGTGGGGCTAAGTAGAGTATGCATGCTGCTCAAAGGGGGAGGGGCAGGGAGGCCTCAGAGCTGAGTGGACAGGAAGGAGAATCAGCTCCTTGATGAACAGACTCAGGGCCTAGTTAGGAAAACAATGGTCAGATTCAATTATGGTGTGATCAGGGGGCCTGGGAATTGAACCTGAAGGGGCTTTGCCATAGTGGGGTCCATTAGCTGAAGCTGGCTGTAGTGGAAGAGCTTGTATGTGACCCAGAAAGTCAAGGTCCTGAGTTGCCCCACACAAAAGAAGCATGACTGAGATGAGGCTCATGTGTGAGCAGGTTCAAAACAAGCCAGTGGTGTCTGGGATGCTGGCCAGGAGCTCTACTGAGGTCTGCAACCCACCTTTAGGAGCCTGTAGGAATGATGGCCTCAAAAGGTCATGGCTTATACAGACCCTATGGGTCATATTCAGAGGGTGAGGTCAAAAGCAAGAGAATAAAGAAGTAAAGTTCATCCAAAATCAGAGACTCAAAACCGCGAGGGCTCAGAAGAGCCCTTCGGAAGGAAGATCTTCTTTTCATGGGGCCTGGGTTCCAGGAGCTTGTCTGGGCCCTTAAAGGAGTCGTGAAAGATTGGCACTGTCTACCATGCACCTGGAGACCTGTCCATTCGTCTCTCCCATTAGATGCGGGGCATCTCCAGGAAAGACTGTGATTTAGGGCTTTGGGTTCTTCCCTCTGTGCTTTGCACAATGCTTGGCACAGAACACATGCTCGGCAGGGTTTTGTGACATTTGAATTCTGCCTCGGCCTCTGAATCCGTGGTCTAGACTTGACTCTCAGTCCCCGCCTGGCCTCTGAGTCCTCCTCCCGCCGCAGCTTCCATCACCTGATTTACCTGCAATGGTCTCCTCCTGTTTCCTGGAACCAATCCTGCCTGACCTGAGACTGGAAGGGTTTAGGGCCTCCAGCCTGGATTTTGGAGGCTTGACCCCCAAGCATCCTTGGCTACTACTGAATTGGCATCATCAGCTCCTTCGCTCTCCATGAGGTCAGTCGCTACCCCAGAACCCCATCTAGCACTCTAGTTTATTCCTGATTTATTCATCCAACAAGTATTGATTCTACGTCGTCATTGGCCAGTTCTCAGCCCTCGTCTTACCCTTAATGTCGATGACCGCTTTCTCTTCCTTGACACTGTCTTCACTCGTCGTCTTGGGCACCATGCAGGCCTGGCTTCCCTCCTTCTAGACTGAGCTGCCCTGCTCAGCCTGCAGCCTTGGTTCCCCTTATTCCATCTCCTCAGTGTCTTAACGTTGCTGTGCTCCACGTTTAGTCTTTGTCCCTCTTCTCTTTTCCAGGGGATCTCCTCCAAGTTCATGGCTTTATCTACCTGCTGACAGCTCTCAAGTCTCAAGTGTATTTATTCAGCCCTGATCTCGGCCTTGAACTCCAGACTTGTGTATCCACCTGCATTGCTCAACATTTCTACCTGGACATCTATTAGGCATCTTCAACTTTAAAAAATCTATTCTTTACCACTTTCAACCTTCTTCCCTGACAGTTACTCAATCTTGACAAGTGATAACTCCATAAACGGTCACTTCCAGTTGCCCAGACCAAGGACCTTGGAGTCACCCCTCGACTCCTGCTCAAACTCAGTCCGAGTCACCCTCATCTCTTGCCGGGATCACTGCCATGGCTTCAGACTTGCTTACCTGCTCCTGTCTTTGCTGCCAGTTCCCAAGGTTTTGGTCACTTGCTTGGGTACCTACCCCCTCTCCTGACATGCCAGTCGTACTGCTATGGCCCTGACCCACCAGCACCTCTCTGTCTTCCTTGTGTCATCCCGACCCCTCATTCCCATCAGCCTGGCTTGGATTCCTCCTGTATCCAACTGCTGGATGGTGATGTCATCTAAGCTGAGATGGAAACAACTCTTCTGCCCCCACCTGCTCCATCTTTTCTGTCTGCACTCTAGCACTGTGGTCCCAGCCTTTCTGTGCCCACACTTAGCAAAGAAAGACCAGGCCTAACCCAGTCCCTTGACCAACAGCTTGAATCCAAGAGCATAGGGGTGGGGGACCCTGAGAGGTTGAAACACTTCTTTTGTGTTAGACCCTTACATTCCTCTCCTCATTTAATCATCACAGTAATCCTGTGAGGCATGAGTAATTGCCCCTGCCTAGAGGTGAGGAGACAGAGAAGGCAATGGCACCCCACTCCAGTACTCTCGGCTGGAAAATCCCATGGGCGGAGGAGCCTGGCAGGCTGTAGTCCATGGGGTCTTGAAGAGTCGGACACGCCTGAGCGACTTCACTTTCACTTTTCAGTTTCATGCATTGGAGAAGGAAATGGGAGCCCACTCCAGTGTTCTTGCCTGGAGAATCCCAGGGACGGGGGAGCCTGGTGGGCTGCTGTCTATGGGGTTGCACAGAGTCGGACACGACTGAAGTGACTTAGCAGCAGCAGAGGTGAGGAGATAGAGAAGGCAATGGCAACCCACTCCAGTACTCACTCTCGGCTGGAAAATCCCATGGGCGGAGGAGCCTGGCAGGCTGCAGTCCATGGGGTCTTGAAGAGTCGGACACAACTGAGCGACTTCACTTTCGGTTTTCACTTTCATGCGTTGGAGAAGGAAATGGCAACCCACTCCAGTGTTCTTGCCTGGAGAATCCCAGGGACGGGGGAGCCTGGTGGTCTGCCGTCTATGGGGTCACACAGAGTCGGACATGACTGAAGAGACTTAGCAGCAGCAGCAGCAGAGGTGAGGAGAAGGAGGAAACACTCGCTTGACCATAGCTACACAGCTGGTCCGGATCTAAACCTACGCTAACCCTGAGTTATCTGACACCAATGCTCGTGCTTCTTCCCCTCCACGATCCTTAGAGATCAAGTCACGCTTTCCCCTGTCCTTTCAGCCCATCTCATCCCATTTATAGGAGAGGGCACTGAGATCCAGAGGTGGGGAATGTCTTTCCCAAAGCCACAGAGTGACTCGGTCTCCAGGCTCTGCTCTCCCCAGCGGACCCACAGGAGGGACAGGCAAACAGAACAGACTCTGCTCGTGCGGCTCAGTCCCTGACTCCCAGCCTGAGGTCTAGAGGCCTAAATAGCACAAGCAATGCTATCTCCCTTCTTGGGGAGGGAAGACAGCTGTGGCAGTTGTGGCGGGTGGAGAAAAATTTCCCCTTTCTCTAGATTGGATCAGTCACTCTCAGAATTGATGGCAACGGCTTCATCACGAAGATCTAATGCTTTAATTATGTTGTGACATGACCTGACACGGGGGTGGCATTTGATGGATTCTCTGGTGTCATCAGCATGGCCCTGACACAGGGAAGCAGCAGAAGGCAGGGGATGGTGGGGGAGAGGAAGCGTTCCCGGTGGGAGATCTGTCCTCTCAGGCTGCCTTCACCTCTCCTTGCTCCTCGTTGTCCAGGGCAGTTCTAGCCACAGTGGGGACTCGGGAGAGGAGGGGGAACAGTTTCTGGGCTGAAGAGGGTTGATGCACCCTTCTGGGTGCTGGGGGGGCCAGTGGGAATGCATATATGTGTGTGCACACGTGAGCACGTGCCTAGATACAGAGCGATATGTCTGAGCAGGTGAGGGGATTCAGATCCCTGTTATAGAAGCAACAGCTGAATTGCTGTCTGGCCTGCAAAGAAGGTCCAGGAGGTGGGGGTAGGGGGGCAGGGCAGGGCACTGGGTTGGTCTGCAGGTCCTGGGACTGTCATGAGGCAGGAAAAGCAGAGGCATTCATGTAGCTTGGAGGGCAGAGCTGGAACCGAGAGAGGGAATCTCCAGGGAGGCAGGCTTCGCGCAGCATGTGCCAGGGCACAGAACAGGCAGCCTTGGGAGGCAGTGAGCAACCTGTTCTGGGATTCCCTGGAAGTCCAGTGGTTAAGACCTCACGCTTTCCCTGTGTCTGTTCCATCCCTGGTGGGGGAACTAAGATCCCACAAGCCACATGGCATAGTCAAAAAGAAAATAAAAGAAGGAAAAAGTGAGCAGCCTGTTCTGGAGGAGGCTGCCAGGGCTGCTAGGGAAAGCATCCCTGTCCTTGGTGGATGCTTCATGGCCCATGAGCTCCAGGCTTGGGTTCCCTGTTATCTGTGGGTGAGTCAGTGAATGTGTGTATCTCCCTCTCGTTTCCCCCAGCCCGACTGCTTGCTCAGGACCTCACCGCACCCTCAGTGTGGCAAGGATGAGGAGCAAGCTGCTCTGGTCAGCCCCAGCTCTGTCAGGATGCTGGTGTGCAAGCCCCTCCCCTGACCACTCTCTCATCTAGTTCCTATGGCCAGCCTTCCTCCCTAAGCCGGGCAGGCTCCAGGGAGTCCCACTTGTAGTAAAGGCCAGAAAGGGAAAGGGGTGGGGATGCCTGTTGCTGGGGATCCTCTGGGGCGAGTGCTGTCCCTTCTTACGCATGGCCTTGCAGGGTTTTCATGACTACCTGCAACCAGGAACAAGCGGTTATCCTGGTCTTGCAATGGAAGACAGTTAGAGAGAACTCAGAGACCCCAAGCTGCCTGCCCAAGGCTACGCAGCTAGGAAGGGGTGGATTGGATTGGTTTTCACAAATGTATGGTAAGTGACTCCTGTATGCCAGATCCTATATGCTTCAGATCCAAATGGAAATCCCTGCCTTTGAACTTGGTGTGTGCCCACAGCTTTATCTTTCTCATTCAAACATCACTGCTCTTTCTGCTCTGCCTTTGCCAGGGCCTGGAGTCACCAGCCTGGAGTGGAGTAAGAAGACGTAGAGCAGGTGGCAGGAGATTAGGGTTCTCAGCCAGGAGCCCTGGCCTTGGGGCAAAGCAGAGTCCAAGAAATGTGAGACTAGAGGGGGCCTTTGCAGCTCTCTTCAACACTTTCCTCCTCATCCCACCCCGCCCCATCCACCCTCGTGGTGCAGTAGGAGAAACAGGCCTAGAGAGAACAGATGCGCCCAAGGTGTCTTGGCATAAGCACCAGAACAAAAATTAGGGACCAGGGCTCCTGACTCTTGGGTCAAGACTTGACCATTCCAGGAATGGTCATGAAAGGCTTTGGGGGGCAGTCTTGAGTTTCTTCTAGAAAGATGAGTTTATTTCCAGCCAGAGAGGAAACTACCAAAGGCTGCTAGGATTTTCACAGTCCAGAGAAAGCTCCAAAAGTCCACGCCAGCCCTAAACCCACCCAACCGCTGCCTCCATGAAGAAGGTAGGGGGCCTGACTGGTTCAGTCTGAGGTTGGTTGCTGCCTGGCCTGTGTCTCAGAGATGTCAAGGTGGGAAAGAGGCAGGAACCATGGTTTGGCTTTTCTTGAAAATTCTGGATGCTCTGAAATGATGCTCGAGGAAGGCATGAGAACAGAAGGACCTCACAGAGACAGGGGCTGCAGCAACACACGTCTGGGCATGCGCAGAGATGGGCACTCGCCTGTGTGGTCCAGAACCTGCTGTCTGGGGGTGATGGTAAGACTTTTCAGCAGGCTCATGGGTATAGGATTGGGGGTCTGCACAGGTAAGGGTTTGTGAACAAGAGCTGGGTCAGAGAGGAGCCATACATTCTCCCAGAGAGGTCTGTGTCTAGACGTCACTGGTATTCTAGCATGACTGCAGTACCATTATATGCTTTGCTGTGCCCTGCCGGCTGACCACTACCCAGGACTTAGCTGTGGCCAGATATTGTTAGGTGCCTCTAACGGTGTGTGAAGGTGTTACCTTGCCATATCTTCCTGTCTGAGCACTCATGCATATAGCTGTGAATACCAGCCTGACTATGTGTCTGGCTGTAATTATGTGTTACAAGACCCACCAGGCAGCGTCTTGGCGTGCAACACAGCACTGCGCCCGGTTGCAGCCTCATTTGCGTGGAATTGTGAGGCCCAGTTTGACACTGTCTCTGGGATAGCTTTAGCCCTGAGGCCTGGGGCTCTGGGTTGCTGGGGTCTTCAGCAGGTGGTCCCCCATCACAAGGGAACCATTCATCTTCCCAAAGCTCACTGCCAGCAGGTTTCCAGTGTGTGGGCAAAGGGGCTGGGAACTGGACCCAAGACTCCCTTGGGCAGGCCCAGCCCCTTCTGCCTCTAGGCCCCTGGGAAGTCCCAGGGCTTCTCTCAGAGAGAGAGAAGGGAAAAGGTGTCATGAAAATCCTTCCTCTTGAGTTTCATGGGAGAAGCCCATAGCAATATCTCTTCCAACAGCCTCTTTGACAGATGGAGAAATTGAGGTTCGACAGGAAGTAATCTGCCCTGGATTGAATCCCAGGACTGTATGCCAACCCTAAGATAAAGTTGATGATACCAGTGTGCAAATCACATTTTACAGCTTCAATTCAGGCCTTAAAGTGCCCATTTGACAGATGGGTATTAACAGTACATATTAGAACTGCCCTGCCCTGGGATTCTGGTCATGACTTTATCACTTACCTGATGTGTGACTTTGGGTCATTCACACCTTTCTCTGGGCCTCTTTTTCTCAATTGTGAACTGAGGGAGTTGTCATGTTCGCACTTCAAATGCCCTATTTCAGCATGAAACTTCTCACTGCTGGAGGTTGGAGGTCAGTGCAATCTGGGGGGATTGTGTGCACCAGCTGGGTGAAATTACTCAGGGCTTAATTATATCTGGGTAGAAGGGAGAAATGGTGATTTTGTTTGTGTTTTTTTTTAAATATAAATTTATTTATTTTAATTGGAGGCTAATTACTTTACAATATTGTATTGGTTGTGCCATACATCAACATTAATCCGCCACGGGTGTACACGTGTTCCCCATCTTGAACCCCCCTCCCACCTCCCTCCCCATGAATTGGTGGCAGAGCCAGGATAAGAAGGAAGGTAGGCCTCCTGACCCCACTCAGTACCCATTGCCCCTACCCAGTAGTGCCCCGCCCACTCCCTAAGACGGTAGATGTTAGTGTCTCATGGATACAGCTTGCCCTCCCTGAAACTGTCTTGCCATTTCCTGAGGTTGTGTGCCTCTCATGTCCATGCCGGGCAGATACTATGCTAGAGACTGTCTTCCCCATTCCTTTATTTTGTTCTGCTAGGAGCCCCATTTTACAGATGAGGAAACTGAGTCCCAGTGGAATTAAGAAATAATAATTGCTACTATTTTTGAGCTTTCTTTGACTGAATGCAAGATTCCACACTGGACACTCATTGAGGTGAGCAGAAGGTGACTGGTCCAGCCTCCAAAATATCCCCTCAAAGAGCGCCGAGACCTGCCAGGGTTCTGCCAGCCTGATTTAGACAGCAATTTGCATACAATTTACCCAGAAAGCTGCACTGTGAAAAATATAATTACTTTTTTAATATTCTCACTCTGATGTGAATGCTTGCCGCCCGGTAATGAATTACTTGCTTAATGAAGATAAACCTGAATTGGAGATGCACTTCGGAGAGCTGCTGGGGCAGCCTACTTGATGCCATCATTTGCAGCTGTTAATCTCTGAAATTGATGCCCTTGTTGGTAGGATCATAAATCGGTGGGGGGAGGAATCTATGAGCTTCAGCACCTCCAGGAGCTTTCTCTGTGGTATGGTAGGACCGCAGAGCCTCACTGTGACTCAGTTTTCTCATCTGCAACAAGGGCATGGGGCAAGATAGAATCATAGAAATGTAGGCATGGAATGGATTGTTGATATTCAGGAATGATTAAGCATCTACAGTGTGTCAGGTGTAAGTTAGAGGGAGGAAGTGATATTTTTCAAAGACACATAAACCAAGGGGCTTCTTAACTAGAATGAGTAGACACTTCTTTGATACCAGGGCCTGGATCTGGATCACTTCTTCTAAGGTAGTTGACCCCTCAGCTATCTTCCAGCTGCTGGTGATAGAAGAGGGAGTTAGGCTGGAGTCAGACCTGGGTAGGAGAGAAAAAAACCCCATGGGCAAGGGTAGCCACCGGAAATTATCTGTTCTTATACTTGATGCTTGCCAATCCCAGGGACCAATCAGAGGAGAGGCCAAGATTCTTCAAGCCCCCTTTCCCAACAATTTCTCAACACATACACTCAGGTCAGGGCTAGGGATTCCAGGACGACAAATCAACAATTTAGTACATGTATCATCTATGACAAGGTGTTCTCTAAGGACACAGCTGTGAATAAGTCCAACAAGGGCACTGGCACAAAAGACCTGAAATTCTGTGTGGCAGATATCAGGTAGAAATAATGAGTTAACTAATAATAAACAGAACGTCAGATCATGATAAATGCTATACATTTTTAATGGCTAATATAGAATGATTGAGACTATTTTGATTTGCTGTGCAAAAAGACCTCCCTAAGGAGGTGACTATAGGGTGGTGTCCTCTGCATATCTGAGGTTGTTGATATTTCTCCTGGCAATCTTGATTTCAGCTTGTGCTTCATCCAGACTGGCATTTTGCCTTATATGTACTCTGCATATAAGTTAAATCAGCAAAGTGACAATATACATCCTTGACATACTCCTTTCCCAATTTGGAACCAGTCTGTTGTTTCATGTCCAGTTCTTGACCTGCATACAGATTTCTCAGGAGGCAGGTCAAGTAGTCTGGTATTCCCATCTCTTGAAAAATTTTCCACGGTTTGTTGTGATTCACACACTCAAAGGCTTTAGTGTAGTCAATAAGGCAGAAGTAGATGTTTTTCTGGAATTCTCTTGCTTTTTCGTGCCAACAGATGTTGGTGATTTGATTTCTGGTTCCTCTGTCTTTTCTAAATCCAGCTTGAACATCTGGAAGTTCTAGGTACACCCCCACCCCTTATGGCAGAAAGTGAAGAGGAACTAAAGAGCCTCTTGGTGAAAATGAAAGAGGAGAGTGAAAAAGCTGGCTTAAAAGTCAACATTCAGAGCACTAAGATCATGGCATCTGGGTCCCGTCACTGCATGGCAAATAGATGGGGGAACAATAGAAACCGTAACAGACCTTATTTTCTTGGGCTTCAAAATCACTGCAGAGGTGACTGCAACCATGAAATTAAAAGATGCTTACTCCTTGGAAGAAAAGCTATGACCAACCTAGACAGCATATTAAAAAGCAGAGACATTACTTTGCTGACATAGGTCTGTCTAGTCAAGGCTATGGTTTTTTCAGTAGTCATGTGTGGTGTGAGAATTGGACCATAAAGAAGGCTGAACACCAAAGAATTGACACTTTTGAACTGTGGTGCTAGAGAAGACCCCTGAGAGTCCCTTGGACTCCAAGGAGATCCAACCAGTCAATCCTAAAGGAAATCAGTCCTGAATATTCACTGGAAGGACTGATGCTGAAGCTGAAACTCCAATAATTTGGCCACCTGATGTGAAGAGTTAACTCATTTGAAAAGACCCTGCAAAGAGATGGACATGACTGAGCAACTGAAATGAACTGAACTGAACTGACGCTGGGAAGACTGAAGGCAGGAGGAGAAGGGGATGACAGAGGGTGAGATGGTTGGATGGTATCACCAACTCGATGGACATGAGGTTGAGCAAGCTCTGGAAACTGGTGATGGACAGGGAGGCCTGGCATGCTGCAGTCCGTGGAGCTGCAAAGAGTCGGACACGACCGAGCGACTGAACGACCACTACAAGGAGGTGACACCTGGGCTGAAATCTAAATGACGTTAAGGAATCATCCTAGTGAATATCAGGAACGTGGGTCCAGGTGAGGTCTGTAAAGCAGGCAGGAACCAGATCCTAAAGAGCCTTAGAGATTATGAAAGTGACTTTGGATTTTCTTCTTAGCACAAGGAGAAGTCATTGGAGGTTTCCATAAGGGAAGTGATATTATTTCTTGACATTTAAAATTATCATTCTTTTTAAAGAAAAATTAGAAAATCTGGATATCTCTAAATCTATTAAAGAAATTGAATTCATAATATAAAAAATTTCCACCTAGATGGTTTCACTGGTAAATTCAATCAAATATTTAAGGACTAAGGGATACCAATGGCACACAAACTCAGAAAATAGTGGGGAACACAATTCTATTCATTTATAAGCCCAGCATAAATGATTCTGCTAGTTATTTATTTCCTTTTAAAACATTTTTACTTATTTATTTGGCTAGTTGCCACACGTAGTGTCTTCGATCTCCAGTATGGCATACAGGATCTCCTGTGAGGTCTTGTAGTTGTAGCACATGGAACATTCGGTTGTGGCATGTGAACTCTTGGTTGTGGCATGCAGGATCTAGTTCCCTGACCAGGGACAGGACCAGGGCCCCTGCATTGGGAATGCGGAGTCTTAACCACTGGACTGCTGGAGAAGTCCCCATTCCTGTTTATTTCCAGAGACTGTTTGTCTGTCCCAGGCCTTGGGATCACTTGGCCCAAGGATCACAGTTCTTGCATGTGACACTTGGAGGTAGAGATGGGAGGAGGGCAAAATCCCTGATCCTCTCCCCTCTCATTCTCCCAGGCCATTGTCAGCCTTGAGACCGCTCAGGTGCAGGGTGTTGGTTCTGGCCTGAGGTGGGAGAGGCCTTGTGGGTCAGGAATGGCCCTTCCAAACCTGTGCTCCCAGCTGGGGTTTGTCCCATGGAGGCTCAGTATGCCTCATGCCATCTCCTACAGCCCCCACCCCCAGGGTTGCTGTCAGAGGCTGGTCTGGGGCCCCAGACTTCTCACCTGAAAAGACTGAGGTGAGCCTGGCCCAGTCTTCCCATCACCTGCCTCCTCTCCCTCCCTTCCTGCCAGCTTCAGGGCCCCTTCTCCAGGCTTCTCCAGACTCAGGCCTCTGTGATGGGACTGGGCTGTGGGAACAGGCTTCTCTCCACCGCCCTGCAATGGCCACTTGGCCTCTTGGCTCACACTCAGCAGCCTGCTGGGCTCAGGACAAAAAGAAATCTGGGTGGGGTGAGGCAGGAGGGTGTGTATGGATGTGAGTATGTGCTTGTGTGTGTGTGTGTATGTGTGTGGTTGGAGAATGCGAGGTGTATCAGAGAGCAAATGGCACACTGGTGTCACAGCCCCTGAAAGTGCTGATGGACTAAGTGTGTGCAGGACAGACTGCGTGAGAAAGGGTGTGGGGGAGGGGTGTGACTACAGGCATTTATCAAGGGCGCAGTGTTAACCAGGCAGGATACTAAGTGCTTTGCTCAGATTATCTCATTTAATAAGTGTGACAGCGTGTGAGAGGGTGAGGGAGGCAGGCGCAGAGGGGCGGGTGGTCAGGAGGCTGCTGGCTGGAAACTCTGGTGGAATATCCCCTCCCCCGATCCCAGCAGAGGGCCCCTCAGCTTCTCACCCTCTGGAGACTGTTGGAGGTAAGGGGTGTGAAGGTCGGGAACTATTCCCCAGGTTCTCAGCCCACCTCCCTGCCCTACCCTCATCCCCCAGGAATGAGCTGTTTCCCCAGGTCTTCTCTTTTATCTTGGCTGTGCTTAGTACAGGGCTGGGCATTCCACAGGTGCTTGGTCCATCCCTGTTCCTTAGCAGAGGACAAAGCAGACCCTAGGAGCCATCTCTGCATTGGCTCTGTCTGGTCCTTACTTTGTAAAGCTCCCATGGAGGAAATGAGAGCCCCCTGGGGCAGAAGGCAGGCCCCAGAAATGAAGGATGCAGTGTCTGAAGGGGACCGAGCTAAGGCTGAGACAGCTAATCAGGCCCATACATGTGAGAGAGTGGGACTTCTGTGCCCCAACAAAGTCTTGGTGGCCCACCTCCGACACTCACTGCTCTCCATCACTGCAACTTGTCATGGGGTTTCAGGAAAGCAGCAGTGCTTAGAAGTGAGGACTGGGGTTTCTTGTCACCCAGGTGATCACTTTTCAGGAACTGATGGCAAGGATGCCTTGGATTTCTAGAGGAAGAGTGACCAAGAAGGAGGGAAGGAAAAGCTGGAGGGAGAGAGGGAGACCACGGACATGGATGGAGACTCTCCTGTCGCTCGTGTCAGTAACCAACCAGGGCAGAACAGTTACTTGGAGACAAGTTATTGAAATGTCAGAGGGCCTTGAGCAACAGCAGCGGGGAGGGCTTCCTGGAGGAGGCAGGCTTGGGCCCTGAGGCACAGGATTGCCCCAGGGAGGGGAAGGGGAGAGCTCCAAGAAGCAACAAGTCTTCCTGGAGGTCAAATGCACGTCCAAGAGAGTACGTCACCTCCTACACGCTCTCTGTGGTTGTAATGACAACAGTAGCTACAATTATTGAGAATTTTCAGAAAACACTAATGTTAGATATCATTCATGGAGTATTTTGAAATAAACGTCACTGTGATTCCCACACTTCCCACGTGGCACAAGTGGTAAAGAGTCCACTTGCCAAAGCAGGAGATGCAAGAGACTCAGGTTCGATCCCTGGGTCAGGAAGATCCCTGGAGAAGGATATGGCAACCCATTCCAGTATATCTTGCCTGGAAAGTTCCACGGATAGAGGAGCCTGAGGGCTACAGTCCATGGGGTCACAAAGAGTCAGATATGTCTGAGCATGCACACGCTAGATGATTGCCACATGAGGAAATTGAGGTGCAGAAAGACTACAGCACTTGCCCAAAGCCCCATGTAGAAGCAGTGCTGGGATTTGAACCCAGGGTTTTGGCTTCAGGTTTCATATACTGACTTATTTGTATTATACTACGTCCCAAATCTCAAGCCCACTCCCTCCCAGGTCTTGGAAGCCTGGACACTACCATATGCTTTTCCAGTGGTCATGTATGGATGTGAGAGTTGGACTATAAAGAAAGCTGAAAGCAGAATTGATGCTTTTGAACTGTGGTGTTGGAGAAGACTCTTGAGAGTCCCTTGGACTGCAGGGAGATCCAACCAGTCCATCCTAAAGGAGATCAGTCCTGGGTATTCATTGGAAGGACTGATGTTGAAGCTGAAACTCCAATACTTTGGCCACCTGATGCGAAGAGCTGACTCACTTGAAAAGACCCTGATGCTGGGAAAGATTGAGGGCAGGAGGAGAAGGAGATGACAGAGGATGAGATGGTTGGATGGCATCACTGACTCAAAGGACATGGGTTTGGGTGGACTCCGGGAGTTGATGATGGACAGGGAGGCCTGGCGTGCTGCCGTTAATGGGGTCGCAAAGAGTTGGACACGACTGAGTGATTGAAATGAACTGAAGGGCTCAAAATCTGCCATGGTCCACATCCTCCTCTACCATTCACCACTTCAGGCAGGCACCAGATTCTAAATATCTTTGCTCCTTAGGGACGGAATCAGATCAACCTGGGTCCCAGTTACAGCTTTATCACTTGTTAGCTGTGTGATCTTGGGCGGGTCGCTTAACCTCTCTGTGCCTTAGTTTTCTGTACTGTACGGAGGGGCTGATAACAGCTCTTCAAGGATTATAGGGAGAATGCAACTAGTGAATGCGCATGAAGAACTAAGCACCAAGTCTGGCAGAATAGACAGGAAACATGAGCCTTTGTATTTCCACTAAACTATATGCTTCCCAGATGAAAGCTGTGCCTCTAACTTAGCACTGGAAATTAATTTTCTCACAGTCCAGAGGCTTGATGAGCACTGGGTGTCAGCAGATTTGGTTTCTCCTGAGGCCTCTCCCCTGGCTTGCAGGCGGTTGCCTCCTTTCTGTGTCCTCAAAAGGTCTTTCCTCTGTGTGTACACCCATCCCTACGGCTTCTTTGTGCATTCAAATTTCTCTTCTTATAAGAAACCAGTCAGGTCGGATTGGGGCCCATCCTGATGGCTTCATTTTAACTTAATTACCTCGTGAAAAGCCTTGTCTCCAAAATACAGCCACACTCTGAGGTACTGAGTTTTAAGGCTTCAGCATGTAAATTTGGGGGAAACACAATTCAGCTCATAATACTCTTCTCCTTCTCTGGTCTTTGCTCATATTGCCTTTCCCTCTGCCTGCAACACTGTTCACATTCTTTCTTCCCCCCACTGAAGACATGCTACTCATCATCTGAAACTCGACCAGAGGATAACCACTCGCAAGAAGTCTTCCTGGCTAGACCGCTGCCTCCTCGGGGCTCCCAGAACTGTGCCTGCCTATATGGCATGGACCACGCTCTAAGAATTGTCTGTTTATATTGCTTGTCTCCCCTGCTCAGGTGGATGCCTGCTGCTTTGATCTGTACAGTGTCCCTTGCCCCATTTGATAAAAGCATCCTTGAAAAAATGACATTCCCGCTGTGACTCCACTTGTTTTTCTGATGGGACATCAAATTGCAGTTCCTGCTTCTTGCCACCAGGATGAGCATGTGACTGAAGCCGAATGAAATAGCGTTCTTTGAGGTTTTTCGCTTTTTATCTAAAAATGCTAGGTGAGAAAATGCTTCTCTTTTTTCTGGAATCCAGAATGATATGAGCCAGGAACTTTGTGTGGCCATGCCTCACCCTCCTCCCATTTATAAAGGATGTCCATCTGTAGGGAAGAAAATGAGGCCTACATCACAAGCAAACACCTGCTAAGGGCTAGATACAATACTGAAATTTTGAACTTTTTGTGTGTCAGTCTTTAGTGTTTTGGGTAAGCAGCACATTTAAATGCTTCAAAAATCAAAATAATATAGAAACTATACAATAAGTATCAGTTATTCCTGTTCCTGTCAACAGCATTACCCATCTTCCACCATATTAGTAATCACTTAAAGAATTCCTAGTTGATTGCAGTATAAGCTAAGAATATATATTCTTATTTCTTCCTTTTTCTTTTAAAAAAGAATATATATATATCTTGTTTATTTTCCTTTAACAATATATCCTAAGGTACCTTTCATGAATTGCTCTGTGACCCTCTCTTTTTTATAGCTGCATAATATTCCATAATGTGGATGAACTACACTATTCCCAATGATGAACACTGAAGATTATTTCCAAACTGTTACAACAAACAGATTTTGTATGCATCATTTCCTATAAGAGTGTCTGTAGGCTTAACAATAAAATGATAACCAAGTTTTTAAAATTGGCAAAGTATTTGAATAGACATTTTTCTAAAGAAGATATACAAATGGCGGATAAACACATGAAAAGATGGTTACCACCACTAGCCATAAAAGAAATCAAATCAAAACTACAAGGAGCTATCACTTCACATTCACTAGGATAGTATAATAAAAAAAAAAAGACAGACAATAACAAGCATTGGGTTTTTTTAGCAAAATACCACAGACTGGTTGGTTTAACAATAGACATGATTTCTCAGGGTTCTAGAGGCTGTGAAGTCCAAGATCAAAGTGTTGGGCAATTTGATTTCTGGGGAGCCTCTCCTGCTGGCTTGTAGATAGCTGCTGTCTTTTATGTGTGCTCCCATGGACTCTGTGCATACGCACAGTCATACACACAGAGAAAACACTGCTGTCTCTTCTTTTTCTAAGAGTACTTACCAGTCTTAAATAATTAGTCCCCTACCCTCGGGCTTCCCCTGTGGCCCAGCTGGTAAAGAATCTGCCTGCAATGTGGAAGACCTGGGTTCAATCCCTGGGTTGAAAAGATCCCCTGGAGAAAGGAACAGCTACCCACTCCAATATTCTGACTTAGAGAATTTCATGGACTGTATAGTCCATGGGATTGCAAAGAGTTGGACATGACTGAGTTTTCACTTAATGACCTCATTTAACCTTTCACCTCCTCATAGGACTGTCTCCAAATATAGCCATACTAGGGATTAGGGCTTCAATATATGAACTTGGGAGTTGGTGGGGTTGGGCGGGGGCAAGAGACAAATATTCAGTCCCTAACAGTTGGTGAAAATGTAGAGAAATTGGACCTCTCATACATTGCTGGTGGGAAAGTAAAATGGTGCAACCACTTTGGAAAACAGTTTGGAAGGTCTTCAAAGTGCTAGACATGGAATTATCATTTGATTCAGAAACTCTGCTGCTATATATACTCAGGAGAAGTGAAAACATTATGTCCATGCAAAGCTTGTTACATGGATGTTTATAGCAGAATTGTTCCTTTTGGGCTTTTACTTACTTTATTTTGAAATAGTTATTGCAGTATAGTTGATTTATAGTGCTGTGTTAGTTTCACATATACAGCAAAGTGAATCAGTTACACATATACATATATTTACTCTTTTTTTAAGCATCAGGCAGGAGATGGCAAGAGTGAACATTGACATTTTAGGAACCAGTGAATTAAAATGGATGGGAATGGGTGAATTTAATTCAGATGACCATTATATCTACTACTGTAAGAATCCCTTAGAAGAAATGGAGTAGTCTTTACAGTCAATAAAAGAGTCCAAAAGCAGTACTTGGGTGCAGTCTCAAAGATGACAGAATGATATCAGTTCATTTCAAAGGCAATCCATTCAACATCACAGTAATCCAAGTCAATGCTCCAACCACTAATGCCGAAGAAGCTTAGAGTGAACCATTCTATGAAGACCTACAGGACCTAGAACTAACACCAAAAAAGATGTCCTTTTCATCATAGGGGATTGGAATGCAAAAGTAGGAAGTCAAGGGATATTTGGAGTAACAGGCAAGTTTGGCCTTGAAGTACAAAATTAAGCAGGGCAAAGAATAAGGGAATTTTGCCAAGAGAATGCACTGGTCATAGCAAACATCCTCTTCCAACAACGCAAGAGATGACTTTACACATGGGCATCACCAGATGGTCTATACTGAAATCAGATGAATTATATCCTTTGGAGCTGAAGATGGAGAAGCTCTATACAGTCAGCAAAAATAAGACTTGGCACTGACTGCAGCTCAGATCATCAGATTCTAAATGTAAAATTTAGGCTTAAATTGAAGAAAATAAGGAAAACCACTAGGCCATTCAGGTATGACCTAAATCAAATCTCTAATGATTTTACAGTGGAGGTGATGAATAGATCCAAGGGATTAGATCTGATAGACTGCCTGAAGAACTACGGATGGAGGTTTGTAACATTGTACAGGAGGTGGTGACCAAAACTATCCCCAAGATAAGGAAATGCAAGAAGGCAGAATGGTTGTCTGAGGAGGCCTTGCAAGTAGTTGAGAAAAGGAGAGAAGAGAAAGGGAAAAATATACCCATCTGAATGCAGAGTTCCAGAGAATAGTAAGGAGAGATAAGAAAGCCTTCCTCAGTGATCAATGCTGAGGAATAGAGGAAAACAATAGAATGGGAAAGACTAGAGATCTCTTCAAGAAAATTAGAGATACCAAGGGGGTATCATGCAAAGATGGGCACAACAAAAGATCAAAATTGTAAGGACCTAACAGAGGCAGAAGAAATTAAGAAGAAGTGGCAAGAATACACAGAACTACACAAAAAAGGTTTTAATGACCCAGATAACTATGATGGTGTGATCGCTCCGCTAGAGCCATACCTCCTGGAGTGTGAGGTCAAGTGGGCCTTAGGAAGCATCACTGCAAACAAAGGTAGTGGAGTTGATGGAACTCCAGCTGAGCTGTTTCAAATCCTAAAAGATGCTGCTGTTAAAGTGCTGCACTCAATATGTCAACAAATTTGGAAAACTCTGCAGTGGCCACAAGATCAGCAAGGTCAGTTTCCATTTCAATCCCAAAGAAGCGCGATGGCAAAGGATGTTCAAACTGCCATACAGTTGTATTGATTTCACATACTAGCAAGGTTTTATTCAAAATCCTTCAAGTTAGGCTTCAGCAGTATGTTAACCATGAACTTTCAGACGTATAAGCCAGGTCTCAAAGAGGCAGAGGAACCAGATGTCAAATTGCCAACATTCACTGGATCATGAAGAAGCAAGGAAATACCAGAAAAACATCTACTTCTGCTTCAGTGACTATGCTAAAACCTTTGGCTCTGTGGATCACAACAAACTGTTGAAAACTCTTGAACAGATGGTAGTACCAGACCACCTTGCCTGTCTCCTGAGAAACCTGTATGAGGATCAAGAAGCAACATTTAGAACTGGACACATAACAACTGACTGGTTCAAACTTGGAAAGGAGTATGACAAGGCTATATATTGTCACCCTGCTTATTTAACTTATATGCAGGATACATCATGCAAAATTCTGGGCTGGATGAAGCACAAGCTGGAATCAGGACTGCAGGGAGAAACATCAACAACCTCAGATAGTCAGATTATACCACACTAATGGCAGAAAGTGAAGAGGAACTAAAGAGTCTCTTGATGAAGGTGAAAGAGGAGAGTGAAAAACTGACTTGAAATTCAACATTCAAGAAACTAAGATCACGGCATCCATTCCCATCACCTCATGGCAAATAGAAGAGGCAACAGTGGAAGCAGTGACAGATTTTACTTTCTCGGTCTCTAAAAGCACCTCGGACGGTGATCGCAGCCATGGAATTAAAGGACACTTGCTCCTTGGAAGAAAAGTTATGACAAACATAGACATTACATTAAAAAGCAGAGACATCACTTTGCCAACAAAGGTTCATATTAGTCAAAGCTGTGGTTTTTCCAGTAGTCATGTACAGATGTGAGAGTTGGGCCATAAAGAAGGCTGAGCACCAAAGAATTGATGCTTTTGAACTGTGATGTTGGAGAAGACTCTTGAGAGTCCCTTGGACTGCAAAGAAATCCAACCAGTCCATCCTAAAGGACATCAATCCTGAATGTTCACTGGAAGGACTAATGCTAAAGCTGAATCTCCAATACTTTGGCCACCTGATACAAAGAGCCAACTCGTTGGAAAAGACCCTGATGCTGAGAAAGATAGAAGGCAGGAGGAGAAGGGGACGACAGAGGATGAAATGGTTGGATGGCATCACCAACTCAATGGACATGAGTTTGAGTAGGCTGTGGGAGTTGGTGATGGACAGGGAAGCCTGGCACGCTGCAGACCATGGGGTCTCAAAGAGTCAGACACAACTTAGCAACTGAATAATAATTCTTTTTTAAAAAGACTTTTTTCCCCCATATAGGCCATTACAGAGTAAACATTGTTCTTAAGAGCCCCCAAAGAGAAAGAATCCAAATGTCCATCAAGTGATAATGGATAAACATGTCATATAGCCACACAATGGAATATTATTCAGCAATAAACAGCAATAAAGTACTGATACATGTTACAACATAGATGAAACATGGAAGTGTCATGGAAAGTAAAAGAAGCCAGTCACAGAGGCTCACCTATTACGTGATTCTACCTATGTGGAATGTCCAGAATAGGAAAATCTATAGAGAAATTAGACTAGTGGTTATCTAGGGCTGAGGGAATTGGTAGGAAAGGGGAGTGCCTACTAATAGGCATGGGCTTCCCGGGTGGTGCTAGCGGTAAGAATCTGCCTGCTAGTGCAGGAGACGCAAGAGATGCGGGTTCAATCCCTGGATCAGAAGGATCCACTGGTGGAGGGCAGGGAGCCCAGTCCAGTGTTCTTACCTGGGAAATCCCATAGACAGAGGAAGCTGGCAGGCCACAGTCCATGGGGTCACAAAGAGCCGGACATAACTGAGCACTGAGCACCCTAATAGGCATAGAGTTTCTTTGCGGGGGAGGTAGAAGTCTTTCAAAATTAATTGTAATGGTTGCACAACTCTGTGAATAAGTCATGGAATTTTACATGTTAAATGGTGATTTGTGGGATACAGGAATTGCATCTCAAAAAACCCATTGAAAAACAGAGTTCCAGAAGCGGGATTGTTGGGCAAAAGGATAAATACATTTAAGTTTTTTATAAATACTGACAAATTTGTCTCTATGGGGGTACAGTTGTCTCTCAGTATCAGCAGGGAATTGATTCTAGGACCCACCTGGAAATCTGAGGATGCTCAAGTCCTGTAGTTGGCTCTCCTATCTGCTGGTTGCACATCTGTGTATTCAACCAATCACAGACCATAAACATAAACAGGCTCTGCAGTTGGTTCCATCTGTGGGTTGGAAGCTGTGAAGAGCCAACCGTGTTACATTTTTGACTACCACTAGCAATACAGGTGCACCTTGGAGATATCGCGGGTTTGGTTCCAGATCACCGCAATAAAGTGAATATTGAAATAAAGTAAATCATATGAATTTTCTTTTGGTTTCCCAGTGCATATAAGAGTTATTTTTACATTTTACTGTAGTTTATTAAGTATGTAGTTTATTAGTATGTCAAAACAATAATGCACATGCCTTAATTTTAAAATATTGCTCAGAAATGCTAACCATTATCTGTTGTTATTGCTGTTCAGTTGCTAAGTCTTATCTGACTCTTTGTGACCCCATGGACTGCAGCACAGCAGGCTCCTCTGACCTCCACTCTCTCCTGGAGTTTGCTCGAATTCATGCCCATTGAGTAGGTGATGCTATCTAACCATCTCATTCTCTGCTATCCCCTTCTCCTTTTGCCTTCAGTCTTTCCCAGCATTGGGTATTTTCCAATGAATTGACTCTTTGCACCATTATCTGAGCCTTCAGCTAATTATAACCTTTTTGTTGGTAGAGGCTTTGAAGTACTGTGAAAATTACCAAAATATGACAGAGACATGAAATGAACAAATGCTGTTGGAAAAACAGTGGCTATGGGCTTGATACAGCGTTGCCACAAACCTCAAATTGTAAAGAAAAGTGCAATGATGTAAAGCACAGCAAATCAAGGTGTACCTAGACATGAAAATGCAAGGCAAGTACCATTATCTCTTTTATTATGTAATACTTGAGGAAACTGTGATATGGACAATCCCAGATCACATAACTAATAACATCCTAACTGTGGGTGAAATCTGGATTATCAGACTCCAAAGCTTGTGCTCTGTTGCACCTTATTCACTGGTATTTTTCCAACAATCATTGCAAAAAATGATCTAAAAACAACAGCTTTTGCTTGTATAGATTTTCTCTATTATTTTTCTGTTTTCTACCTCACTGATTTATGCTCTATTCTTTGTTATTCTTTTCTTCTGTTGATTTGGGTTTAATTTACCCTTCTCTTTATAGTTCTTAAGGTAGAAGCTAATGACACTGATTTAAAATCTTTCTCTTTTTCTCATTATTAGGTATTTAGTCCTATAAATTTCCCCCTAACTTCTGTTTAACTGTGACTTCACAAATTCTAATATATTGTATTTTCATTTTCATTCAGTTCATGATATGAATGTCCCATCTAATTTCTTCTTTGACCCATGGGTTATTTAGCTGTATCTTATGAAGTTGCTAAATATTGAGGGGATTTTCCAGATATCATATTGTTGTATGGTATTGTGATATCATATTTTCCAGATATCAAATATCCTATGCGTGTACTCAGTTGGGTTCAACTCTTTGACATCCCACAGCCTGTAGCCTGCCAGACTCCTCTGCCCCTGGAATTTTCCAGACAAGAATACTGGAGCAGGTTGCCATTTCCTACCCCAGGGGATCTTCCTCACCCAGGGATTGAACCTGTGTCTCCTGCCTCTCCTGTATTAGCAGGCAGATTCTTTTCCACTGCAACACCTGGGAAGCCCTTTTTAATTTCCTTTTGTTAAATGGTTGATGAGAGACATGAGATATTGTATGGAAGGCACTTGAGAAGGAATGTGGTTAAGTGCTTTTTGCTGTTGTTCAGTCGCTAAGTTGGGTCCAATTCTTTTGCGACCTCGTGGATCAAAACCCCCTCCCCCCAGGCTCCTCTGTCCATGGGATTTTCCTAGGCAAAAATACTGGAGTGTGTTGCCATTTCCTGCTCCAGGGAATCTTTCTGACTCAGGGATTGAACCCGTATCTCCTGCATTGTGAGGCGGACTCTTTATCACTGAGCCACCAGGGAAGCCTGATCATTCTCAAACTCATGTCCATTGAGTTGGTGATGCCATCCAATAGTTCCAATAAATTTACTATTAGTCAAAGGCTGATCTATTTTTATGGTCAGAATATGATCTATCTTGATAAATGTTTTATATGCAGTTAATTCTACTACTGTTGGGTGAAGTTTTTATAAATATCAATTAGGCTAAATTGGTTGCTCTAGTTTACTGTATCCTTACTGATTTTCTGCCTCCTTGTTCTATTGTTTATTGAGAAAGGGATATTGAAATATTTCCAAATATAATTGTGTATTTTCCCAATTTCCCTTGCAATTCTACCCGCTTTTACAGAATTTAAGTTTATATTCTATTTAAATTTATAAATGGGTTTCTGCAGGCAATACATGGTTGGATCTTGCTTTAGATAAGCAGTCTGATCATCTTTTAATTGTGGTTTTTAGACCATTTACACTTAGTGTGATTATTGATATGATGAATTTAAATCTGTCTTCTAGTATTTGGTTTCTATTTGTCTCAGTGTTCTTCAATCCCTTTTCCTTCTTTTTCTGATTGGGTATTTTTTAAAAAAAATTTCATTTCATTTCCCTTACTGGCTTAATTAGCTGTATTTTTTAAGTGGTTACTTTTGGGTTTATAGTACACATCTTTAGCTCATGCTACTCTACCTTCAGTTAATATTATACCACTTCATGTTTGGAATAGGAATCTTATGACAGTATGAGATCTCCCATCTCCCAGCTTCTATGCTATTTTTGTCACACATTTTATTTATATGTATTTTGGGTTTATAATATAAAAATATCTTTGTTTTAACCATAAATTATGTTTATGTATTGGTTTAAATTTTAACCAATAAATTACGTTTTCTTATTTTAAATACAAAAAGTACTTGATATTTTCCCACATACTCACCATTTGCAGAGGTCTTTATTCTTTTGTGTAGATTCATATTTCCATCTGGTATCACTTTCCCTTCTGTTTCAAAGGGCTTCCTATAATATTTCTTACAGTGCAGGTCTGCTAGTGATTAATTTTTTCATTTTTTCATCATTTTGTAAAGAGTACTTTATCATTGTTTTTAGATAAATTTTCACTGGATATGATATGGAATTCTAGATTAATGGATTTGGTTTTGTTTTGTTTTTTTACATTCTGTACTATAAAGATAGTTGTACCATTGTCTCTGACTTGAATTCTTTCCAATGGGAAGTCTGTTGTCATTCTTATCTTTATTCCCTGGTATATCATATGTCTTTTTCTTTGACTGATTTTCAGATTTTTCTCTTTGTCACTCACTTTAAGCAACTCTATTATTATAAAGTTATAATAATAAACTTTCATTGGTAAAGTTTTATTCATGTTTCTTGTGCTTGATTTTCATTGAGATTTTTGAATCCATGGTTTATAGCTTTCATCAAATTTGGAAAAATTCAAATTATTTCCTTGGGTGTTCTCCTGCTCCCCTCTTCCTTTGAAAAATGAGAGTAAAAGTCACTCAGTTGTGTCTGACTCTTTGTAACCCCATGGACTATACAGTCCTTGGAGTTCTCCAGACCAGAAAACTGGGGTGGGTAGCCTTTCCCTTCTCCAGGGGATCTTCCCAACCCAGACATAGAACCCAGGTCTCCTGCATTGCAGGCAGATTCTTTACCAGCTGAGCCACAAGGGAAGCCCAAGAATACTGGAATGGTAGCCTATCTCTTCCCCAGGGGATCTTCCCAACCCAGGGATCGAACTAGGGTCTTCTGCATTGCAGGCAGATTCTTTACCAACTGAGCCATCAGGGAAGCCCTACTGGGGACTCCAATTACATGTAATGTAACTCCTCTTGGAGTTGTTCCACAGTTCATTGATAATCTGTCCATTAAAAAGTTTTTTTTTCCTCTCTATGTTTGATTTTAGATACTTTCTATTGCTATGTCTATGAATTTACTAATCTTTTTTTCCTGTGTGATCAAATTTGCTGTTAATTCCATCCTGTGTATATTTTTTTTCAAACTTTTTTTTCATCTCTAGAAGTTTGATTTGGGCTGTTTTTCCTAGTGTCTATTTAACATGATCAATCTCTAGCTTCTTGAGCATGTGGGATATAGTTATATTGTTTTAATGTCCTTGTATACAAGATCATGTCATCTGGTCCCATCACTTCATGGGAAATAGATGGGGAAACAGTGGAAACAGTGTCAGACTTTTTTGGGGGGCTCCAAAATCACTGGAGATGGTGACTGCAGCCATGAAATTAAAAGACGCTTACTCCTTGGAAGGAAAGTTATGACCAACCTAGATAGCATATTGAAAAGCAGAGACATTACTTTGCCGACTAAGGTCTGTCTAGTCAAGGCTATGGTTTTTCCTGCGGTCATGTATGGATGTGAGAGTTGGACTGTGAAGAAGGCTGAGCACTGAAGAATTGATGCTTTTGAACTGTGCTGTTGGAGAAGACTCTTGAGAGTCCCTTGGACTGAAAGGAGATCCAACCAGTCCATTCTGAAGGAGATCAGCCCTGGTATTTCTTTGGAGGGAATGATGCTGAAGCTGAAACTCCAGTACTTTGGCCACCTCATGCGAAGAGTTGACTCATTGGAAAAGACTCTGATGCTGGGAGGGATTGGGGGCAGGAGGAGAAGGGGACAACAGAGGATGAGATGGCATCACTGACTCGATGGACACAAGTCTGAGTGAACTCCAGGAGTTGGTGATAGACAGGGAGGCCTGGCGTGCTACAATTCATGGGGTCGCAAAGAGTCAGACATGACTGAGTGACTGAACTGAGATGATACTAATTCTATCCCCTGTTATTTGGGGGTCTTTTTCTATTGATTAACTTTTCTCCTCCTCGAAGGCTGCATTTTCCTGCTTTTTGGCATGTGTGGTAGTTTTCGGCTGGATGCCAGATGTTGTAAATTTCACCTTGTTGTATGCTGGCCATTTTAGCATTGTATATTCAGTATTCTTGAGCTTTGTTCTAGGATGCAGTCAAGTTACTAAAAAAGAGTTCAATTCTGCTGAGACTTGCTTTTCAATTTTATCAGGCAAGACAATTACCTTTTTTTCCACTACTGAAGCAATACTCTTCTGTGGAATCAACTTGAAGCCCCACATTTTATGAGGCTTTCCACTCTGGTTGGTAGGAATACAAACCATTCCAGGTCTTGTGTGTACTTTGGAAACTGTTTCCCTTGCTTCTTTGAGATGTTCTTCCTTCAAACTTGGGTAGTTTCTTCACATACAAGTGCTATTAAGTATTCAGTTGAAGGCTTGAGGGGACCTCTCTTCAGATTGTTGGAGCTCTCTTCTCTGCAATTCTCTGCCCTGTGAACTCTAGCTGCTTTGGCCTCCCCAGACTCCTTGCTCTGCCTCCTGAAAGCAAGGAGACAGCTGGGACCCTGCCCCCTGTGCTGCAGCCTGGAAACACTCCCCAGGCAGAAGCTGGCAATCGCAGGGCTCACCTCATTAGTTTCTCCTCTCTCAGGGATTGCTATTTTGTGCTGCCTGATGTTCAGTGTCTGAAAACTGTGGTTTTATTTACTTTATCTATCTTTTCAGTTGCACGAGACAGAGGGTAAACCCACTCCCTGTTGTTTGATCTTCCCAGAAGCCCTATAATTATATTTTCACATATAATTATCACCATAATCTTATATATTAAGTAGGATTATCCCCATTTTACAGATTGAGGAGAATTGGGACTTAAAGAATGAGTTATAGTAGAGCTGAGAGACAGGATAATATGATAGATAAAAAGATGGATTATGTAACCAAACTTCTGGCTTTGCCTCTCAGATTACCCAGTTATTAGTTGTGTGATATTGGACAAATTATTTAACCTCTCTGTGCCTCAGTTTCCTCACCTGTAACAATGAAAGGATAATAATAAAAGCTACCTTATAGCATTGTTACGAGAATTAAATGAGATAAAACTGGCTTATAGTTACTATATAAGTATTGAAGCTATTGTTACCAAGCAGAGTAGCTAAAAATCTAGAGCTGAGTGACAGACAAACATTTTGAATTCCAGCTGCATCGCTATATACTATGGAATCTTTGCCGTGTGTATCAGCCAGGGTTCAATTAAAGAAGCAGAACCATTGAAAGATTCTAACCAGGACTGAAGAGGAAAGGGAATTCTGGGAAATGTAGTCCAGCTGAGGCAAGTCGACGCATTGCAAAGCCACCTCCTCAGGCTGTTTACTTAACTGCTCTGAGAATCAAGTTCCTCACCTGTGAGACGGGATAATACTCATCATTGCCTGAAATGAGAAAACGCACTTGCAGCACCGGGCACATTGTCTTTCACAGGGTAGGGTTCAAGGAATGGTTCTTACCATAGCTGCTCAGGTCCTCACAGCTATTAACTGCCAGAGGCATAATCTACCCCTAAAGCCTGTTGCTCTTCAACTTCACCTGTGCTGGACCTAGGGGTGTGGAAATGAGCAGAGCAGTTCCTCCCCACAGTTCAGGAGAGAGTAGGCCAGGGACAGAAAGAAGTATAGTATGGAGTAGGACAAGGAAAGCAGTCATTATTTGTTGGGAACCTTCTGTGAGGTTATGTAAGTGCTTGTGGTTCAGATGGTAAAGAGGGAGACCTGGGTTCAATCCCTGGGTTGGGAAGATCCCCTGGAGGAGGAAATGGCAACTCACTCCAGTATCCTTGCCTGGAAAATTCCATGGACTGAGGAGCCTGGCAGGCTATAGTCCATGGGGTCCCAGAGTCAGACACGACCAAGCAGCTTAACATCCTAACTTCTGTGAGGTTGACTCTGAGCTGGATTCCCTACACAGAGAAGAGAGAGGAAGGATCCAGGATTTACTGCATACCTGCTGGGCGCCAGGCAGTCCATGTGACGATCACATTGAAGCACCACAATTGGAAAATGAGCTGGATGTTATTATTACCCCCAAAATGGAGATAAAGGAACTGAGACCCAGAGAGATTAAGTCATCTGCCTTAGGTCACAGAGTGGGCCAATGACCGAGCCCCTGGTGTTTCTGGAGATGGCCAGAATGGCAGCGGAAGCTGTGCCTTGGGGTGTGCCCTGGGACCGTTCAGAGACCGGGATTCCTCTGAGCTCAGAAGCCAGGGCGGGCTGGGCGCCCCTCCCAGGCCCATCTCTGCGCCTGTGGCTGCCCGTGGGCGGCGGGCTCGGCGGTGGCTGCAGTGCCGGTGGTGGTGGCTGCGGCGGGCGGCAGCAGGGAGACAGTCACACCTCGCTGTTTTGTAAACTGTTTCTCACAGCTTGTTTGTTCCGGGTTAGGGCTGGAGCGGCACCGTATGGAAGTGTGACTCATTGTTTAATGTGGCAGCTCATTAGCAGAGCTTGTTGCTGCCTCTGATTTCTCTGCTCTCACTAATTGGAGAGCCCAGTGGGGCCCTGGCTTCCCGTGAACAAGGAGCCAGTCCCCCGGCTCCGCTGGCCCTTGCCCCTCTGGCTCCCCAAGGAGGCCACCCCATGATTGTGGGCACTGCTGTCAGCCAGACCAGGTTCAAATCCCAGCTCGCCCTGGCAGTGTAACCTTGGACAAGGCTCTTGTCCACTCTGAGCCTCAGCTTCCCTACTCTCCTAATGGGGCAAGTAGTAGCCACCTCATCAGGGTGGGTGAGAGGGAAAGTAATAATGTGTGTACATAGTAGATGCTGGTACATAGTAGATGCTCAATAAGCTGTTATTGTAGTGTTATGTTTATTAGGTTGGAAGCCCAGCAACCCCTCTGTCCTGACTTCCCTGGCGCAGCCACCCAGCCCAGAGGTGCCTCAGAGCCTCCAGGTATAAGGACACATTTCTTTGTAGGTCATCGAACATTTCTTCCTTGCATGCTAAATCGCTTCTGAGAAAAATCCACCAGGCTCCCTTCACCTTCTGCACCCCTGGAAGAGGCCATCCAGTCCAGTTGAGGTCGGTCCTGGCCTGCCTGGGAGGAGAAGTCTGTGTTCCTGGAGCTCTTCCTGAGACCTCAGCTCTCCTCTTTCATGCCGCACAGAACACATCTGTTCTCTTGGCCCCGTGACTGTCCTTTGCTATTTGGAGACAGGGATCAGGTCCCCTCTCTAAGTCTTCTCTCCAGGTGGAACCAGTCCAGGTCCTTCAACTGTCCCTTCTGTGACATACTTTGTGGGGTCACTGAATACAGCCCCACTGGACTGTGACGTCAGAGATGCCCCTGGGGTTGTGCAAAGCTGTGGCCTCCTCCTGTGGCCCCTGCTCTCTCTGGATATGCCCCTCCCTCCCTTCGTGCCTCTTGAGATGTGCAGTCTAGAATTCTGCACAGAGAAGGGCAACCCCATCTCCTACATTTGAGACATGTGTGGTCCAACAGCAGTATAAGGTAGGCAAATTTTCTAGTAGCCACCTTAAAAAAGGTAGAGGATGGGAATTCTCTAGAGGTTCCCCCGGTTTTTAGGACTCCGCATTTCTGCACTTCTACTGCTAAAGGGCTCAATCCCTGGTTGGGGAACTAAGATGCCACAAGACCAAATAAAAAAGTAATGTGTATAGGTAACATGAACTTAAAACTATATTTTATTTAACCTAATATATTCAAAGTATTATTTCAACATAAACCATTCAGCATAAAAATCATTAATGAGATATCTTAAAATTTTTCTTAAAATTAAAGAAATCTTCAAAATCTGGTGTTTTCACACTTGGAGCACATCCCATTTGGGAAAAGCCACATTTCAAGCACTCAGTAACCACCTGTGGCTAGTGGCTGTGGTGGTAGACAAGTGTGAGGCAGGTCTAGACTTCACCTCTATTAGTGTGGTCTGAATGGGTTGGGTGTTGTATCTAATGCATCACCCCCACCCAGGAGGAAAGAATGTCAAGGGCTGGGGCTTCTGGCTCTCAGGAGATCTGGGTTCCAGTCTTGGCTGTGTCACCAGCTCACTTGATATGTGACCGTGGACAAGTCACTGCCCCTCTCTGAGCCTCAGTCTCCTCATCCAACAAGTATGAGATAAGAGGAAGAATCACGTGCTCTATGCCAGGAAGCCTCCAGGTGCCCTTTATGTGTTCTCTTACATATTTCTTGGGAAAACCTTGTGATGTGAATTTTCTTACGTTTATTTTTTTTTTTTAAGATATTTTTGATGTGGACCATTTTTAAAGTCTTCATTGAATTTTTTACAATATTGCTTTTGTTTTGTGTTCTAATTTTTTGGCTGTGAGGCATGTGGGATCTTAACTCTCTGACCAGGGATCAAACCTGCACCCTCTGCACCGGAAGGAGAAGTCTTAACCACTGGAGCTCCTGGGAAGTCTCAATGTAAGTTTTCTTATCTCTGTTTCCCTAGTGAGGAGACTGAAGCTCAGAGAGCTCTGACCTTCCCTACTCTGGAGAGCTTGTGTATTCACCTGGCTGGTGGGCAGGTTGCTCCTGGCTTCCTAGCCACCATAGATACCTACTGGCCCAGTCTCAGGCACGCGGCTCCCAACCCTGCCTCCTTCCTCGTCAGGACTCCCTCCCTAAGGAACAGACACAGGACAGGCGATTGCAGCATTTGGAGGTGTGTTTGCAGGTGGCGGTCTGCTAGATGGAAAACCTCCATCTGCTCTGATGTCTGGTCTGTCTCTGCAAAGCTGTCCCACCAACAGTAGGTGGCTGTGTGGTCGGGTCCCAGCCCCTCCCTGTGCTTATTCCCGCTCCACACGGATTTATTGGGGTAAAACCCAGACATCAGATTGCCCATGACTCCCTCCCTTCATCCACTGCCTTCCTAGCTTCTCAAATCCAGCTGGCCCCTCCTTCCTGTCCACAGACTTGCCTTCCAATCCCAGAGCCATCATCTGTCATCCGTGGGACTTTGAGGAAATCACTTTTTTTGGACAGAGTTTTGGTTTCCATGTCCCTTCTTCACAAGTTGGTGGGAGTAATGGCTGAGATAACCTATGTAATGTGTCTTTCTCAGTAATAGGTGTAAATGTTCATTGTAACCGAATATTTACAGGTCATTTTAGGAATGACTTAACTTACTTTCATAAACTTGTCCTCACCCAAGTGCCTCTTGTTAGGCTCTGCATGGCTTTCTTCCCTCTCCCTCAAGCCATTGGGCCTTTTGGCCTGGCCAGGCAGGCTCCCCACTGTTCTCAGAATGGAGAGGTCGATCACAGATGGCCACTTCTCTCGGGAGAGCACGGGGTAAGGGGGCTGAAGGGGAGCTTGGAGGTCATGCCTGGGGCAGCCCATCACCAAGCCTTCAAAAGTAAGACAGGTGTGACAGTGTGAATCTTTCTCAAGCATTCCCTGTGTTCTCTGAAAGAGGAGACTTGACTTGAACTTACCTTCTTCTTGATTTGGGATCATCATCAGGGATAGACACTTTTATATTAAAATAAACAGTGACAGTATGAACTTATGTTGGGTGGCCACGCTCTACCAAGTCTCTCGTAAAATGATGTCATCCAATTCTTACAACGCTGATGTAAAGTTTGCATATTATCCCCTTTACACATGTGAGGAAATGGAGGCTCACGGCTGTTTAGAGATGTGACGGGGCCTCATGCAGAGGGATTCAGCTCTCCTACGTCTACACTGCCTCTGGAGGGCCTCTGGGCTCCACTTTGAGGTCCTTTAATGCCTGCTATTTCTTATGTGAGCTTTAGAGGTTAGCCTTGCTCTCACTGGGGGCTGGTGGTGAATGCTGGGTGTAGCTGCTGCCTCCCTTTCTGGCTTGCCCAAGTCTGAGAAAGTATATACCGTGGCACATGCTTTAAGCTTGGCTTTCTTGACCCATGTGCTATATCTACTGTTTACCACTTGCTTCTTCTTTAACCTCTCTTTTCTCTTGGTTTTCCAGAGTCCACCATTTCTTAACTCCCCGGCTGCTCCTTCCCAGACTCCTTTGAAGTTCCCGGAATCCTTTGCAGTCTGCCCGTGCTCTGCTCCCCGTAATGTGCTTCATCACCCCCTTGGATTCTCTGCTCTCTTCACATCTTGCTCCACATCACCCATCACCTCAGTGTCTTAGCCCTTTCCATAGTTTCTCCATCTTGGTGCCAAGGATTTAAGACCACATTTCCTGTCCACACCTCTTCTCAGAGCCTTGGACTTCATATCAATGTCTGCCAAGCGGATGTCCTCCCTGGCTGTCCTACAGACACCTCCACCTCAGCACTTCCAAACCAAAATCCATCCCTTGCCCTCAAGTGCCCACACCCTCTTGTGATCCCTGCCTCAGTGAACGCCCTCCCTGCTGCGCTATGCTTTATGAAATATGGGCTTCTGTTTATCAGGGGCTTACAGAGTGTAGGCTCCAAGCTAAGTGATTCCATGGCTCTCCTTGACCCTTCATCAGCCGAGAGAGGTGGCCATTGTTTTATCGTCATCCCCATTTCACAGGTGAAGATGTAGTAATAGGAGTTTCTGGCACACAGCAAGCACTTGACAACTGCTGGTTCCCTTTTATGGCTTTCGTTTTTTCAGCCATCTAAGTTCATAAACTAAATCAGCTATGCTCAAGCCGTGCTGGGGTACACAGCCATTGTTCCCACCTGGGACATCTTCACACGTCCAGCTTGCTCTATGACTCCAGCTTGGCAAACTGCATGTCTTGTCCTGAAATATCTCATCCACAGATGCTCCCAGCAAAGCCCTAGACCTTTCTTCAAGAGGAAGCTTTGGTCTGTGAAGAGACTGTACAGAAGGTTACCCAGGAACCCAATTTTAGCCAGGCCCACCCCAAGCCTGCTCCCTTTCTCACCTCAAGTTACAGCTAAGGCACAGGTGACGGCAATGTTTTCAGGTGTGTTTGCAGATGATAAGTCTGCTTGATGGAAATGCCTCCATCTACCTGGGCATCTGGTCTACCTCTCCAGAGTGGGTCTATCTGGTGGGTGATTGTGGGGCCAGGTCCCTGCCCTCCCCTATGTCTGCTGTTACTATTGTTGTCATTATCATTCACACAATAACCCTGTGAAGTAGGTATTATTAATGTCTCTTTTGAAAAAACAGTATCTAATTGACATATTAGTTTTAGGCGTACAATATAATGATTTGATATCTGTATGTATTGCAAAGTGGTTACTGCAATAAGTTTAGTTACCATCCACACCACTCTAGTTACAATTTTTTCTTGTGATGAGAGATTTCAAGATCTACTCTCTGTTGTTGTTCAGTTGCTCAGTCATTTTCAGCTCTGCAGCCTCCTGGACTGCAGCATTGCCGGGCTTCGCTGTCCTTCACTATCTCCTGGATTTTGCTCAGACTCATGTCCATTGAGTCAGTGATACCATGCATCCATCTAATCCTCTCTCACCCTCTTCTCCTCCTGCCCTCAATCTTTCCCAGCATCAAGGTCTTTCCCAATGAGTCATCTCTTCACATCAGGAGGCTAAAATATTGGAGCTTCAGCTTCAGCATAAATCCTTCCAATGAATATTCACGGTTGACTTCCTTTAGGGTTGACTGGTTTGATCACCCTGCTGTCCAAGGGACTCTCAAGAGTCTTCTCCAGCACTATAGTTTGAAAGCATCAGTTCTTTGGCACTCAGCCTTCTTTATGGTCCAACTCTGACACCTGTACATGACTACTGGAAAAATCATAGCTTTGACGCTATGGACCTTTGTCGGCAAAGTGATGTCTCTTTGCCAACAGATTGACTCTCAGCAACTTGCTAAGATCTACTCCTGGCAACTTTAAAAATATACAACAATAGTATTAGCTAAAGTCATCACACTGTACATCACATGTGCAGGACTTATTTATCTTATAACTGGAAGTTTGTACCTTTTGAACACCTTTATCCATTTTGCCTACCCTCACCTCCTTTAGCAACCACCGGTTTGTTCTCTGTATCTGTGATAAGGTTTTTTAGATTCCACACATAAATGAGATCACACAGTATTTGTCTTTATCAGATTTATTTCATTTAGCATAATGCCCTTAAGATCCATCCATGTAGTCACAAATGGTAGGATTTCCTTCTTTTTATGGATAATATTCTACTATATATGTGTATGTCTCATTTTTTCTTCATCCATTCATCAATCTATGGACACTAAGGCTGTTTCTATGTCTAGGCTATTGTAACTAACACTGCAGTGGACATGGGGGAGCAGAAGTGAAGTGAAGCAAAAGTCGCTCAGTCATGTCCGGCTCTTTGTGACCCCGTGGACTATAGAGTCCATGGAACTCTCCAGGCCAGAATACTGGAGTGGGTATCTTTTCCCTTCTTCAGGGGATCTTCCCAACCCAGGGATCGAACCCAGGTCTCCTGTGGTGTAGGTGGATTCTTTACTAGCTGAGCCACAAGGGAAGCCCCGTGACAGCAGATGTCTTTTCAAAACAGTGCTTTGGTTTCCCTCAGATAAATTCAATGCCTCTTTATAACTAAGAGAACTGGGACTCAGGGAGATGAAGTGAGCTGCCCAAGGCTACAGGGTTAGAGCCAAAATCTAAACCAGGTCCTGATTCAATGTATGTGCTCTTCCTATGTTCAGTTTCAAGGTGATTAGTTGGTTAAGGAGAGTAAGATTGAGTTGTTCTTAAGATGACTTGTTAAATGTAGGTATATAAAAAAAAGACTGTTAAGATTCAGTCAGTGAAGTTTACTGAAAGTAGTGGATAAAGCACATTCACATATGTTCACATTTATTGCCTTGGTTGTTACTAAGTTGTCACAAAATTGCCTCAAACTTGTGAGGATGCAGGAATCTCCCCAGCCCAAACATGGAAACTGAGATTCTGCCAAGCACAGTGATTTGCTCAAAGTCCCACATGTGGGATGACCCAGACAGGTGATGCTCTAGGTCTGGAAGGAAAGTCTTTGAGACTCCAAGTCCAGTGCTCTGTTCTGGAGACTGTGAGATGGTGGTCAGGAGCGATGTGCTGGGGAGGAAGCAGATGGAGAGAGGGAGCCTTAGGCAAAGTAGTCTGGAGCTTTAATTTATTATGTTCTGGTAGGGCAGGAACAAGTATACCAATCCATTTGGGGGGATAAGGAAACTGAGGCTTGCAGGGGTGCAATAACTTGTCTAAAGCTACGCAGCTAAGGTAGTGATGCTGGTATTCAACTCAGATCTGTCTGACTCTTACGGCTTGGCCCTCTGTGCCACTCCACACTGTGGTTGCCAAAGCCTCATACCTCCTCTTTCTGATGGTCTCTTCTCCCAGCGATAACCTTGAGGCCCATTAGGAACTCTGGATCCTTTCCTCTCAGGTAGAAAGGCCTTGAGTGCCTCTATCTTATAACTCCAAAGACTGCCAGGCACTGTATGGGGTAATTTACCTGTATTATTTCATTGAAACCTCATGATAATCTTGAAAGGTTAGAATTACTATTATCCTCATTTTTGTGATGAAGAATGTGAGGCCTAAAGAGGGCATATGATTAGAAATGGGGGAAAATGGAATTTGTATCAGCGACTTACTCCAGACCTGAGTTCTTAACTGCTACCTCCCTCCACCTTTTTTTTGCCTGGACTGGTGTCGATTTCACTCTCTGAGATATATAAAGCCACAAGCCCTAAAGACCAGAGTCCAAATCTCCAACTACCCTTGTCCCTATCCATAAATTCCCATCTCTTCTTAAAGACGCCATTCACCCTGAATGCCACAGATAAAGTCCTGCTAAGCTTGTTTGTACCAAGTCTTCAGTTCTCACAATCACTCTCAGCTTGGTAGTACTGTCTCCATTTTCCTGAGGAGGTTGTTGAGGCTCTAGGGTCTCAAGGGTGGGCATCTAGGTCTAGAACCAGGTCTGTGTGTCTTTCAGACCCATGCTTTTTCTACCCACCATGCCCCTCCCACCCAGGAGGCTCTGAGGGAGCCTGGAAAATCTCCCACTTAGCATCATGATGCCTGCATTCTGGCCAGCTCTGCCCCTACCCAGATATCTCACAATGTCTCAGGGACTTGGTTCCCATCCAGTCCCAGACCAATAGGATGAGGCGGCAATGGGCTTGATAATTTCTAAGGCTCTTCCTGGTCTGAGAGCATGGGGTCTTGTCCATATGACTCCATCTCAAGGCCCACAGGGAGAACAGGGCTCAGCTCCAGCACAGGGTCAGCCTCCGAATACTCAGGGATCTGAGATGGCCCCTATGTCTCCAGAGGGGTCACCAGTCACATCCCTCCTCAGTGGCAGCTTAAGTCACCTGGTCTTCCTGGTTTCTGGAAACTTTGCCAAAGGTCTCCTCATTAGACTCTGTCTACCTGGGCTGTGCACCCAACAGGCCCGTCCTGGGGCAATGGAGGCAAAGAGACCAGATCGCTGGACCGCTTTACTGAGTCACTGTGCTTGTCAGCTAAACTTCCCAGGGCACTCATTACTCATGGCAGAATTTACCTCTTTTTTCCTTTACTGTTCTTCATTTGTTGTGTGTGTGTTAGTCGCTCAGTCGTGTCTGACTCTTTGCCACTCCATGGACTGCAGCCCACCAGGCTCCTCTGTCCCTGAGATTTTCCAGGCAAGGTTACTGGAGTGGGTTGCCATTTCCTTCTCCAGGGGATCTTCCCAACCCAGGGATTGAACCTGAGTCCTGCACTGCAGGCAGATCCTTTACCAACTGAGCTACAAGGGAAGCCCCTCACTTGTTGTAAAGCTATTTAACAATACAAAACTATATAAAGTAAAAGAGGGGGCTTTCCCTAATCTTCATTATTAGCTCTTGATTGGAACTAATTAATCTTAACAGTTTGGGCAAATCCTTCACACACACACACACATAAATACATGTATACACGCATATATATGTATAGGACTTCTATATACGTGGATCCATACATGTAAGTATCATGCACATGTATGGTATTGACAGAAACAGAATCACATATTATACACAGTGCCCAGCATGCTGGAGGCACTAGTACTCTTCTGTCACTTTTTTCGCTTAACGTGACATCATAGACACCTTTCTGTGTTAGCACACGGAGGTCTATTTACTCTTTTTAAGAGCTGCGTAGTTTTCCTCTGCGTGGTTGCGGCAGAACGTAATCTCCTCCAGGTGGCCGCCAGTGTTTCCCTATTATAACCGCGGCTGGCACTTTAGTAACCATCACGTGCCTGTCTCTGTAGGAGGCCCTTTAGGTGCATGTTTTCTGAATATGTCATTCTTGGAAACCTCGCTTGGCATCTAATAAATGCTCAGGAAAGTATCAGGAGACCCAGCTCAAGCGTTTCACCTTCGTGAAGGCTCTCTTGCCCCATTTCCCCACCCCCCTCCAGCCCACCATTCAGGTCCTGTGCAGGATCTGAGACATGAGTGGGAGAAAACCCAGTGCGAGAGGACCTCACAGACCAGTCAACAGATGTGGGAACAAATGTTCATAATGACAGGCCAGGGTGAACAGAACAAGAAACAGGTACCAGCAACCGAGGAGAAGGGACTGACCCGGCCTCAGGGGTCTTGGAGACTTCTCCGAGAAGGGAGGCTGGAAGTGTCAGGTGTGTGTGGATGATGCTCCGGTTCTGTTCTTACCCTTCCTGTGGCTTACTGCCTGCATCTGTTCTCCTCTCACTCACCGTTCCTATCACCTTGATTCCAAAAAACGGGACTCGGGGGCTAGCCCCGTATTTAGAAAATGGCTCATATGCCAACAGCAGCATGATTAATTGCAGGAAAAGAGTAAGAGTTTTGTTACAAAATGGGTGGAGTTGAACCATAAACCTACACTGAGGATAGTTACTGCAATAGAATACAAGGGGTAGCTATGCTTCCTGGCAGGCAAAGAGGGCCGTACCTGCTGCACTGTGGGGACCAGGGGCCTGTTCAGCCCCATCAGTAGCGCCACGTCGCCTCCTCTCCACACCTGACCCTTGGTTGGTTCCCAGGTTTGTGGTTCTCTTGTATATTGGGCTGGTCAGGATTTGGGGTTGATCCTTAACTCTGACTCATTCACATGACTAAACTGGATGGAGAGGTTGTGGACCAACAGTTTTGGAGTATCTGCTGTCTGCCACTCCTTTCCAACAACCCCCCTCTGAGACACAAACAAAGCAACTGTGGTGCAGAAAAGTTCAAAGAAACATCGGCAGGGCTGGCCCTGGGACCACGGCCCCTGATCCCAGCACACCCTCTTCACAGGTTCAGCTAAGCTGGCCTGGGGATGGTATATTTCAGAAGAAGGAAGCAGCCTGGACATGACGTTTGCCAAGCAGGAATCGCACAGCAAGCTGGACACATATAGATATCCCAAATGGGAACAACGGTTGTGTACCCTGGGATGACTTGAGTGTAGCTGCTTTAGTTTATGAATTTCACCTGTTTAAAAAAAACACACAATGCTGTGAGACAGAGCTTGTATTTGTCAAGTGCCTCCTATGTGCCAGAAACTTGTTACTACGTCTTCACCTGTGAGATAAGGATGACAATAAAAGCAACCTCTCCAGTTGATGAGGATCAAAGAGAGCCATGGAATCACTTAGCATGGAGCTAGCCCTTGTCAGACCCTTGATAAATATTATTATCTTTGTCATTATCATCACCATTCTCACAGTAGTTCTGTGAAGCAGATGTTGCCAAATCTGCCTGATGCCCGAGGAACTGAGGCTCAGGGAGAAGCACCCAAGGTCACCACCAGGACATTAAACCAGGGCTGCTGGGCTCAGCTCTTGTGCTCTGTTCATGCTGAGCTATAAAGGAGAGGCCAGGAGATAAAATGAAGGCTCAGAAGGAGCACATAGAAGGCAGCCAGGCCTGGGGCAAGTGTGTATGGCATTAGGTCCCTCTACTGGGCGAGGAGGCCTCTGAAAGGCAGGTGCAGAGAACATGGATAGAGTCAGCTGGCCTGCACCTACAGCCACAGTTACAGCCGCTTCATGTAGGCCGTGCTCAGGCCCTGCAGAGCACCCAGAGGACCAGCAGAGACAAAGTTGCAAGGCAGACTGGGGCTGAACCCAAGTCCCAGGGTGCTGGGCATGGGATGGCCAGGGCACCTGAAGGGGCCATCTCGTGGAACCTGGGTGATGAGAGCTTAGGAAAGCTTTATCATTTGCATGGACCACATTTTTGACTTGTTCTCACTTACTCTTATCTAAGTATCACATTGCAATGATTAAAAAGTAAAAATTAAGGAATTTCCCTGGTGATCCAGTGGTTAAGACTTCTGCTACGTGGGGCATAGGGTTTGATCCTTCACCAGGGAAATAAGATCCCACATGCTACATGGAGCATGGCCAAAAAATAAGTAGAAATTAAGGGTGTGGACTAAACACGTTTCACAAAACGTGGATGCAGATGATGGCCTATCCTATCTGCTGCCGTGTTGGCCACACTTGGCATGGGCAGTGTGTACCACCCATGTGACATCACTCATCTATGCAGGCAGCAACCAGGTGAGAGAAAACAGTTGCGGGGGGAAAGCATCAGCTTTGGGGCTGGAAAACTCTGGCTTGGCTCTTTGCTCTATGACCTGAGGGAAGTTACTTAACTTCTCTGAGCCTCTGCTGCCCCCTCTAAAATAATGCCAACCTCTTAGGATTAATTAAGGATCGAGAGAGAACCATGGAATTAATTAGCATAGAGGCTACACTTGATAAATAAGTAAGATAAGGAAGCACTTGATAATAATGATGGTGATGATGAGGGTGATGTTTATTAAATATTATTATTGTTATCATACTCACAACAACCCCAAAAGTTTTCTCCAGCAGATACTGCCCCAATTTCCTCAGCAGATGCCCTCAGTGTCCCCATCTGTAAAATGGGAATAGCACCAATGGCTCCAGAGTGTGGCCATCAGGATGAAATGAGCAGGTGCATACGGCCCAGTGCCTGGCACACAGGAGGCCTTCTGTTACTTAGCCTCTCCCCTCCTCCTATTAGCTGGCACATTAGTGGGGCTGGTTGCTGTCACTATTCTGACTTGCTGGGAGTCTATGGCCTTTCTTCCCAGCATGCTTCATTCCAGAGGGGCCTCAGTCTGAAAGTAAGGCTGGGGAGGCAGTGATGGGCCCAGGAGACAGAGGGCAAGGCCATGCTGAAGGCCACAGAGAGAGACTTCCTTACAATGCCCCAGAGGTTACGCAGCTCCTTCTCCATGTCATCTTCTTTCTTTCATTCTTCTCCCCCCTCTGGCGGTAGGTGCATCTCCATTTTGCAGGTGGGGAAACTGAGGTACAGGACCAGGCCCAGGTCCCACAGGGAGGCCATGATGGAGCTGGCATTCACTGCCTCTGTCCACAGCTCCCTGCCCTCCAGGGCTGGGCTGGGGCTGCAGCCGAGGTCAGAAGCAGCCAACCCACGGGGCTCTGGGTGAATGTCTGGGGGCTCCTCACAGGCAGAGGCTCACTGGCTTGGGAAATCTGCTGCCTCCCTGGCCTGGTGGGCCTTCGGGGACCTGGTGAGAGGGGGCAGCTGGAAGGTCCTAGAAACCTCATTCCTCTCCCTAGGAGTCTTCCCTGACCAGCCATGGCTCTACAGAATTCCAGACGACTTTAGTATTTTGTGAGGAGATATCAGGGCACTGTGAACGTTGGCTTCCAATGGAACCTTCGAGATCATCTGATGCAGGCTTGTCACCTGTTTGATCAGATAACAGAGGCTCTGAGGAACAGAGTAGTGGCTTAGCAGAGCCAGGAGCAGAACACTGTCGCCCAGCGATCTGATCGGATCACTGGGCCAGGAAGATGACAGGCCAGGCCAGGACAATCCCGAGGAAGGCCACGTGGGCAGGAGGGCCAGCCCAGGCAGGAGGCCACGTGAGATGCTGGGGTCTTCTGCCAGGCACTGCTGTCCAGTCTCCACTTCATCTTTTCCTTTCAACATCCCAGGGAGGTCGAGTTGCTGTCCTCATTCTACATGGTAAGAAACAAGACTCAGCGCAGTCTACAGTCCAGACTCAGTGCAGTCTACAGTCCAGCCTCCTGGTGAAAGAGGCAGAATCTGAAGCCATTCCTGCAGGTCTCCAAGCCCCCCACCTTTTCTAGTACACCTCTTGTAGTGGGTTGAATAGTGTTCCCCACCCCTGAAGTTTACACTCTTCCTGAAACCTCAGCTTTGAATTTTTTTTTTTTTTTGAAACAAAGTCTTTGCAGATGTAATTAGTTAAGATTAGGTCATAGTGGAGTAGGGTGGACCCTAAATCCAGCGTGGCTGGTGTCATCGTAAGGAGGAGACAGACCCAGAGAGGACAATGCCATGTGAAGACGGAGAGAAGGGACGGGAAAGCCTGCTGTGTGAAGACAGAGGGAGAGACTGGAGTGATGTGTCTATATGACAAGGACTGCCAGGATCACCGGCAAGCCCCAGAAGCAGGAAGAGGCGAAGACGGACTCACCCCCAGAGCCTTCAGAAAGAGTGTGGCCCGCCAGCATCTTGATTTCAGACTGCTAGTCTCCAGAGCTGTGAGACAATAAATTCCTGTTCCTTTAACCCGCTTAGGCACTTTGTTGCAGCAGCCCCAGCAAACAAATACACCTCCTTCCTGCTGTACAGAAAGAAGGGAGACTTGCAGTCATCATGGGTCCCAGGTGTGGTTGTGTGGAAGTTTAGAATATCAGGGCTAACTCAAGGAGGAGAAGGATGAAAGGAGCATATATTTGTCTGACATTTGACTTTACACAGATGGACTTAATCATCCCCAACATGTAAATATAGTCCCATTTCACAGATGAGGAAAGTGAGGCTCAGAAAAGGGAAACGATTTGCCTCAAAGCTCAGTTTTCCCCTATCTCTAGTGCTTGGGGAGGAGCAAACCCAGGCTCTAGTTTGAATTCCAGGAAAGCAGACTACTCACTTCCCTTCTCTGAGCTTCGTTTTCTTCATCTAGAAAATGGGAATAACAGTGTCTGCCTCTCAGGTGCTTGCGAGAACAAATGAGTTTATCCTGTTATCCAACAAATGTCTATTGAAAGTCTCTGTCCCAGACCCTGCTCTGGGTCCTGGGGGTACAGCTGCGAACAAGATAGGCAGGGTTCTTGCCCCCAAGGATTATCATGCTTGGCAGGGTCTCTGCAGGGGCTGGCACTGAACAGATGCTCATATATATATACATACCTATGGGTGATTCGTGTTGAGGTTTGACAGAAAACAACAAAATTCTATAAAGCAATTATCCTTCAATAAAAAAATAAATTTTAAAAAAATTGATGGGGATAAGGATACAGGATTGAAGGGGGACGATGGTTGGGACAGGTTTGGCTTATAAGAGTAGACCACTTCAGCACTACTTCTCTGCCACTGTCGGTGGTGGTCCAGCTCCCTGGCCCAGGAGGACACAAGGTCCTCTTGGTTGGAGTCTCATGTTTGGGGGCATTGAGCTGGTCTAAGTCGCCTCCCTTAAGCCAGCAGAACTCTCTGTCCCAGGCCGGCACTGTGGAGGCAACTGCAGGAGCCTCGGTCTTGTCACAAAGCCCTGCCCTGCTGTGCTGCCCCCCTCAGCCACACAGCCTCAGCTCAGCCCCACCCACTCTCTGACGCCGTCCCTGGGCCAGGCCCGAGCCTGCCCTGGAGGCTCTCCCAGCTGTCCTGATGTCCCCTCTGGCTCCTACAGACGCTCCCCCTTCCACCCCTGGAGGCCTCAGCTGGGCACCAGCCCCTCCCCCTCCAGAGGCGTCCCCAGACATCACCCCTGTGCTATTCTCTTTTCCTGACAACTGTAGCATCAGATGTCAACCAGGCTCTGCTCAGCATCAGCAGGCGGGGACAGGGGGGCAGTTCTTGATAACTGTGTGGTTTAGGAGGGGGTCCCCCAGGAAAGGCTAGGAAGGGCTGGTCCTGGTCTGGCTCTGCTCCCAACTCTCTGCTCTGCCTTGACCAAACTCCTTCCTCCACAGACCTCAGCTTCTCTGAGCCACGAAGGGGAGGCAGTCCTCTCTGGGCTTTTGAGGATAAAAGGGGACACAGGCAAAATCCTTCAGGGACTGGGAATGTGCTGGGCGAGTGGCAGTGGGTTCCAGACAGCTGACTGTCTTCTAGGTGGGTTCTGGAAGGGGGTTTCCAGGGGTGCAGAGCAGCTATGCCCGTCAGACCTCAGTGAAGCCTGCCCTTCTGTCCTCACTTGCCCCGAGTGAGCTGGGACAGCTGGCACTGCGCTGGGGAGGCAGGCTCCGGCGGGCCCTGACAGCTCAGCAGAGGCAGCGGTGGAGGTGGCGGCGGCCACAGACGCAGGGGCTATTCTGAGAGCTGGGAGGGCATGGGGAGCTGAGACTGGAGGAGGGGAAGCAGCTAGGAGACACAGTCCTGTGGGGGTGACAAGAGTATCACTGTGTGGACTGAGAAGGGGTCTGCCAAGGGCAGTGTGCCTCAGGAGAGCTGGGGAGTACGTGCTCATCGCTGGGAGGGATGGACCCGCTGAGGTACGAGACATCCCCTGGGATTGTTTGGTGTGTGTATGTACACAAGTTTTGTGATCCAAGTACGAGCTGACCCGGTAAAGCAGGCGTCTGAGTGTGACTGAGTGTGTGTCCACTGGAATGCAAGTGAGTTAAGTCCAAGGGAAGGTGTGAGCAGAAGCAAATGTACTTGTGTGTGGAAGGGGGAGGAGAGCAACGGTGAGCAAGTGGGGGCTTGTCTGTGAGCAGAAATGAATGTGGGAGTGGTAGGGAGGGTAATTGGGAGCTTGAGAGCAGGTGTGGGGGAGGGGAAGGGAGAGGAAGAGGGCCCTGGGGGTGGGACCAAGGAACATGAGGGTCTATGTAATTGGGACACATGTGTGAGGGACATAGACAGGTGTGCCTGCGAGCAAGCCCGAGTGTCTGAATGGACACCATCGTGTGTGTGGTGACAGCAGGTGGGACAATGTGACCTGGGACAAACAGGGAGGGAAGGTAACACCAACAGTAATAAAAAATGCTAGGATTATTGAGCACTTACTATGAGCCTGATGCCGACATTCATGATTTTACTGAATTCTCCAAACAGCCTCTGAAATTTGTGCTATGATGTTACTCATTTATAGATTAGGAAATAATGGATTTGGGCAGTTAAGGAACTTGTCCATACTTTAATCAGTAATGTTAGACTGCCTCACAATGAACACGTAAGCAGGAACCAAGTTGTGAGTAGAGAAAAATGAGTCTCCGTGTACATGGTGGGGATGTGTGTGTGTCTATGTGGAGTGGGGGCTGAGTGTGCCAGTGTGGGACCCAGACTAGAGTCCAAGCAGAAGCTGTAGACACCGGGCAGGGCAGGGGCCAGAGCAGAGCCTGAGTCAGCCTCTAGGGCATCTCTGCCAACCTGGCTTCCCAGTCCCGCAGCAGCCTGTGCCAGGGCCCCCAGCTAAGGATCCTCCCTGCTCTGGTATGGCCCCCAGCAGGCCCCGTCTCACAGAGCAGGCTAAGCCAGAGCTGAAGACTAGCAGGAGGCCTGCCTGGCTTCCAGGGAACTTGAGGGGGCAGCCTCCAGCATGGGCTCGCCAGGCAAGGAAGGCATATGAGAACTGCGGGAGGGAGTCCAGCAATGATTTCAGGGCCCTTGTGTCTCTAAACTGAACCACCTGGAGGGTGTGTATACGTAAGCAGAAGGGGGGCAGCCAATGGTTCCCATGCCCACCCTTGCCTTCAGAATGTGACTCAGGCAGATGACACGCCAGGCATTTGCAAGCTGGACCTGCTCCCGCTCTGGGGGGGTTGGCGAGGAGGGGCCTCTCCAGCCCCACCCCCATCCTCACCCTTGGCCCTACTCCTTGGGACCTAGGCTGAAAGGAATGAATTTTGGAGAGGACTGTCTCCTGTGGCCTGGGCCCAGTCCTGCACAGAGAACTTTCTCCAAGTTGCAGTGTCCAGCCTCTCCAGGAATGTGGTACTGGCTGGTTTGCCTGAGTCTAATCCTGGCCATTCCATCTGGTCAATTCACTTGCTCACTCTGGACCTCAGTTTCCTGATTGGCAAAAGAGAAATATTGTCCTAGAGGGACATAGAAATTACTGGCAGAGAAGAAAGTGATCTGCACAAGCAATGGACAAGGACAGTGCTGGGAGTTGCGTTAAAGAAGGGATCAGGGATGGGTTAAGCTGAGTTTTGAAGGATGGGAGAATCTCTGATGACAGCCTCTGAGCGGGGGAAAGGGTGTTTTAGGCAGAGTGGATACACAAAGCAAAGGCTGGCAGGTGGAGTATTGGCTGGAAACCTAGCCTAGGGCCCTGTGGGATGAGATCATGGGCTGCCCAACTGCTCAGCCGGCCTTTCTTCCTTCTGAGGCCATACAGTGATCTGACAACACCTGACTTCTTCACAGCCTATGCTGTAGGGGCCTCATCTATCTCCATTGCTGCTCTCGCCTTAGTAGCCAGAACAGTGCACATGCATCAAAGGTGCTCAATAAATATGTTAAGTGAACGAGAAACTTCTCTCCAAACAGGATGAAATTTGAGGCAAGTGTTTGTTCCAACAACCCTAGCAACAGCCTCCAACAGACTCTAAAATAGTGGTTTGCAAAGTGTGGTCCAGGGTGCATCACCTTGGACCTTGTCAGAAATGCAAAGTCTCGAGCCGCAACCCAGACTACTCTGGCTGGGGCCCAGTAAAACGTTTTAACAAGCTCTCCAGGTTGATTCTACTACACTTGAAACCAGGCACTCTGAATGCCTACGAAAAACAACTTGCAGATGGAGAAGCCAAAATTGTGGTCAAGCCTGACCCAGAACTCAGGTGTTCTTGACCCTCTCCTTTTCCCCAGTCCAGGGCACAAAGAAGAGAACTCCATCATCCACCCCACCAGGTTTCTGGAACGAAGATTTGGAAATACCAAGGGTCTAGAAACAGAGGGCGGGGCATTCCTCCCGGGAATAGAAGGCGGGGCCATGTGCTCTGAGCCCCGCCTCATCCCTGTTGCCCCGGGAAACCCCGGGTTGTAACAATAACCCGCTGACGCGCTCAGGGGAGGGATCCTGCCGAGTCCGTGGGCGGGACAGCCCTGCTTCGGACCAATGAGAGTGCTCGGGCCCCGCCCCCGCGCCCCCTCCCCTAGAGCAAAGCAGGGGGCGGGGTCGCGCCCGCCTCGTCTTCCCTGCTCCGTAGGCGGCGCTGTTGCATGCAGGGGCTGCGGCGGGGTCGCCCCCGGCCGGGAGCCCCGCGCCTCCGCCTCCAGCCCGCAGGCGGGGCACCCGGCCCGCCAGAGGATTCCGCGGCCGCGGGCGGGCACGCCCCGCCCTCTCCCGCGCCGGGCCCGCCCCCCTCCCCGTACCCCGCCCGTCCGAGGTGCAGCCGGCGCTGAGCGCGGCAGGCGCGGGAGCTGGCGCTGGAGCCGGAGCGGCGGCGGCATTCACGGGGCGGCGGCGGCGGCGCGGGCTCCGGCACGGGCTCGGGCTCCGGCATGGTGCAGTCCGGCTTCGTCCCGGGAGAGCGGGGCCCGCGTGCGGGGTCGGCGCCGGGGGAGCAGCGGCAGCGACGGTGGCGGTGGTGGCTGCAGGCACAAGCAGGCGGCAGGTGCTAGAAGCGGGGCTGGGCGAGGTGTGTGCCCGTTGGGCTCCGCGGCCGCCGCTCTCTCACTGCCCCCCTCTTTTCCTCCCTTCGGGCTTCCCAGCGCGTCCAGCCCCCTGTCTCCGCGACCTGGCCCATGGCGCCCCGCGGTTGAGCCGGCGCCGCCAGGGACCCCTCCCGCGGGCCTCCCCGGGGCGCGCAGATCCCGGAGCCGCCCGCCCACCCTCCGCGGAGCCCCCCTCCTCTCCTCGCCCGAGCCGGGCGGGACCATGGCTGCGAAGCTGCGAGCGCATCAGGTGGACGTGGACCCGGACTTCGCGCCGCAGAGCCGGCCGCGCTCGTGTACCTGGCCCCTGCCTCAGCCCGACTTGGTCGGCGACGAGGACGGAGCGCTGGGTTCGGGGGTGGCCGAGGGCGCCGAGGACTGCGGGCCGGAGCGCCGGGCCACGGCCCCGCCGATGGCCCCAGCGCCGCCGCTGGGCGCGGAGGTCGGACCGCTGCGGAAAGCGAAGAGCTCCCGGCGGAACGCGTGGGGGAACCTGTCCTACGCCGACCTCATCACCAAAGCCATCGAGAGCGCCCCGGACAAGCGGCTCACGCTCTCGCAGATCTACGACTGGATGGTCCGTTACGTGCCCTACTTCAAGGATAAAGGCGACAGCAACAGCTCGGCCGGCTGGAAGGTGGGGGCGTCCGGCTGGGGACGGGTGCTAGAGCCGTTGGCTGGGGCGTCCAAGGGCTGCTAGATGTCCCTGGGCACCTGGTGGGCGGTCTGGAGGGAAACCCTGGGGCATCCCCAGGGGTCACAGAGTGTGTGCCCAGGGCGTGGGGCCGGCTGGCCGACAGGCGGGGGCGTGCTGGGAGCAGCTGTGTGCATAGTCTGGATGCAGGGTGGGAGGTCTGGTGGGGTGACAAGCGACTGCCACTTTGAGGCACCTCTGAGGGATACCCTCACCCCATCCTTGGGGGCATAGCAGAAGAACCTATTCTCAGGCCTCAGACGTTGGGGACCCCTCTGTTACCCGCCCGAGTTTGCTTTGTGTTACTCTTGTTTTACCCTCTCCACCAGGGCACCCTCCTTAAAGAGCTGAAATAATGACTTGGGGCCAGTGGCTGCTTTCCTCCCAAATCTTTCCCGCTGCCCTCCCTGAAGCTGGCTTCAGGGTGAGGAATGCGACCCTAGGCCCACAGTTCTTTCTGTAGTGCCAGGAGTTCACTCTAGGGCACCAGCCAGTCTGAGGTGGGGAACTGGTCAGGTGATCTGAGTTCTCCATGGGGCAGCTGCTGTCCCCCCCTTGGCTGGATCAGCATGGTGGGCTGGTGATGACCCCTGCTGGTGTGAGGGCAGGGTGTTGAGACCTGGGGATCTGTCTGTGCCCACCCCAGGCTGTCTGTCTCCCACTTCCCTGATTTTCTGAGCTCAGATGCATTTGGGGTGGGGGAAGGGGGAGGGGCACCCCAGGGAGGCCTCAGTACCAACCACTGGAAAGGGGAGAGCCATCTTGGGAGAGGACGGGGTCTTGACTGGATTGTGGCCTCCCGACCCTTCCCTGGCTAACTTGTTGGGGAATGGGGACAGTCGATGCCTTTGGAGGAGAGGAGGCTGGGGGGTGGGAGTGGTCAGGCCATGCCTAGGGCCTGTAAGCTGCCAGGCTCCCTGTGGAAGAGGGGGTCTCTATGAGGGAGACATCCCTAAATGGAGGCAAGGGGCTGTGGCTGGTAGTGGTAGGCAGGGTCAGGGGAAGGAGGTGTGCCAGTGGAGGAGGGGAAGCTCGTGGACAGGAACAGCACGAGATGCCCAGCAGCTGTGCTGACCTGGGAGTTGACCTGGGAGCCCACAGCTCTCAGGCTTTATGCTGGCAGCTCCTCTGTCTCTCTGGCCACTGCTGGGTGGGGATGCAGGCTGGAGTGGCAGGCCTGAGTCTTCCTCTCCATCCTTTAGCTGGTCCCCCTTGGGCTCAGCCCCCAGCAGAACACTTGTTCCTCCTAAGTGGGTCCTGTACTTTGCTCCCACCTCCCTCCCCTGCACTGTCCCACCCTTCGCTTCTCCTTGTGGATAGTCCCTGTCGTCAAGGGCACAGAGTTCAGACACCTCTTCCAGGAAGCCTTCCCTAACCCCTTTTAGCTAGCGCAGGACTCCCTCATCTCTGGTCCTCTCCCTACCTGTCATAAGTCTTAGTCTTTTGTGTCCTGTCTCATTTCCCTTCCCCACCCTCTTTGGAAAACAGTGGCAGTAGTTAGATCAATCTCTGTGCCCATGGCACCAAGCATAGCGCCTGGCACCAGGAGCTACCAGTGCATATCTGGTAAAAGAGTAAAGAAGTGAGTGGATGGTGCAGAGGGTGCTGAGACCAGGGAGGATACTGTGAGTCAGAGCAAGCCAGGAGGGCTTCCTGCAGGAGGCAGAGCTCCAGTTGGAGTTGAAAGATTAGGGATGATGGGGAAGATGGCAAGAGGGAACATGAGGCTTGAACCCGGGAAAAAACTGCAGTGCACTGAGGGTCTCAGGGCCAAGCCTTCTGCCAGGCAGCTTCAGGCATCTGTGCCAGGTGTCACCTTTAATGCCCTCTGCACTGCCTGAGGTGGGTTTTACTGTCACTACTTATAGAACTGGGCCCTGAGGCACAAACTGGAGAAGCAAACTACACAAGGTCACAGTCAGGAGATGGGAAGGCTGGATTCCAATCGAGGTGTGTCTCCCTCCAGGGACCCAGAGCCTCTGGAATAGTGTCCTGCTTGCCCTGGTTGTGGGAGGGGGACACTGGCAGCTTTCAAACAGGGATGGATCTAATCTGAGAATGGGATTGGGAAGGTACTTGGAGATAATAGAGTCCCATGAGTTCATTTTGCAGACTGTGAGACTGAGGCCCTGGCAGGGAATGGGACTCTCCTCAGGTCATCAGTGAGTGGCAGGCCCTGGATGATGGCCCAGGCCTCCCGCCTGCCCGTTGGATGCAGTTTCCTCTGCACCACACTGCTGGGGACACACTGCTTCTCCCTGTGCCTGGGCTCAGGAAGGCTTGCCCTGGGCTGGGGCATTGGTGAGGGGTCCTCAGGCTCCTCACCTAGACCCTGGCAGAGACCCCCGCAGCAGCGGAGGAGGGCTGTTCAGAGAGGCCTCTGGCCTTTCCCATCTCATCCCCTCAATGGCTGTCCTCCTCCTATCCCACCCGCATCCAGCTCCCCAGGGAGCCTCCTTCCCCTCTCATTCCCGCCCCTCCCACCACCTGTTCCCCCATTCCCAGTCTGTCCCTCCAGGGGCTGGGTGGAGGGGCCATTCCCAACTCCCAGCCACCCTCTGGTTACAGAGCCTGTGGGACACCTCAGGTGCCAGGGTTGGGGCCAGGGACCCATTGTTCCTTCCTCCCTCCCCTCCCCCACATAAGGGTTGCCCTTCAGCCCCTGGGGTGTACTGAACCCTGTGATAGATAGAGTGGGGGGACCAGTGGGGGAGGCATTGGACCTACCTTCAGGATGCATCAGGGTTACCCAAGCCCTGTGTTTTACAGGCAGGAAGGGCTGGGGAGTGGGGACTCGGGGGGACAGGGCTGGGGGACAGGGGTGTGGTGAAAGCACGGAGATCCGCTGGGGAGCCAGGCAAGCCCTCCCAGAGAAGATGGCACTTGATCTGGTCTTTCTTCACTGGGTGGGGAGGGCGGGTAGAATTGGGGGGAAAGACTTCCAAGGGATATTGACTGCGTATGCAAAGACAGGGAGGTGGAATTCATACACTGGGTTTGGGAGACTGTTGGGCATGCCAGGCTGGAACTAAGGGCTCCTGGAGGTGGCAGGGCTGTGTTATGGGAAAGGCCGAGCGGGCCAGATCAGGAAGGGCTTGACCTTTGCCCTGTGGCCCAACCAGGGATGTGGGATGACAGTTAGAGGTGTTGCAGAGAGGAATTGGAGGAGGCAAGATCAACAGCAGGCACAAGGCACCGAGCAGGCTGAAGCCCGAAGAGAGACTGGGCTTGGTGCCGGAGAGGCTGGAAGAGTTGCCATCAGGGCATAGGGTCTCCAGGTCCGGGTCCGGAAATGTGGCTATCCCACCATCCAGGTTGTTTTTGTTGTTCAGTAGCTAAGTCATGTCGACTCTTTGCTACCCCCATGGACTGTAGCGTGCCAGCAGGCCTCCCTGTCCCTTACCATCCAAGGAGGGTCTCCCACTTCCTCTGATACTCTAGCCCCTCCTTCCCTAGTGCTGGACTCCTCCAGGAAGCCTTCCAGGCTGCTCTGGATCCTGGAGCTCCTTCCACTTCCACCCCTGGAGTTGCTCTGCCTGCTTTTGTGTTTCCTGACTGCCAGCTCCCCTGGGAGCTTTCAGGCCAGGCCTGGGTGCCTCCCATTCCTGTCCCCAGGACGGGTCGGGGAGGCGCCCAGTGGAGGGGGACTTCCCTTCTCCCTCAGTGCCTGGAGCACCTTGGCTGTTGTGGGGTGGGGTCAGGAGGGGTGGTGCCCCCCCCCCACTCCCGCCCAGATCCCACCCAGGCCTGCCAGTAGGTCCTAGGTGGGGTGGGGTCTAGAAGGGAGGGGCTGCTCCCTGAGGCCAGGAGGAGGGTCCTGCGACAGCCCGGCTGAGCAGTTTTTTGCTTGCAGGGCTCCCCCTTCTCTCCTCCCCGCAGCCCGTTCCAGCGGGGCTCCCTCCTCCTTCTTTGTCCTCCGGGGATCCCCAGCCCCGAGGGCTGGTGGGGGTGTGGGAGGAGGCGGTGTGAGCCCGGGTTGGGGGGTGTCCTCACCCCCCGCGCTGCACGAGCGGGGGGCTGGCAGCTGCCCGCCTCCTGGGCACAAGCCCGTGCCAGCCGCTCCTGGCACAGTTGCTGGCACGCCCGGCAGACTCCCACGGCCACCTGCTCACACCCACCCACGAGCGCTGGCGCGCGGCGGGCCCTTCCGGCTTCCCGGGCCTCCCGGCGCCCCTCCCCCGCTACCGCGCCCCGCCCCCCCACCATCCCCTCCCAGTCCTCTGCTCCACGAAGGCCCCCTCACTTCTGCCAGCCGTGTGCGTGGCCCCCCGGGCCGCCCCTCCCCAGCAACTTGGGGAGCTCGAGCGGCAGGGCCGCCAGGAGGCCCCTGGGATAGCTGCACCTCTGCGGGGAGAAGGAGGGGCGGACCCGGAGGCAGGCAGACAGACCGACAGACAGGGTGAGGGCCCCCGCCTGCCACCTGGCGCCGCTCCAGCGGGACGATGGCGGGCAGCGCCGTGCCAGGCGGTAATTGCAGACAGACTAATTTAAAGAGATGAGACGGTTATTTTTAACTCCTGTTAAGGTAATGAACGGCGCAGGGAGGGGGGTGTAGAGGTTCGAAAGTTCAGCGTCCCCCCCACCAGCCCCCACTTTCTGCGGGTTGGGGCTCCCCTGTCTGCAGGCCCTGAGGACCCAGCTTCAGGACTGAGTGGAGTGGAGGGGCTCTGTTAGGGAAGGGGAAGGGCTCAGAGGGCTGGGGAGCAAGCACCCACAGGTCCAGGCTAGTGTTAGCATCCCACTTTCCCAGGTGGAGAAGTGACTTGTCTTAGGATCACCTCCCTAAGAACTGGCATACCTGGGAACTGAACCCCCTTATACACCCCAAACTCACGTGTTTCCTCCTGTACCATTAGGGCTGGGGTCGGGAGGGATTTGGAAAGGGGGCAAGCTTGTTTCTAGCAGCCCACCTTCTCTTCTCTTTGAGTGGAGCTGGTGGTGGCTGCTAAATGGGGTCCAAAGAGCTTTGGAAGCCCCTCTGTGTCTTGTGAGGAGTGCAGGTATGGTCGCGGGCTTCGCGTGTGGGTGAGGGCTTCTAGGGTATGGCTGTAGCAGGGAGAGCCCCTCCGCCACTGTCTCCCTTACCTCGCAGCTGACTCTTCAGTACCCCTTCCCTATCTGAGCCTGTAGCCTGCCTACCATCTTGTGGATGGGTCCCCAAGAAACAGGTTCACGTTGGTGCCTACTCCTTTCACATCCAAGTCTGACTTCCGTCTCCAGGAGAACTGGGGAGTCATGGAGCCCATTACCTGCTGTCAAGCCTCCTTCCTAGATTACTCCCTTTCTCACACACTCCTAGGTGCTGGGAGCTTGCAGCCTCCAGCACTGCCCATTCTGTTGCCAGACAGACCTTTGGGTGGTTAGGCCTTTCTTCCTTCTCTCTGGCCATGGCCCATCTCTCTGGAGCATTGCTCCAGGTGTCCTAGCTCAGGCCTTCAGGGTCTGTTGGAGCTATGGAGTTGGGCGTGGGTGAGGGGTGGGGAGAGCCCCTGTAGGGGACCTTCATCTCGAGTGTGTTGAACTGGAGCAAAGCTCTCTCCCGTTCTGGTCCTCTGTGTTCTCATCCATAGCCAAAGGGCCTTAACTCACCCTGTCTCTGGCCCTTTTGGGGGCTGTAACTGGATAAACCCTCTGGTTCTAAGAGCCGTGATGGGTTAGTTGGGCCTGGGGGCGCAGAGTACTGATGGGGCTTCTCATGGGTGGAAGCAGGTGAGTAGCAGTGTGGATGCGCTCGAACTGGGGACTCCTGTTTGGGGCTGCCTACCCTGCCCCTGGCGGTACCCAGGTGGCAGACATACTCTGAGCACAGTGAAGGGAGTGCTCGTGGCAGTCCCAGCTGTCCCCCCAGAGCAGGCAGATGGGGGTCCAGGGTGTTAGGTGGGCATCAGTGGAGACTCTGGGGCCCGGGTAGGGTGCTCAGGGGGGACAGCTGGATCTGGAATGCCCCCCTTCCTCCTGGCACCCTGGTTACCATGGAAACCAACTCCTGTTTGGGAGGGTTTGGCTGTTTGCTGCCTCTCCCCACCCCTCAACCCATATGTGGAGGTGGGAGGGGGGCCAGGTGGCTTGTGCGGGAGGGGCCTCCCACACCCTACCCCCCCAGGGCCTCCATCTTTGCAGGGAAACCTTTCTGGTCTCTAAGAGGGATGCCTCTTGTGGGAAGGGGAACAAGAATTAAGAGAATTAACTCCTGGATGCTAGGCAGTCATTTGGGCACTTCACATAAATCTTCCCATTTCATCCTCCCTGGGTTCTGCCAGGTATGTGATAATAGCCCCATTTTGCAGCTGAGGAAATTGAGGAAAAGACGAAGTCTCTTGCCAAGGCAGCATAGCTGAAACGAGGCTGAGCCTGGGTTTAGATGCAGACCTGTCTGTTGCTACCATGTGTCACCATCTCCCAATGCCAGTGCAGTGTCAGCCCACATCCCAACTAGTCCTCCTGCCCCAAGGATCACTCATGCTCACTCCAGAACTCTCCAGAGTTGCTCAGTTCCCTTGGGAGCCAACCAAGCCCAAACTGCTCTGTTCGGGCCCCTGAGCCCTCTGCTGGCCTTGTCCAGGCCCTGCCCTCGGTCCCATTTTCCCTGCTGCCTCTGATCCCACACTGCCCTTGCGCTGCCATCTTTATACCTGATGCTGGAGTTGTCAACCCAGACCACTGCTGTTGTCACCTGCTCGCCAAGACTGCTGCCTGGGGCTCAGGGGAGTTTCATTTCTCAGCCACTCTCGGGGGCTGATACCTGGGGACACCCCTCAGAAACTAGGCAGGTGCTTGGGTAGTTAAAACAAAAACCTACCTACTAGGTGATTCTGAAACCCAGTGTGTCTTTCTGAGAATCCTGCCTCCAGTCCTTAGTTGTTGGCAGAGCTGGCTGATGATCTGAGTCACCTAGTAGCTTTTAGGTAGTACAGTCTGCAGCCCTTGTCTGAGACCCTCTGTATCAGACTGTCAGCGGGTGAGCTTTGAAATCTGTATTTTAACAGGTCTGTCTGGTGACAGGTCAGATTCTGAACTGATGCCTTAGATGGTATCTTCCCTGACTCCTGCTTGTCCCTCCTGTCTTCTGTTCCCAGGGTGGACCACCTTCTCCCCCAAGCAGGCTGCTCAGATTGAGCCCACACCTCTCTTCCTCACTCTTTCTGGGTCCTCCAGGGAGTTGAGCCCCATGCAGTCAGCTTCAAGGGACTGAAACCACTCCCACGCCTCCACCCCCAAGAATCCATTCATCCGCCCCGCCCTGCCCTCCTGTGCTCTGCCACAGAGCGTTTGGCTGCAGGAGGGAGGGGAACGGTCATCAGCACAAATCCTCAGCACGAATCCTCAGCAGGCAGGCCTCTTTGGCTCTGGCCCGTGAGGAACTGGAAAGTCGCAGTCCCTGCTCTCTGCTAGTTCCCTGTCTGGTGGGGGAGGTGAGACCACGTGTGCTGTTCTTACAGGGACCAGTCCTGGGGCCTTAGCCACACCAGGTCTTGACCTCCTGGCCCCAGTCAACCTCTCCAGCCACATCACTCACCCCTCTCGTCTTCTGACCTTTGCTTCAGCCACACACAGAACTCTTCCAACTGGAGATGCAACCACCACGTGCAGTGACACGCGTGCTCCCATTTAATTTTCACAGCAAACTGTGAAGCTGGTACTGCTACTGTCCCCAGTTTGCAAATGAGGAAAGTGAGGCTGAGAGACACAAAGTAGGCTCTCATAGTATCCCACTGGCAGTGACAGAAAAGAAACTCCCCTGGGCCATTCCTCCCTAACCCGGTGCTCCGTCCAGGCTAGTGCAGGCTGGCCTCCACCAGCAACATTGTCTCTCTGATTTATTTCCCTTGGAGTTTGGCCCTGAGGCTTCCAGCCTGGGGGTTGGCTCTGGGATCCTGACTCCCTTTCTGCAACCCAGAGCTCCCAGAGGGAGGGAGCTGACATCGGCCCCCTCTCCATCTGCAGGTCCTGGGGCTGATGGCTGCTTCCTCCACTCACTTTAATCCAGGCCTACACCCACTGGGCACCCACTGTGCAGCGCTGCTCAGAGGAACCAGACTGGCTCCCTGCCCTCGAAATGCCTGCAGGTCCAGCTGGGGAAATAAGATGAGGATAAAAATGACCCAGGGTCATAATGGAGGGACAGATAATACGCTGTGGGTATTTGGAGGTGAGAGAGGAGAATGAGGCAAAAAAGTTAAACCCTCAGGATTTTTTGGGAGCCTCACAGGGTCTGGCTATGTTAGCCAGAGCCCAGCAGGACTTGACTGGAGAAGCAAGCAGAGGCCGGCTGGTGGGTGGCCTTGAATGCCACACCAAGAAGTTGGCACTCCAAGCTGTGGGGGATGAGGAATGACATGGGCAGAAAGGATAGTATGGAGGGTTGGGGCAGGGGAAGAGACTGGCTCAGAGGCCCACTGTGGGCCTCATACTGGGATTCAGGATAGAAGATGAATCTGAGAAAGAGTAGAGGCCCCAAGACTCCCAAGATCCCAGGCCTGACGTGCCAGGCAGCACGCTTTGGTGCCTTGAAGATCTCAGAGGTAAGACAGTGGTGCGGGTAAGAGTCTCGAGGCAAGCAGGGAGGAGCAGTCCTAGTTTTGCCACTCACCCTCTGTGTAGCCTTGAGCATCCAAGCCTCAGTTTCCTTCTGCAAAATGGGATAATAATAAGATATGTCCAAGCTTTGCTGTGAGAATTACATCTGAGGAGAGTTACATGTAAAGTCCCCACTGAAATCTGAGCAAATACTGTTAGTTGCTCATCGCTCTGGCAAAGGAAAGGAGATAACTGTCCGTGCCCTGTGTAGGGTGGGGGTCCTGGGCCCTGATCCCTGAGAGCCACTGACTTGTATATGTGTCGGGGGTGGGGGCAAGACTTCTTCTTCTAGTCCCTCCCTTTCTGTCCCTGGGGTGTGAGGGAATCAGGAGGTTCCATATGCTGCTCTCTAGCCTACAGAGCTTTCCCTGAGGCCTTGAGGGCAAGAAGGCAGGTTTCAGGCCCTGTGTTTTCACAAATGAGGGCAGTGATTTACCCAAGGTCACCCTTGAACTCAGCACTGCTTGCCCCTAGATGCTGGCCCCTCTTTGCCCACTGGCAGGCTGTGTGACCTTGGGCATGGTCCTTCCCTCTCTGGCTCTGAGTCCCATCTAGGGACCTGAGCTCCCCTCCCCCAACACTCTGGGAAGCTGTGAGGCCTCCTCCACCCCTCCTGTCCCCTCCCCCTGTCCTCAGCTGGCCTTGCCTCCTTTTGTAACCTGAGCTGGGGCTGTGGGGGAAGGGGCTTGCCCTCTGCCAGCGGCACCTGCCAGCTGAGCAGATGTGAGGGGATGGAGGCCCCCATCCCCCAGGGGATTGCCTGCTCTTGGCTTGGCAAGACTGGGGCTGGGCCAGCAGTGCTCAGCACACCCAGCCCTGGCCTCTGGTCTCTGCCCCCGAGAACTTACCCCGAGCATTTGTTCATTTTTCAGTGGACATTCGTGCTCCAACGTGCCCTGCAAGGACCTCTCAGGCTCCGGGAGAAGACAGACGGCAGATGAGGGCTGGTGCCCCAGTCTGGGTGGGCTGCGTGGGCCTCCTGGAGCCCCTTGGCATGGGGACAGAGGGCCAAGGGCAGACCCTGGGGGTAAGGCCAGTGTCTGTGCGGGTGGCCATGCCCCTGGGAGAGCAGATGGTTCTCTTGGCACCATGCCCACTCTTCCTTTCCACCCCCCCCCCACCCCCAGCCAGCCTGCAGGGCTGGGGCACAGCTGCTGAGCCCTCCCCAGAGCCGGGCCAGGGCAGGGCTGGGTGAGGTCACTGCAGCTGCTCCCAAGGCCTGGGGCAGGGGTGTGGGAGGTGCTGCCAGCAGAGCGAGGGAGGGGATCAGAATGAGGAGGGGCTTGGAGGGGCCTGAATGGCTTGGCAATTGGGGATCCCCTTTAATCCTGGAAGAGAGAGGAGATCTGTGCAGGGGTTGCTGAGCCAGCGTGGTAGTTCCTGGTGCCCTTTCCCCAGGAGAGTTTCTGTCTGGCCTAGGCTCGCCTAGAGGTGTCTCAGGGTAGGCGGAAGAGCACAGACCTTGGTGTGAATTCCTGCCGCAACACTTACCCCCTGGTAAGTGGGTCAGTTGTTCCCTGAAGCCTCAGTTTCTCCTCTGTAAAATCAGAATAATAAACCAACTCAGAGGTTTGTTACAGATACTCAGTAAGACTTAAACTGCTGAGTGCAGCATGTGTGTGAATGCTCAGCAAATCGTAGTGTCTTTCTTTCTCCACTTGTTGAAGTCTCCAGAGGAGTCAGCAGAGAGTAGGGAGGTGGCAGAGGCACCAGGAACTGGAGGAAAAACCAGGAGGAGGAGGAGGAGGAGGAGCCAATACCTGGAACTTCAGCCTGAGGTTTGGTGGAACAGAAATGGCAAAGTTGCCAGGCCTGAGTGGTTCATGGCTGCTGAAAGTTCCAACCTATATGTTGACTTACCGTAAGCCAAGGATTGCCCACAAAGTTCTAGTTGGGAGGCAGACTCATCCACAATTACACTCAAGTGCACAGGTAGATTTTTGCAGTAGAAATGGGGAGGGAATAGTTATCTTTGGGGCTTGCAGAGGGGAAAGACACCACAAAGCTCGCCTTGATAGAGGAGGACCCAGTTGCACAGAGAGAAAGAGAAGGGCACAGGGAACAGTGTGCGAAGGCAGGAAATGTGAGATATCCAGGGTGGCTGGAGTTCCAGATGGGTGTAAGCAATGAAGGTGACAAGGCTGGAGAGCATCAGAGGCCCTTGATTGTCAGTCTGGAGTTGGACCCAAGCCCTGGGGGATGAGGAACCATGGGTCTTTGAGTAGGGGTGAGCTGGGACTTCTGCTGTTGGCTTGTTTGCTGTCCAGGCTGAGTGTGTGGGCTCTATTGTCTCTGGGGTGGCAGGGCTGGGGGATGCCAGGGCCTGTCTCTTGACCTCCTGCCTTGCTTTTGCTGTTTGGTTCCTCCTGGCCCCTGGCTGCCCACTTCTGTTCCACTAATGACTCCAAGCCATTCACCTGTCAACACGTGTGGCTCTGATGCTCCTGCCTGCCCTTCCACCCCTCCTTCCCTGCAGACCCTAGTACCAAGGGTTTGCATGTGGCCTCAGGGCTCTGAGGTCATCTAGGTCACTCCTTCTCCCAGGAAATCTGTCTGGACTGAGTACTCCAGGCAGCAGAGCAAGCGACCCTCCTCCTCACCTAGCTTCCCCACCCCCAGTTTTGTGGCTCTCTCTGAGTCAGGTGTGTTCCTGGGCCAGAGGTGGGTGGGGGATTTAGGATGGTACAAGAGTTGCTCCTGGGCCTGAGACAGGGACTCCATAAGATGTGGGATGTTGTGCAGTTCCTGGCCCCACTCCCTTTCCCATGGATGTTGGGATAGTTACTATCTTTTACAGGAGATGCTCAAGGTCACATGGATGAGGTTGGGATTCCAACTCTAGCCCTCAGTACTTCTTCATGCAGGAAGGGAGGGAAGGAAGGAGGGAGAGAGGAAATAGGAGTCACAGAGGGAATCAGAGCCCTCATGCAGCCCCACAGGTGATCTCGGTTCTGGGAGGCACCAAAGGGAGGAGCTGGGTCACATCCCCATTGGGTAGGTGGGGCCAGCTTCCTGAGGGCGGGGCCAGGCAGAATCTTGGACAGCAATGGAACCTGGAGAGGCAACCATACCTGGTTTTAGGTTGGATGGATGGACACAAGATCCAGGACTGAACTGGGAGAGTCCTGGAATCCCCTCGGTACTAGAGGCCAGGGGTAGCACAGGGCTTGTTATGGGTGGGCAGCATAACACTTGGGTCTCCTGTCTCTGATGAAAGCCAGGAAGCTTGGGCTTGAGAATCAAGGCAGGGATGGCCACTGAGATGGGCAGCAGGGCAGCATTCCCCACCTCATTACGGATGTGAGTGAGAAGAACCTTGGCTTTGGAATACAACAGCCCTGAGACCCAGACCTAGCTCCATCACTTCCCAGCTTTGTGGTCTCAGGAGTCATTTAACCGACTTGAGCCTTAGTTCCCCTCTCCACCCCGACTTCATAAAATAGCATTGCCTACCCACAGTGGTGTCAGAGAAGACTCTTGAGAGTCCCTTAGACTGCAAGGAGATCGGTCCTGGGTATTCTTTGGAAGGATTGATGCTAAAGCTGAAACTCCAGTACTTTGGCTACCTCATGCGAAGAGTTGACTCATTGGAAAAGACCCTGATGCTGGGAGGGATTGGGGGCAGGAGGAGACGGGTATGACAAGGGATGAGATGGCTGGATGGCATCACCGACTCAATGGATATGAGTCTGAGTGAACTCTGGGAGTTGGTGATGGACAGGGAGGCCTGGCGTGCTGCAATTCATGGGGTCGCAAAGAGTCGGACACAACTGAGCAACTGAACTGAACTGAACCCACAGTTTGGATGGTTTTTAGAATTCACAGAAGAAACCTATCTAAAGAACCTAGCTTATGTCTGGCATGTGGTAGGTGGTGCCCTTCTCCCGCTTTGGTATGTGAGTGTGTGCCAGTGGTGTGTGAGAGTGGGCTTGCACTGGCTCGTGAGAGCTGATCAGGGAGAACTTCTTCCCAGTGCTGCGCTCAGTGACATCATGCTGCCAGCTTAAAATTGGCTACGATGGGAATATCCATACCACAGAAACCAGCAAATGCTACAAATCGAATCAGGTGGAGTTTTTTCCTTGCTGGAGAGCTGGAAAAAAAAAAAGTCCATCCTGTGGGTTCTCTTTAGCCATCAAGGGGACCAAACAGGAGGTGGGGGGCAATGGTGGAGCACTAGCTGGACCATGCAACCTTGAACTCAAAGTCCAGGGGCCTGGGAAGATTGGATACAGTCATAGTGCCAGGCAGCCCTCCATAGGCTGGGGACAGCAAATGGTGGGAGCCGCCTTCTTGCTCCAAACCCCTCCTCTTCTCCCCCCACTCCCTAGCCCTGAGATCTGCTAGGCTCTGGCTGGAAAAGTAAGATTGGATGAGGTTGAGCTATCAGGGAATGAAGCTGTGCTGGGAGGAGAAATGAGGTTGAGCTGGAAGATAAACGAGGTTGTACTGTCAAGGAATGAGGTGGTACTTGGAGGCAAGGTGAGGCTGCATTATTAGATAAATGAGGTTGTACTATCAGGGGATGAAGTGTGCTTGTAGGAGAGATGACGTCCTGCTGGATCAGGCGGGTTGCACCATCAGAGAACACAGCCACACCACAGGAGGAAGGAGAGCCTCCGACTTGGAGGATAAATGAGGGTGTCCTGCTGGATAAATGAGGGGGCCCGTCAGGTGAATGGAGTGCTGTTAGCAAATGAGGTTGTACTTGCTGGATAAATGGGACTGGTGTGCTGGATAAATGGGGTTGTGTTGTCAGATGAATGCATTACTGCTTGTGGGCGAAGGGTGTCCTGGGAATAGATGAGGGTGTCCTGTTGGATGGATGAGCTGCCGCCACCAAACAGCTCAGACCCTGTCCACGGAGGAGACACCATCAGCAAGGACGAGGTTATTCTGTTCCCCTGGGGGCTCCTGAAGCATCTTCTGGCTCAGATGGTCCAGGCTGCGAGAGACCTTGGCTGCAGCAAGCCCTGGGTTACCCAGATCTGTTCGGGCAGCAGGAGCGAGCAGGGTAGGGGGCCAGGGCGCACAGCTGCCTTGTTCACGCTGAGAGCCCTACTTTGCTTCTCACCAAAGCCCTTCCTCCTCTCTGCGCTCCCCTCTGTGGCCCAGGATGCTCCTGCCTTTCTCTACCCCCTGCTTGCCTGCCATTCTGTCCTGTGTTCTCTCAGTTTGGAGCAGCCCCTATTCTGTGCAAGCCACTCTGCCAATCTCATTCATTCTCCCTGCAAGACGACGTTACCCTCCTTTGCTGTCTCTCATTCATTCACTCAACAAACATTTATGAAATGCCTGGCATATACCAAACACATGGGGTCTGGTAAGAAAAAGAAAGGGACCGAAATGCTTCATGGAACTTAGATTCTAATATAAGGGAAGCCAGATAACAAATTAATGAACATAATATAAAGAAATTATACGGTACTTTAGAAAGCGCTAATTGTTTTAGAAAACCTCGGAGCAGGGTTAGGGAGCCAAGAAATGGCAAGGCAGAGGAACATCTGTTAAGAGCGGGCACGATAGGTCTCATTGTATAGGTGACGTCTGAACAGAGTCTTGACGGAGCTGAGAGACAGACGGTGGGTATCTGGGCAAGGTGGGATGGTACCTGGCAGGTTCCCGGAAGGTTTGAAGAATGGGAGGGATCATGCAGGACAGTGTCAGGAGAGGACCCTAGGAGGTCACAGAGGGTCTTGTGGGCTATGGAAAGGCCTTTGTTCTCTACTCTGAGTGAGATGGGGGCATCCGAGTGTTCTGGGCAGGACTGGACCATGACCCAGGTTATTTATAGCATCCCTCCAGCTGCTGCCTGGTGGAAGGCTAGAGGGAAACAAGGGTGGAGGCAGGTAGCCTGTTTGAGGAAGTGGAGGTTCAAAGCGTGCGGCTCGATTGTTTGTGGGTGTCAGAGCCAAGACTGGAATCTGGATCCAACACCAGAGCCCTGCTCTTTGTCCTGTACCAGCCTCCTCGCCCTGCTGACTAAGGCCCCGGAGGCTGGCCTCTCACCCAGGTTCTGTAGGACAGTAGGCGGTGCTGGGATGTAACCCCTAGTCCCTTCCCTCTGTCCCCACCCTCAATGGTCTCTCTGAGGCACCAAGTCAGGGAGGTCCCATCCTGGAAACTGCACCAGGCCCGCATGGAGGTGTGAGGCCCCAGAAGCCCAGCTTGGGCACCAGGGGAGCCTGGGCATGCCGGGGCCTTGGCTGTGGTGGTGGGTTGCTAGGCAACTCTGAGAGGGAACCCTGGTTACTGCTACCTGGCAGAGGCGTCTCCTTGCCCTCCCTCCCTCATCTCCTCCATGGCCTCTGGCCTCCCAGGAGGCCTTGTGGGTGAGATGTGATCAGTGCTTGCCACAGGATCTTGGCTGGGAGCTCTGATGGGTACCAGGTGGCTGGGCCCTGAGGAGCCAGAATGAGCTGCAGGGCCTGGCCTGGCCTCCTGGGGCACAGCCTGGTGCACACCTGGTGAAGAGCCCTGCTCAGCAGACCAAGGCCTAAGTCTTCACCTAGCTCTGGGCCACCTCCCTGGGTGATCTTGGGCAAAGAATGGCACCTTACTAAGCTTCAACCCCATCCAGGTGGCCTACAGAATTCCTTGCCAAGGGCCATTTTTTGTAAAAGTGCCAATGGAGGCTGCTGAGCAGAAAAGGTTCCAGGTTACCCTCACCCCAGCCCCACTGGTTTGAGTGTGGAACACTCATGTTTTATGTTAGATTCCATTTACTAAAAGAGTTCCACTACTTTAAAAAGTTTGAAAACCCCTGGACTGAACAATTCCAAGAACTTTTCGTTGTCAACTCCAAAGGTGCCTAGAGTGCAGTGGCCCATCTCATCAATTTCTGGGGAAGGAAACTGGCCCAGAGAGGAAGAGGGAGTGGCCCCAGGTCAGGCCTGCTGGAGGACAGGGAGGCACCCCAAGCTGCAGGTCAGGAGGCCTGGGCTCAAATCCCAGCTCTGCCACCAGGTCCTGGGTGACGCAGGGCAAGTCCTTTTTTCTCTCTGGGTCCAACCAGCTGTGGTTTCAGGCTGGGGCTTAGGGGTACCTGGCTGGGCAAGGAACAGAGTGGGGAAGGATAGAGACCTTCATAGGCCTGGAACGTGTGTTTTTGACAGTGATCTAAAACATTTTTATTGATATTCAGAAAATTTTGGAAGTCTCGTGGAGTACAAGCCAAGATTCCCTTGAATTCTAAAAAGGAAATGCAAGACTCTTAGAGAATTTTGACCTTTTAACATGCCCCCGGCTTCCCAGGCTACCAGCTTCTAGGGTTGATTACATCATGGAAAGTTTGAGAAGAAATGGAGGACTGGTTTCCTAAGATTCTTTGGAAATTCTCTGACTTGTTCTCTCTCCCATGGTGGAATGTGAGGTCCTTTAGACTCAGAGTGAGTCTAACCTGAAATCAGTGCCTGGCTCTGGCACTTAAAACTGTATGATCTTGACAACTTACATAACCTCTCAGTCACCTCACCTTGACACAGTTGGTGGTTTAGTCAAGTCGTGTCCGACTCTTTGTGACCCCACAGACTGTAGCCTGCCAGGCTCCTCTGGCCATGAGATTCTCCAGGCAGGAATACTGGAGTGGGTTGCCATTTCCTTAGCACATCTTGAGATAGGGCTCACAGTCCCTGAGTTGTATGAACACTGACAGAACGATCATAAAGTACTGAGAATGAGATAAAATACTCCCAATACCAGGGCTGACCTGGCAGGTATCAGGAGGTGCCCTACTTGGTGACATCCTTCCTTCTCCTCCCACCCTCTAGCACTCAGAACCGGGCTGGCACATAGTGACATGGATAAAGAGGCGTGGCTTGACTGACCTCCAGCTGGAGGGGCTGCGAGGTGGAGCCTCTGGCTAGGCAGTTAGTCCCACAGGGGTTGAGACCTGAGGCCTCAGAGGCCCCTGAGCACAGGTGTGAGGGAGGGGCTGGGGAGCCAGGTGCAGGGCCGGGAGCGGGAAAGGGGGTTTCTACTCCAGGGAGCACCACTCCCTGGGGGTCTGTCTCCCCTCCTCTCAGGGCACCAGGAGGAGCCAGGCAGGGCAATGCTGGGAGGTGCCTTGGGGCCCCAGCCGTTGTCTCCCAAGACCAGAAAGTGCCAGAGATAAGGAACCTGGGGTCCTGAAGAAGTCAGGCACGTGCCTGGTGCTGGGGGTGAGGGGCACCTCAGCAGAGCGGACCCCTCCTTCTGCAATCAGGTGGGAAGGAGGCAGCAGGGAGAGCCCGCACGGATCAGAGGTTCTGGGGCTGAGGGGATGAGAGCAGGTCCGTATGCTGGGCAGACCTGGAGTGGTACCTGGCATTGCTGCCTGTGGGACCATGGGCAAGTTACATCATGCCTCTGGGCCTCCACTCCCTGGTACAGGAGATGGGGTAATGCCGGCTCCCCAGGGTTGTTTGTGCCCAGCACAGGTACACTCAGGGCCTGATATTAAGGATTGTAGAGAAGGAGTAAGTCTGTGGAGTGATCTAAGAAGTGAGGTCTTCTGGCCAGAGTAAGGGATTTAACCAACATTTATGAACACCAAACACTTAGCACGCGCATTATCTCAGGTAATGATCTAACAGCCTTCCGAGGTGGTTACTGTATGTTGCCCATTTTTTCAGAGCAGCTCACTGAGGCATGCGCTCCTAGAGATTGAGTCAGCAGCCATGGTCACATAGCTAGGTGGCTGAAAAGAGCCAGGCATCCTGCCCAGCCCTTCAGATACCCAAACCCCTGCTATCTCCACAACAGTGCCAGAGCCAGGAAGTCCAGGCCACCAGCAGGGAGGCCCCCGAGGTGGGGCGGGGTGGGCTTGGCAGAAGTCCTAGTCCTCCACGTTCTCTGTGAGGAGCCAGGTCAGTGGAGCTGTGGACTCCCCTGCCTCCCTCTGTCCCCAGCCCAGGCCTGGCAAAAGCAGGCGGTGATATGGAGCCCAACAGAAATTTACAAGAGGATATGTGTAGGTGTGGCTAAGGTGAGGCCCCAGGAAGGACCAGAGACAGCAGGAGAGCTTTGTGGCCTCAGGCAAGCCACTTCATCTCTCTGAGCCTCAGTCTTCTTGTCTGTAAATGGGCATGATGTCACCTGCTTTGTGGGGATTTTGTGCAGTTTCCATCAGGAAGGGGGTTGAGGGCAAAGCTACTTTGCATGAGGTGGGTGGAGAGGGAAAGGAACTGGGCTGACCTGAAGGTGGGTACTGAGCAGCTGTGGGGTTTGAGGTCTCCACGGCTGATGGATGTGCTTTGAGGGGCTTACTGGGATGGGAGGCCTCTGTGGAGTTCGCAGAAGCTCCAAGAAGTTGGGAGAAAATGTAGGCCTCTGCCCACCTTGGGGACCCCCAGCTGATTCTGCTTATCCTGGCCAGACCCTCCCAGCAAAGGGTTAACAGTCTTCTCTACCTGCAGTTGCATTTTAAAGACACGAAATTAAAGCAGGTAATTTATTCTCCCCACACACGAAAGAGCAATTAGTTCTAAACAGGGCTTAATCAGTCACCGCGAGATTGATTTCTGGAGCCCTGGGTTTTCGGGCTCCTGGCGCCACGCCAGGCTGGTGGGGTGGGGGGGCGGACAAATGAGCCACAGCGGCATGAGCCCTTACATAATCTGTTGGGGGCCCCTAGCAGCCTGGCTAGCCCCGGGCGGAGCTTGGCTGAGTGCGGAGGGGGGTCTTGCTCCCCTGCTGCAGGCGGCTCCTCAAGAGTAGCCTCCCTGGCAAGACTAGACCCAAAGCTCCGGCCCCATCCTACAGACAGTGCCTGTGCCGGCGGGAGCAGGGAGGGTAGGGCGGTTCTGGGGTGGGGGATGGATATTCTGAGTTTGTCCTACCTGGTACTTACACCTGTTCCCCCTTCTTCCCCGCTCTACCCTTTCATCTTCCCTCTTTCCTCCCCTTCTGCTTTTTGGCGTTTCTTCTCGCCTTCTCTCCTCCTCTCCTCGATTTCCTCCCACTCCTCTTCCCATCACTCATCCCCTCACTGCCACTCCCCCACCCCTGTCCTTGTCTCTGGCCACAGAACTCCATCCGGCACAACCTGTCCCTGCACACCCGCTTCATCCGCGTGCAGAACGAGGGCACAGGCAAGAGCTCCTGGTGGATGCTGAACCCCGAGGGCGGAAAGACGGGCAAGACCCCGCGGCGCAGGGCCGTGTCCATGGACAACGGGGCCAAATTCCTGCGCATCAAGGGCAAGGCGAGCAAGAAGAAGCAGCTGCAGGCACCCCAGCGAAGCCCAGACGACAGCCCCCCGGGCGCGCCAGCCCCAGGGCCCGTGCCTGCCGCGGCCAAGTGGGCCACGAGCCCAGCCTCGCACGCCAGCGACGACTACGAGGCGTGGGCCGACTTCCGCGGCAGTGGGAGACCCCTGCTCGGGGAGGCAGCTGAACTGGAAGACGATGAGGCCCTGGAGGCCCTGGCGCCGTCGTCGCCGCTTATGTACCCGAGCCCGGCGAGCGCGCTATCGCCCGCGCTGGGTGCACGCTGCCCGGGGGAGCTGCCCCGCCTGGCTGAGCTGGGGGGCCCGCTGGGCCTGCACGGCGGCGGCGGCGGCGGCGGCGGTGGCGGCGGCAGTGCAGGGCTGCCCGAGGGGCTGCTGGACGGCTCGCAGGACGCGTACGGGCCGCGGGCCCGCGCCGGGACGCCCGCCTACTTCGGCGGCTGCAAGGGCGGTGCCTACGGCGGGGGCGGGGGCTTCGGGCCGCCGGCACTGGGCGCTCTGCGCCGCCTGCCCATGCAAACCATCCAGGAGAACAAGCAGGCCAGCTTCCCGCCGGCCGCCGCGCCCTACCGCCCCGGGGCGCTGCCCGCGCTGTTGCCGCCGCCGCCACCCGCGCCCAGGCCCGGCCCCGTGCTTGGTGCACCCGGGGAGCTGGCCCTGGCGGGCGCTGCCGGCACCTACCCTGGCAAAGGGGTGGCCCCGTACGCGCCGCCGGCGCCCTCGCGCAGTGCCTTAGCCCACCCCATCAGCCTTATGACGCTGCCCGGCGAGGCGGGCGCGACGGGTCTGGCGCCGCCGGGACACGCGGCCGTCTTCGGGGGCCCCCCCGGCGGCCTCCTGCTAGACGCGCTGCCCGGGCCGTACGCGGCCGCCGCCGCCGGGCCGCTGGGTGCCGCGCCCGACCGCTTCCCGGCCGACCTGGACCTCGACATGTTCAGCGGGAGCCTCGAGTGCGACGTCGAGTCCATCATCCTCAACGACTTCATGGACAGCGACGAAATGGACTTCAACTTCGACTCGGCCCTGCCGCCGCCGCCGCCCGGCCTGGCCGGAGCCCCGCCCCCCAACCAGAGCTGGGTGCCAGGCTGAGGGCCGCCTGCCGCGCGCCCCAGGTGCCCTGCCCCGCACCCCGCCAGGGGCCTCTGTCTTCCCATCCTGATCCCGGGGTCCCCACTCCCATTTCTGCTCCACAGGGCGGATCCAGGAGGCAGCCCCAACCCAGCTAGAGACAGCCCGCAGAAGCTGACCGCTGAGGGAAGTGGTAGGGAGGCGCTGGAGCACCCTGCTAACCCCCAGAGGCCCGCTCTGCCTCCTCCCAAAGACGGAAAGCCCGCGGGGTGGATGCTGGGTTCCAGGCTGGGTGGGAACGGGGAGGAATGAGGTGGGACGCGCTGGTCTGGGAAGTAGACTGGTAGATGCGACAGGGGGGGCGTCTCCGAATCCTCAGTATCATTGGTAGGGCTCTCGCGTGACTAATCGCCCACCCAAAGTCGGGGCTGATTCCCTATTGACACTTTCCCACTGGTCTTTGCGTCACCCACCCCAAGCCAGGAACCCCTCTCCTGAAAACACACCCACACCTACCTATCGGCTGTTCACCTTGAGCTGTCCTTCAAGTCCTGAACCACCCTCCGACCTCCACCCCCACGGTTCAGCCCTTCCCACCCATCCTCGCCTGCCCTTGTTTCTCCCCTCCGGGTCGAAGTCCCTCTCCCCTTCCACCCCTGCCCTTCCCCCAGTACTGGTTTCAGCCTCTCCAGCTAGCCTCAGCTCTGGATCCACCCCCCAACCCACCACCCCTTTCTCTGTGCCAGTCCTGGCTCCTCTCTCCCATATTTATAAGTGTCCGGTCGGGGCGGGCTGTGGGCGCGGTGTCCCCGGCGCATATCGTAGGCAGTGTACCGTGGCCGTGCCGTCAGCGTGTGCGTGTGTGCCGTGTCGAGGCCGTGTAGAGTGCATTGTACAGCATATTTTCATGAATAAAATTGTTTTAAATATTTCCCGCGCCTTGGGCTAGTAGGAGAGTGGCGGCAGAGGCAGATAATTGGCGAGGATCGCGGAGGTGGGGGTCCCTGTCCCTGAGCCCATTGTGACTTTGTGTCTGCGTCTGCGTCAGCATTCACAGACGCTTGTCTGCTCAACACACATTGGTTAAGTGCCTACTGAGTTCTGGATGCTGGAGATGTGCCTGGGTGGACTCTCCACCTGTTTCTGTGAACATATGCCTTGCAGGAAGTTTCTGGTCTGGGGATATTCTGTCCCCAAAAAGCCAGAGTTGGAAGAGAAGGCACAGGTATTAACTGAGAGTATGTCTGTGTCAGATCCTGGATTAGGTGTAATTTTTGTTCCCATTGTACAGATGAGAAAACAGGGTCGGAGCAGGAAAACACACAGACTTCTGTTTGAATTTATCCTCTGTTTTCCAGTCGTGTGACCTTGGGCAAGTTTTCAACCTCCGTAACCTTGCTTTCCTGGCTGGCACACCTCGTGAGCAGTAAATGAGAAGAGAGATATAAAGTGGCAGCACAGGTCCTGTGCCCACTCACCCATCCATTCATCCATGGAAGATGTAGTGAGCACCTGCTATGTGCCAGGTCTTATACCAATCACTGGGGCTGCCATAGAGACCAGCACAGGCACAGTCTCTGCTCTGAAGGAGCTTAGAGGTTTGAGGGGGACGGAGATGAGTTCCTGGGCAATTTTAGATCAGAGACATAATGAATGGAGAACCCAGTGACACAGCCGCACACATCTTGGGCCTGAGGACTCGGGGAAGGTGCCTGGAGGGGGCGCTGTCTCAGCCAAGCCTTAAAGGCTGAGTTGTCACTGGGAAAGGAAAGAATTCAGAGGGAATGGCTTGATCAGAGATCCAGAGTCAAGAGATCATTTGGTTTCCAGAACAAAAAGCAATTTAGCGTGGCCAGAGCTCAGAGATAGAAAGATGACCAGTGATGGAGAGGCAAGTGGACCAGAAGGGGCAACAATGGGAGAGGGCCAGTGGCCAGGCCAGAGGGGCTGGTGGCGATTCACCAGGAGGGACAGGCGAGGGCAGTGGGGCTGGAGGGGAAAGGATAATTTCACACATATATTTTGGCTCTAGAGTCATTGAGACTTGGTTGTAGGTTAGACATAAGGAATGAGGATCATATGATGCCTGATTCTGGTTGGGCACTTGGGCAGACAGGGCTCTTTCCCTGAGAACTCTGACGCAGGAAGAGTCCTGGGGAAGACAGTATGCTCAGCCTCATGGGCTGACTTTTCAGTGTGTCCTATAGGACCCCTTGAGATTTGGGGGGGATGTTTGGGAACATATGTATTGTGTGAATGGCATTCCCTGGCATTGGGCAACATGGTGACCCAGTGATGTCCAGCTGGATAATGCGGTCAGAAGCCCAGGAAGGTGTGGGCTGGACAGGGAGGTCAGAGAAGCAAGAGCATGGAGGTTGTCACGGAGGTGCTGGGAATGGCCTGGGGGATGGTGCAGAGTGGGAGGATCAGGCCACCCCGGTCTGCTCAGGTGAACACCTCAGAACACCTTGGCACAGGGAGAGAAGGAAGACCAGGACTCTGTGGGCTCCTAGAGTTCGTGAAGTTGCATGGTCTTTGAAAGCTCCAATGCGCTTACTCTTGGAGCCTCAGTTTCTAGGTCTGGAAGATGGGGCAGTAGCACCTATCTTAGATTTGTTTTCAGGGGCATATGAAATTGGAATTATTCCCCAAGGTCAAACTCCTGGCAAGGGGCAGAACTGCCCAGGCTGTCCTGTGGCCCCCACTGACTGTGGAGGTGGCTGTGAGCAGAGAGTAAAGGAGATCGGAGCCAGCAGAGCCTGTACTGGTTCTGGTCTCGGTTCAGGGAGGCAGGACCTCCCTGTGGGGTGTAGGTGTCATCCTTGCTGGGTGGGGACCACCGAGATGAGCTCTCTCCAGGGACTGATGTCCCAGTCCCACCCCACACCCAGACTCAGGGACAGCGCAGCTGGGTCTGGGCTCCATATGGGTTGCAAAACTGCCCGCACCCTAGGCTGATGGAGTGTGGGCGGCTGCTGTGCGTGTGCAGGTCTGTGTGTGTCCATGAAGCACCATATGCATTTGTCTGTGTGGGCCCGTGTGTGTGTGTGTGTGTGTGTAAGTGTAAGTGTACTGGGAGAGGGGGTGGGCTGAGTGATGGTTGGGGTCTCCCTGTCTGAGTGTGCACACGTCTGAGGATTTGTATGTGTGTGCGCACGCATGTGTGTGTGTGTGGTAGGAATGACAGTGTTTCCATCTCCGAGTGTGCCCACATGTGCGCCCCGGGTGGTAGAGACCATGCCTGTGTGAGTTGTGTGCGCTGCCCGCCTCCCTCTCTGGGTGTGTCTTCCCGTCTTGGCGCACCCCGTCTCTCTGGGTGGATGAGAGCTGGTGTCCCCCTGCCAGGAGCGTCTTCTGGGCGGCTCTGCGGTGGGAGGGGAGCAGAGCAGAGGGACACTCCCAGCCCTGGGATAGGCTGGACTCCTGCGCAGGGAGCAGCAGGACCACCTCAGAGGAAGGGCTGATCTCCTCCTGGCTCAGGCCAGTGGTAATTCCAGAGACAGCTCTGTCCTGCTGGGCCCCATGAGGAGAAAGCGGGCAGTACCCCTGTAGCCGGGGGTCTGCAACCGGCCCGTCCCCGCCAGCCTCGGAGCCCAGCAGACGCGCCCCCCTCCGTGCCCACTCCCTGGGAGTCGTCTGACACATGATTTATTCATAAAAAGCCATTATTTGTGCCAAAGAAGAACTGAGCTGCTCGCTTTTTAAGTGCTGATAATGCTCTCAGCCTCCTTGCCTCTCCTCCTCGCCCCTCCCCTCCTCTCTTCTCTCTCCTCTCTTCTCTCTCACCTCCTTGGGACTTCCCATCCTTTCCGCCCTCTTCCCCTTCTGTTCTCCCATCCCTTTCTTGCTCCCCCCACACCTCTTCCTCTCTCCCTCTTCTCATTCCCCTCCTCTTTCACCACACTCACCTTTTCTCCAACCACCACTCCACCATTTGCGGAGGGAGGCAGGGTCACCAGAGCCTCAGAATCTGTGGTTCCCAGATTAGGCAGAGCCTCAGCCTTTGGACCCCAGTGTGACCTGCCTTCCACCTCAGCCCCCACCTCTTCAGGGCCACGGAAAGGTTGGGAGGAAGAAGAGCAGGCTGAGAGAGGCTGGGGATTTTGGGAGGCTGTCAGGATAGCTCCCCATACTAAACGATATGGCTTTAGCCCCCTGTCTTTATTAACACCAGCCCCCCAAATGAACATTCAGTCTAAATAAAAATGGTGTACTGGCTATGCAAATGCAGGTTCAAGTTAAGCTCCCGAGGCCTGCTTTTCCTACCAGATGCCCCATATAGAAATTATGGAGTCACCAGTATTTAGGCGGTGCCAAGGGAGGCTGGCTTCAAGGAGGCACGTGGGGCCTCATCGCAGAGCACCTGCAGAGCACAGCAGGCAGCAGAATGAGTACCATAGATGTGAGTGTGCACCCAGACACAGACGAGGTTCTTAGAAGCAGACAGCACAGATCCACATGTGTGTGTGCCCTTATGCCCACAAGTGCGTGCGCGCGTGCACACAAACACAGTCACACACACAACCACACATCTGTGCCTACAGATGGAGAGTCATTCCTCCCCTCATCACCTGCAGTGGGGGCTGAAGCTCTTTTCCCATTCAGACACTTCTTCATTCATTCATTCATTTGCTCCATCAACTTTGCTCTCACAGCCCCTTTGTGCCAACTCTAGTGCTAGGCACTGTGGTGGCAGAAATGAACAGGATTGAGGCACAGGGGGAGGAGACTGCAGCCTTGGACTGGGGGTTAGGCGCCCAGCAGGCAAGGGGTTAAGTCATTTGGCATCCAGAGCTGGAGCCATTAGGCCTCCTAATTATGAAATTATCGAGGTCCTCAGGTGACTGCTAATTTCACACACACTGTTCCTCTCACGGCTAATGAACGCCCGCAGAACCCACGCCTTGTCTTTCCTGCTGAACGGTGACCTGCAGTTAATGAGCTCAGGAAGGCAGACAGGCCGCCGGCTGGGTGGGTGGGGCGCCAGGCCTGGGGAGGGGGCCTCTTGGCCCTCCTGCCCCTCCTGGCTCCCTTGTTGGCTGCCAGCCCCCAGTGAGGCCTTCAGGGCCAAAGCCCAGCCCGAAGTTTCTGCAGGACAGGCGAGGCCAGGGGCTCAGGGGAGCAGGGAGGGTTACAGATCTGGGAAGGGCTTCAGGTCAGATGATCCTGGAATAAGCCCCGAGGGTGGGAGGAGAAATGAAATCCACAGGGTGGCAGAAGACCATTTCTGCTTGGTTTTGGGGCCAAGTCCGAGACACTAATGAAGGGCTGGGGGTAACCATAGTTTAAGGGGTGGGAATTGGTGGTGGGGGCACAGTCAGACTGATGCTGGAGATGGTGATGGCTCTGGGGGAAGGCAGTGTTAATGACAGAGGCAATGTTGACTGGCAAGGGAGCAGGGCTGCTGCTGCTACTGGTTGTGATTTTTTTTTTAAGTTTTCATGTTTCTAAAATTTTACTAAAAAGTAGCATTAAAAAATCACCCTGCAAAATATGAGGGGGGAAAAATAATACATAGTGGTTGCAGGAGCCCAGATCTAGAGGGGATGTTTCCCAAAATCGGGACACTGTGACCCAGGGGCTGACCTCTGGGTGGGTTTGAAGGCCCTATGACCTGCCCGTGGGGAGGACTTTGCCCCGACCCCTGATTCACCAGCCTGGTCGGTGCCAGTGAAGACTGTGTGGTGAAGGAGGAGAGTAAGAGATGAGAATCCCGGCCTGCCTGCTGGGGGCTTCTGCTCTTTTCTGTCCCATGTCCTTGAGCAAGCTTCTTCCCCTCTCTGTGCCTCAGTGTCTCAGTGAGAAGATGACATGGATCAAACACAACTAGAGCTGGGTTTACAGAAGGGACATGGCTGGGCACCTTGGGGGTGGCAGTACTCACCCTGAGTGCCCAGCAGGGAGGCACCCCAGGCTGGGACAGGTAAGGAAACCCCTTTGCTCTGAGTCATGTGTTGGTGCACAGGATGCACGGATGTGTGAGTTACTCCATCCTTCTGAAGCCGCCCCCTCTCCCTTGGAAATGAGGGACGCCCTAGCTTCCTGCAGCTCAGCTGTAGGCTGTCTTCTGACAGCAAGTTCCTGCTCTGCCACCAACTCCCACCTGCTTCTGCACCTCAGTTGCCCACCTATTCAAAGGTAGGTCATAAAAGTGTGAAATCACTTTGGATGTGATGAAGATCTCAGAGGTTGTAGCTGTTACTGTGTGGTCTGGGCCTGGCCATTTCTCTCCCCAAGTGCCCAGTGTCTCTCCTGGGCAGTCAACTCCGTGTTGAGGCCAGACGGGCTTGTGTGTATGTCTATACACTGTGGGTGTTCCTAGCAGTGAGAGAAAGATCGGACTAGCCCCTCTACGTGTATTATCTCATTTGATTCTCAGAACAGCAATATGAGATAGATGTTTTTATTATCCCCATTTTATAGATGAGCAGATTGATGATTAGAGAGGTTCAGTGGTCATCGCAAAGTCACACAGCTAGAAAGTGGCAGAGCCAGGTCTTGAACCCAAAGCCTGTGGGCCCTTGACTATTGAATTACACCTTTCCTTCACACAGCATATGCCCAAGTACATGCATGCCATGTAGATCGCCCAGCCAGAGATTCCCTCATCCCTCCATGCACACAGACGCACGTGTCTCCCCTCCCCTGCACTTAGGCATGCAAACCCATGCACCCATGGGTACATGAACATGTACCTTGCTAGTCAATTTGCAAAAATTCGCACGTACCGGCCTGCCTGCAAGCAGATATCCACGCACAAACATGCAAAGCATACGAGTGCATGCATAAACACATACAAGCTCTGTCACGTGGGTACACAAACACGCCCAGGGAAATGTACAGGCGCACAGTGCATACTCCCACAGGCACAGATGGTAGTGTTCACCCATGCACGTGCACTGACATACAAGCAAGAAGATACACAAGAGATATTCCGAAGGAGTTTTTATACCCACGTGCACATATATGTGCAGACATGTCCTCCACATATAACATAAGGCACACGGCCCTCTCCCGTGTGCGCACAGGAGCCGGAGCACCGAGGCTGGGCACCTTGCTGTAGGGAGGTGAGCCACCCTCTGTACCAAGGGTGTGATGGATGGACCCATGTCCTAAGTGACTATCAAAGTGTCGTGGTGTGTGAGGTGCAAACACCAATTAGTGGGGCCTTTGAAAGCATCAGCTCGTTAGAGAGGAAGCAGAAGAGGCAGGAATTGGCATAAAACATGGAGCTATTTAACTACTGTGGGGCTGGGGTATGTGTGCTGTGGAAAGGTCTTTGGGCACAGCTCCCCCCTCCACTCAGCACTTGTTAGTGGAGAAGGACCCTCACGAGGGGCCTTGGCAGGCGGCTTTGATGCTCCTTGAAAGCGGGGGGTGGGGGGGGCAGCCTCCTGCCAGCGCTGGGCTGGCACTAAGCGCGCGGGGGCCGCGCCAACTGGCGATCAATTTCATGCACATCGTAAACCTAAGTGCTTTCTGGAGAGTCGGGCAGATTGCACATAAAGTCCCCCTTCTGTCCCCAGCACACGGGTGGGCGGGTGAAGCAGAGGCTCACCCTAGTAGATAGACCCCTGCCAGACTGCAGGAGACCTGGATACCCTGGTTCCCAGTAGGAGGTACCCTTGGGGACATGGGGAATTCTCTCACGAGGCCTGGCACTTCTGGGGGCAGCTGGAGATGTGGACGTTGTATGAACCCTGGATCTGCCAGACTCTGCTACCTAATGGCCGAATGACTCTGGGCATTCAAGTTCTCTGATGCTGGTTTCTTCATCTGTGAAATGGGTTGATATAAGAACTAAATGAGTTCCTGTCTGTAGCATGATATGTCACAAGCTGAAGAGCCTTTGAGAATGTGAGAGGTCATATTTGCATTTATTATTATGCTCAAAGGATTCAGGCTCGGATTTGTCCTGCCCAAACTCCTGTTTATGCCCATTTGCCACCCTTCAACATGTGTGGAGAATCTTCCCTTCTGTCTCTCCCATCAATGCCAGGCCGAAGGTGTGGCCCCTGAATATTTCAAATGCCCTGCCCTTTGGATGCCACAGTGCTTCTGGGGTCTGTACCGAGGCCAAGGTAGCAGCAGGTGGGGGTTACAGGAATGGAAGTGGTGAAGGGGGCTGAGTTCCTGCTCGGCTCTGTGCCTTGTGCCCTGGGCCCCAGAGAGCTGTGCACATGTCCTCTCAGACACCCCCATAAAATCAGTTTCTTTAGCGTTTGCCCTCATCCTAACCCTGGAAACTCAAATCCAGGCCAGGTCCTAGGTAGGGGAGGAATTGCACATTATCCTCATTTTAGGAGCCCAAACAGGAGAGGGGTTAAGAGCAATTCTGAAACCAACACGCCCAGATTAAAATCCTGTGGATGTGTGCTAAGTCACTTAGCAGTCATGTCCAACTCTGTGACCCAATGGACTGCAGCCCACCAAGCTCCTCTGTCCATGGTATTCTCCAGGCAAGAATACTGGAGTGGGTTGCCATGCCCTCCTACAGGGAATCTTTCCTACCCAGGGACTGAATCCACGTCTCTTATGTCTCCTGCATTGGCAGGCGGGTTCTTTACCACTAGCACCACCTCGGAAGCCCCAGTTCAAATCCTAGCTTTGCTATTTATAAGCCACATGATGCTGGGTAATTTATCTCTGACTCAATTTCCTCATCTGTCTCATAGGGCTGCTGTGAGAAATGAATGAATAAATGTAAATGAAAGGCTTGGGGTAGCACCTGGCACGTAGCAGCACGATGTGAAATTTTCCTGACATTACTATTTTTTATTAATACTATGAAATCATAAGCATTGTTCCTGTTTCTCCTGTGCCTTTTTCAAGCCCCCTCCCCACCCCCAACTCTTCCTCTTTATAACTACAAAATTAGTGTCAATGTTTATCAGTGATTTAAAACAACACTCTAACTAGGAGTACGACAGGGTTACTAGAGTTCACAGCTCCAGGGAGTGACTTCCACATTATAATCCTTGCCAGTGCTCCTCCCCACTGGGATTGTTCAGTACCCAACCTGAGCAGCTGAATGCAGCTATCTTCTCTTCTCTTTCTGATAAATGGACCCCTGCTGTCTTAGTCTGCTTGGGCTGCTATAGCAAAATACCATAGACTGGCTATCTCAGACAACAAACATTTATTTCTCACACATCTGAAGGCTGGGAAGCCCAAGATCAAGGTGCTTACAAATTCGGCTTTTGGTGCGAACACTTCCTGGCTTGCAATGGCTTCCTTAAGATTTCCTTTTCTCATGAGCACACTAATACCATCATGGAGGGTTCCACACTTATGACCTCATATAAGCCTAATTATCTCCCAAAGGCCCACCACCTTCAAACACCATAGTAGTGGGTCTCAACATTTGAACTTGGGGGTGGGGGGGGGTGGTCAGGACACAAACATTCAGTTCATAATACTTTTCCAGCTAGGAGATCTCATAGTCAGGTACTTATACTGAGTCTGACATGCAGCAGGCACTCAGAAGCTGAATGTGGATGTTTTAATACTTCAATTCTCACTACCACCTGGTAAGGAGCAAGAGGTTATCCTCAGACAAGAGATGGGACAATAACACTCCAAAAGGGCTGTATTAGTCAGGATAGGAAAGGCTATGCTGCAGTAACCAACAACCCCTCAATCACCGTGGATAAATACAACAAAAGTTTATTTCTTGCTTATACAAAGTCTGCTGCAGGACCAGGCATCTGAGGGCTCTTGTCCTTCATGAGGGGACTCAGCTTTCCATGCTGCTTTGTTCTTGAGGCTCCACCATCTCAAGAGGTTGGTTGCTGTGGCAGCTAGAAGATTGCACACTAGCTCTTGTATGCTTTGGCCAGGAAGTGACCATTTCACCTTTATCTGTAGCTCATTGGCCAGGAGCAGTCACATGGCCCACTTACCAAGGAGCCTGGGAAATGTAGGTGACCATGTATATAGGAGGAAGAGCGGAGATGATCCTGTGTGTCCAGGCACGAGACAAGAAGGGTCCATGAGCTTAGGGTGGGAGAAGGTTTTGCCACCTGGGGCAGAGGGAAGAGACTGCCTTGCAGGGAGCTGCAGCTAGGCTTTTAGGAAGAGGGGCAAGATGGATTTGACATGGGTTAGGCAAAGAAGAGAAAGTGAGCATTCCATGTGGGGATAAAGAGTAGTAAACACTTGCAGGTGGAAAAGCATTAAGATGCCTCCAAGGGAACAATGAGAACATCTTGGCTTGAGCAGATCTGCCTAGGGAGGATGGGGAAAGTGAGGGTGGACTTTCAAGGCTTTATAGAAGAGAATATTTTGGAGGCAGACTCTGTCGTCTGTTATCACCCGCTGTGTGGAAGTGGTGGGGGCAAGGGGCTCTGGTTTTACCTCCAGGTTTCTGATTTGGGAAACTGGGAGATGAAAGTGCCAGTCATCCAATTGGGGAACCCAAAAGGAGAAACAGGCTTGAAAGGTCAGGGTTTGGGCTGCTCTGGGTTCGGGAGGGCCATGGAACATGCAGGGAGGGGCCAGGAGGCAGTGAATAGTTGCGTCCTAAGCTCAGGAGAAAGAGCTGGGCTAGAGCAGAAGGCCAGAGGTGTAGACACATGTGTGACTGAAGCCTGGGTCGGGGGAGCAGGGCATGGATTAAATTATTTAAGGAGCTGTACAGAGGGTGAACGGAGAAGAGGAGCTGGGCCAACTCCGGAGTGTGCAACTGTGAGGCCAGGGCAGAGGTGGGATCCAGGAAGGGGCAGGCCAAAGCGGTGGAGACAAAACCTGGAGGCATCGTGCGAATAAGGGGGAGTCAAGAAGAGAGGAGAAGTCAATTGTTCAGATGCTGTCCGGGCATCCAAGTAAGGTGTGATCAAGGGGGCTGAGTGATGAGAAGGTTGCTGGTGACCTTCCTGAGGGCTGTTTCTAGGGCCTGAGGGGTGGTACCGAAGCCAGCTTGGAGGGGGTCAAGAAGCAAGAGTAGATTGCTCTCCCAGAAGCTTCCCTAGAGGATGAGGAGAGAAAGGGGCGGTGGTAGAAGCAGTGGGGCCACGAAGGAGAGTATCTCTTTAAAAGGCATTTTATTATTATTATCATTTTTAAAACAGGAGAGACTTGAATGTGTTGACAGCTAACATGAAGAAGCCAGTAGGGAGGGAGATGTCAGAGATTCAGGGATCCCTGAGGGTGGGGGGCAGTGAGGAGGAAGCCAGGCTGGGGTAGGGAGTTCGATTTACCTAGCAGGTCAGCCTCAGGTGGCCTGGTGGGGCAGGACCAGCCAGGGACAGGGATGGGGAATTACAGATGAGCAGCTGAGGCTAGAGGGTCCCAGGAGACCAAGGACATGATGGGGGTGGGTGGGGGTGGTATAGGATACGGAAAAGGAGAGGTTGGGAATAAAGGAATGAGACTGAGGAAAGAGGTAGAGAGCGGGAAGAGACACAAAAACAGCCAGAGGAAGGAGAGGAAGCAACACGGAGGAGGGAGGAGAAAAGGCCAGGCTGAGGCTCGGGAGAGGACGGCTGGCTTGGAGCCAGCATGGGCGCGCCGGGCGGGGCCGGCGGAAAGAATGTATTCCCTTCTCAGGGGACCCTGAGCTAGCTCAGAGCTCAGACCCTCTACCAGGCCCGACGAGGGCCCAGCCCAGGAGTCCACCTGACTGTGGCCACACAGCTGCCTCCCCTTGGGGGTGGGGAGGGGGTTCTGCCAAGTCCAGGAGCGCCAGCCATGCCCCTTAGCTCCTCAGTGCTGCAGGTCCTGGGCAGAGAGGAGCTTGGTCTTCACGGGGGCCATCCAGGCGGCTGGCCAGCCCGCAGACGTTGGGCCAAGTCTGGACAGGCCCTGAGGGAGATGAAGGTGGCAGCCAGGCCCCTGCCCCTCACCCTGCATGGCCCCAGCCCCAGGCCCTGGTCACCCCGTGGGGCCTAGGCCACCCTGACATTCACCTAATTGTCTTCCCGCTTTGATGAGTGGCTCCGCAGAGGCGCCGCCACGGATCAAATTAAATGTGAGCCAAGCAGGCAGTCCTGCTGATGAGACACGGGAAATACCACATTTACATAGCCCAGCACCGGGGCGGGGAGACCCAGGCCCAGAGAGACAAGATCCAGGGACCCAGGGAGAGACAGAGGGAGTCAGAGAGGCAGAGAGACGGGAAGGGAGGGCGGAGATGGCACAGAAGGTGGGCGGGGTCCCAGGCATTGTTGCTGAATGAAGGGAGTGGGCAGGCGGAGAGAGAAACAGGTAGAGGCTCTGGCCACCTCTAGGCAGGTGACCTCCTCCCTGCCCAGCTGGGCCAGCTGGCCCCTAGAGGTAGAAGGGGGCCTGAAGCCAAGAGACAGCTGAGAAGCCCTCCTGCCCGACTCCCAGCTGGGTCTCCAAGCAGCTCCCCTCGCCCGCTCCAGACCCCACAGCTGGCCTGCAGGTGCCTCCCCCAGCGCATCCCCAGAGGGTGTGGCCAGGAGCTTCCCCTTGGTTCACATGGGGACATTCTGGCTGCATCAGGGTGTATGTGTGCGTGTGAGCATGTGAGATGCACATACAAACGTGACAGCAAGAGTGTGATCAGGGGTGGCACCTGCATGGGCGCTTCTGTGTGCAGGTGTGTTGACTGTCACTAGGCCTGGGCCCTGAGGACATTAGTGAGCTGGGTGTTCCCTCTGCTCCACGGGGAGTAGGTCCTAAAGGCCTAGGGCAACCCGGAGGCTCCCACCCTTGGTCCCTGACTCTGTGCAGGACAAGGGTGGGGGGTGAGGGATGGTGTTCCAGTCAGGGCGATTGTGCCTTAGCCCCTCCCACTCCTAAAACACCTACCAGGAGCAAATTAATGTCACAACCTCGGAACAACTCCTAGAGGAAGCCACTGCTGTCGTCCCACTTTACAGGAGAGAAAACTGAGGTTCAGAGAGGGGCTGTAGACACTGCCTGACTAGCTAGAAAGCGCACAGCCCAGACACAACCCAGAACTATCTGATCCGTAGGGTGGGTCCTTCTCTGCTTGCTTTTCTGTTCACTTCTCTGAGTGATTAGGCCCCAGAGGAAGGTTGGGTCTGGGTGGGCCCAGAACACTCTGCACAGAGCCCTGTGTCCAGCCCTGCAGGCCCTTCTGGCCTCCTTGGATAGTACTTTCACTTTACTGAGCACTTGCCGTGGGGCCAGGTCTGAGGCTAGCCCCCAACACGGGTGTCACTGAACCTTCGTTTCAGCCCAGGCGGAAGGCACCATGGGTAACCTCATTTGAGAGATGTGGAGATGGAGGCTCAGGGATCAGGGAGGCACACGCTGTTGAGTGAGGCTCTACTTGGGTTCAGGCCCCCTTTCCCTGAGTCCCCACCCTGTGTCACACACACAGACCCAGAGCAGCAGAGGGGGAGGAAGGAGAGACTTCCCCAATGTGTGACTATATGAGCTTGCAAGTCCACAGAGGCGTGTGTGAGTCGTGAGTTGTACCGGGGGCTGCTTCACCTCCTTGACTCCTCACAATTCTGCTACTTAGGGATGGTTATTCCCCCATTCTGGAAAGAGAAAACTAAGGCTCAAAAAAGGAGAAGTGCCAGCAAGTCCCACGGCTGCTGGTTCTGAGATCCAAGTGTCTGGATTCTCTGCCCTTTCCAGCCCCTTCCTGCCTGCCTGGGGAGCTCCCATGAGGCTCCCTCACCCCAAGGAGCGGGGCCCACAAAAGTGCCTGTTGGCTCCACTGAGAAGCCCTTCCCCCTCACCCACGGGGTCCAGGGCGGCTTTTACTGGGAAAATAATTAGAAATCTAATTCTTATTTCTCCCACTCCGCTAATTGTCTGTGGACAATTTGATTGTAACAGTCGTCACTGAAGCAGAAAAACCACCTTATTTCTGCCAGACATCCTCCCTGCAATTAACACCAGCAACTGCCCAGCTCCCCTCTCACCTGCAGAGATTCAGGGCCTGAGGGGGCCTCACCTCTCTTCTTCCCCTCTCTGGCAAAGACACACCTGGGAGCCAGGCCCGCCACCGGTGGGGGGGTGGGGGGGGCAGGGGGAGATGGAAGTAGGGGCAGGGGTGGGTGTTTAGAGACCTACAGGGCAAGGCAGAAAGAGAGACTGGGGGTGGGGAGAAAGAAGCTGAATATTTGAGCATCTGGGGAAAAGGAGAGAGAGACAGAGAGAGACCTGGGCTCAGAGAGAGACAGAGGGGCAGGGAGCCAAACCCAGTGCCCAGAGCAGTGTGGGGGAAGGGAAGGCAGAGGAAGGAGAAAATGCCCATTGGGAACCAGGCTGAGAGGGCAGGAGCCAGGACCCCTAGCCCAGACCAGCTCTCTGCCAAGGCAGGGGACACACCTCTGAGACAAAACCAGACAGTGTTTCTAGGAGGCGGCTGCCAAGGGCTCCCCAGAGAGCTCAGCCTCCTGTGGGATGTGGCTGATTAAGAATGGAAGGAGGGGATGGGGCAGGAGTGGTAGGGGGATGGGAAGGGTGAAGGACCGGGACCAGACAAGAATGCGGTAGGGAACAGATTGAGCAGGAGGCTGCCCGCAACCAGGACTGACCTGTTGATCAAAGCTGTGAGGGCTCCCATCTCCTACCCACCACCCCACCCCGCCTTCCTTCCCTGAGAGCACAGCCCTGGGGGGAGGGAGGCACCCTCCACGTGTACCCCAGTCCCTGCAGCCCCACACCTTATCTCCAGAGTCCTCATTGCCATCCCTGCCACCACCACCCTGCCCTGGGCGGGAGCTCTGATCCCATATGGACTGGCCCTTTCTCGGGGGTGCAGGCAGAAGAGCTCATGGTGACCCACCTTGGCCACACTGAAGCCTGCCAGGGGTGGGGACAGGAGGGTGGCCTGCTGGCTATGTTGGCACCACCCACTCTCAGATGTCCAGGGTGTCTGCTCCTGGGTGGGTGCCTATGGCTGGTTTGCTGGGTGCTCCCTGAGAGGCAGGGGTAGGCAACCCAGCCTCACCTCAAGGGAACCTTGGCAGCCTCCTCTGCCATTGCCCCGGGGGGCTTTGCTCCAGCCCCCTCTCCCAGTGCTGGGCCAGGAGGGAGAGTGAAGGAGGGCTGAGGGGCAGGCAGACACGTGGTAGGGCCTGGGGCCGGCACAGGGGTGGGAGAGAGAGAGAGAGAGAAAGGGAAGCTTCAGTGAGAGCCTCCTCCGCCTCTTCTTCCCTCCGTTCTCAGCCCTCCCCACTCCCCCCTTCCCAGGCCCGTCAGGGAAGGATATGGGGGGGCGCTGGGGGCTCCTGTCAGTCTCGAGCTGGAGAGCTCCCGAGCTTCATTAACATGCAAATTAGCAAGTTCTGACTGGCTGTGGCAGCAACGGGCAGCCACCCCTCCCAGCCCCGTGAGTGTGTGTGTGTGTGTGTGTGTGCGTGCATGTGTCTTGTGCAGCCGGTCTGGAAGAAGAAGCAGCTCTCATTGCCCTGGACTCCACAGACAGCAGTACACGTATGTCTCCACACACACACACACACGTATCTACACAAAGATACGCACACATGCAACTTACATGTATATACCTATACATACCATACACGCATATACTCCTGCTCACAGCCAGCCGGCTAATTATCTACACCTTATAGATACCCATGGACACACAGTCACACACATACAACTTCAGCCGCAGTGGTTGCCCCCTAAACCATCTCAGATAGGCATGCCAAGCTCCGCCCTCTTCGAAACACACTATTTCACACTGTCACACAGAGTCCCTCACAGAAACAAATCCACAAATACACCATCCACCACACAGCCAAACACATACACACACACACACACAGCCCCAGTCAATTACACAAAGTCACACCCAGACACACAGTCCTGTGCGAGGCAGGCCCTGAGGCTCCACAATCTGCCTTGGAGTGCAGCCGCCAACCCCCTGGGTACTCCCTGCTGTCTCCTGGCCCACCCTCATGGCTGAGTTTCTTATACAGTTGACCCCTCTGCTTGGACCTCTACCCTGAATCCCCTTCACCCAGCCCACCTGTACTAACTTCCAGTTGTCACCGGCCCCAGCAGCAGGCCTTGGTTTCCCTCCTTGGGTTGGGCCAATCCTGCGCACACTTGTCCGCAGGCTTCCCTAGAGAGTGGCCCTGGTCTCTCTGCACTGAGATTGCCTGCTGATGCAAATGCCTCCACCAGGGAGCGAACTCAAGGAGGCCAGGGTGGCAGCAGTCAGTCTGGGGCACCCCTCTGTCCCCAGTGCTTGGCTCACTCCTACCATCCAAGCTACTTCCCAGTGGGGTGGTCCAGGAGCCAACAGAGATGAGAACCTGAATAGCTGATACTTATAGGGTCCTAAGGGCTTCCCAAGCGATGCTAGCAGTAAAGAACCTGCCTGCCAACGCAAGAGACATAAGAGACGCTGGTTCGATTGATCCCTGGGTCGGGAAGATCCCCTGAAGGAGGGCATGGCAACCCACTCCAGTATTCTTGCCTGGAGAATCCTGGCGGGCTACGGTCCATAGGGTAGCAACGAACTGGACATGACTGAAGTGACTTAGCACGTGTGCATGGGGCCCAGCACAGAAACAGTGCCCCCAGCCCCCACGGGTCAGTTTCTGTTATAATTAAGCTCTCTGTTACCAATGAGGAAGCAGAGGCACTGAGGAGTGAAGGAGCCTGACCAGGATCACCTAACCATGAAGGCCGCTGCAGAACTGGGATCTGAACTCTGGTCCAAGCTCTGCACAGCGGCACATCCTCTTCTCCAGGCAGAGACTCAGAGGGTTGGGGGTTGGGGGGGACAGTCACAGGGGCTGGGGAGACTGAAGAGGGGAAGGTGAAGAGCAGCCGGAGGATTTTCCCTGTCCTGAGGAACAGAAGGGGACCTTGACCTCTGAGAGGAGGGTCTGTGGTTGCTCATGCCTGTCGTGGAGGCTTGGGGCCGTGGGATCCTGGGACATCAGGGCCGGGGAGATGAACCAGGACACCCACCCATTTTAGAGAGGGAGTGACTGAGGACAGAGAATTGACTCTCATTCCTTCTGTACCTGCTGTGTGCAAAGCGCTCTCGTCTGAATGGGCTCCTTTAATCCTCAAGATAGCCCAGTGGGGCTGGCACTCTCGTTACAGGTCAGAGAAGTGAGACTCAGCCTATGTCCACCTGCCCAACCAAGGTCAGTGTTGCGGACTTTGGTGGTTTTGTCTTCAGGGAACCATTTCCCCCCTATGCTCACCCTGCTCTGGGAGTGAGAGCTGCCATTGTTTATAGACCCCTACTCCTGGGCAGCGCTGATTGGCGTAGTGATGGACTTCTGATTCACACCAGGCCAGCTGGAGTCCTGGCTGGAGTTTTGAACTTGGGCCCAAGGTGAGTTTTAGAAAGGAGACTGGCCAATGTGTTAGGGGCAGGGAGGGGCAGCCCTGTGGCTTCAGCATGACCTTGGCTTGCTGGCAGTCTCCTCTCAGGCCTCTCCTCCCTTCCTCTATCATCCCCTGCTTGTCTAGGGCCCATCTTCACCCAGGGGGCTCACAAGTGTCCTGGGGATAGAAGCCGGGCAGGATGGTGCCATGTCCATTGGGTGACCTAGGGTGCTGCGGAGGCAAAACTCAGGGCACCAACAACCACCCTCCTGCTGGACAATTGCTGGATAAATGGCTGAGGACCACCACTGAGTGACTCTCATGTCCTCAGCCTCACCCTGCCCAAGGCCAGAGTCCTTGTCGCTCATCCACTGTGCCCAGAACAGTGTCTGGCATACAGAAAGCAGTCGCTGTCCATCTGTGAAAAGAACGAATGGATGGGTGAAGGTGCCTCGGGCCTTGCTGGGCCCAGAGCTCACTCTCCAGTGTCAGGGCTGGGCTGGCAGTCCTCCCTGCTGACTTATCCTCTCTGGTCCCTTTCGCCACCTTCTCCCAGCCTTTGGAGTCTTTTATCCAATCCAGGGGGTGGGTGCAGATGGCTCTCTCGACGTGAGCTGCATCTGAGTTTTTTGGTCTGAACTTAGAACCTGAGTATCTTTTGAATATAAAAAAGGCCGAGAGCACACACCTGTTTCTCTGTGACCCCAGTGCCGCAGCATATGGTGGATCAGGCTATGCATGGCAGTCCTGAGTCCGGTAAAGCAGCAGCTCAAACCAAAGCCTGACTGCTGAGGCGGGGCTGGGGGTGGGGCTGGAGTGGGGAAGGAAGCAGGGGGAACGGCGAAAGAGCCCTGGAGCACAAGTAAAGACTCTTGGTGAGAGCGCGTGGGAGAAAGGGTGGCCTATTGATTAACCACTCAAAATATCATCAGACCCCATGTCAGCTGTCAAGCCGGAACTTGAACTCAGGCCTCCTGAAAACCAGGCCCTCACAGTTGCCTGTCCAAATTCCTTGGAGAGGATTCTTTGACTGACCATTTGCTCCTGACATGTGAGGTGTCAGGGCTTCCTGAGTGTGGCCCAAGGCATCCTGCCCTGTCCCCTGGGCCCCTACCCTTTCCTAGACCCAGTGGGGGCCCCAGGTGAGGTTTGGCCGTGACCCACCCTCCTGGCCTGAACCTTCTTCTCAGTGGTTTTTAATTCAGGAGGGGGCCTGGGGTCTCTGGAGAGAAAAGAAAGGGCCAGGCCGGAGGCCCTGAAGATCCTTTGAGCCTGACCCCAGATTCCACTGAGGCTGAATGGAGGTGTCTGTGTTTCTGGCTCTGGTTCCTCAGCTGCTGCCAGCACTTGGCACAGACAAGGCAGGAGCATGGCATTCAGCTGGGGGCCCCAGGGCTGAGTGTGGTCGGCCAGCCAGGGGCAGCCCTTCCCGGCCCTGGCAGCGAAGGGTTAACAAGCTGGGGAAGGAGGGAGCAGCAGTCATTTGGCTAAGGAGCCTTGTTAATTGATTCCCTCATTCCCATTTGTTCCTGCTAAAGAGAGACAGATGAGAGGGAGCCCGCCAGGCCCGGCTTGGCACCCGGCAGCTTGGCTGGGCACAGCTGTGCTCCTGGCGTGGGTTTCTCTGTGGGGGAGGGGCCGGTCACAGGGGAGGTGAGGAGGTGGGGCACCTCACGGCCAGCCCAGTGCCCCTCTGCTCGCCCTCGGCACAGACACAGAGACCAGCTCGGAGCGCTCCGAATGCTCGCAGGGACAGGTCTCTGCTTTCACCTGTGACACTCCTTTGATCTTCTGGCCAGCCCTGTCACCACCCATGGCAGCAGAGGCAGCTCCCTCACCACGGGCTCACCGCAGGGCCCCGTCAGCGTGAGGTGCAGGCGGGGCTTCTGCCTGGAAGAAGGTCAGCCCTGGCCTGGCCTGGCCAGTTCTGTGGCTTCACGAGGCAGGCTGAAGTCCAGGTCGCCAAGCTGGAATCCTTGTCATGGCCACAGGCTCTGTCTGAATCCCTTGCTCCTGTGCTTCTTCCAATTCATCTCTTTATTTGCTCCTGCCCCACCCTCCCCTCAGTCAAGTCCTCTGGTGCCTGTTAGACTGGGCCCTTGTGGACTGTGCCAGACAAGGGCCTGTCCATTCAGAGCATCGAGTTTGCATGTCCCAATGCAGTCGTGCGTGGAGACCCCCTCAAGTTCAAATCCTGCATCTAGCATGCTTACTAGCAGCATCACTGGGGCAAGACATTTTTACCCCTTTGAGTGTCAATTTTCTCACGTGTGAAATGGCAGTGATACCAGTGGTATACTGCAAAGGAAGGAAAGTGAAAGTTGCTCAGTCATGTCTGGCTCTTTGTCACCCCATGGACTAAACAGCCCTTGGAATTCTTCAGGCCAGAATACTAGAGTGGGTAGCCTTTTGCGTCTCCAGGAGACCTTCCCAACCTAGGGATCGAACCCAGATCTCCTGCATTGCAGGCAGATTCTTTACCAGCTGAGTCACAAGGAAAGACTGATACTGCAAGATCAGCCGCATTTCTCCACCCCTTTCTGAGCCCACTTGATGCAATCTAACCTTGAAGCTTCTCCCCACCGGCTTGAATCTGGGATGTCCCTGTGACCTGCTCTGGCCAACTGGATGTGGTAGAAGCACCAGCGCCAGTTCGGAACCCGAGCCTCAGGAGGTCTTGCACACTTTCCACATGTTCTCTTGGAACCCTGCCCAGCTGCTCTGTGAAAAAGCCCGGGCTACTCTGCTGGGTGAAAAAAGACACACGGCTCAATCATCCCCATCACCCAGATGACAGCCAGGCAACCCCCAGAAGTGGAGCCACTTAACTAGCAGCTGACTGCAGATGTATGAGCAGGCCCACCAAGACCAGAAGAGACTAGCTCAATGTCCCAACCATAAAATCAGGAGCTTTGTAAGGGGTTACTGTTTCAAGCTGTGAGTGTGGGGGCGGTTTATTATGCAGCAGAAGCTAACCGATACACTGTCTCAAGTCATCGCTGGTAATGCTGAAGAGTGAGATAATAGAGGTAAAGTACCTAGCCCAGTGCCTGGCACTTAGCAGGTGAATCAGAGGGTAAAGCTGCTATTACAACTGCCTGGGGTGGAGTCAATGCCAGAAATGAAAGCCTCCTGTATTCCAGCTGTCCTCTAGGAGGCACTCAAAAGTTAAAGGAAGGACTTCCCTGGTAATCTGTCTGCCAGTGCAGGAGACAGGGGTTCAATTCCTGGTCAGGGAAGATTCCATATGCCTCGAGGCAGCTAAGCCTGTGGGCCACAGCTACTGAAGCCAGTGAGCTCTAGAGTCCTTGCTCTGCAATGAGAGGAGCCTGCATGCCGCGACCAGAGAGTGGCCCACGCCTGTTTCTACTAGAGAAAGCTCACCCACAGCAACAAATAAGTGTTTAAAAAAGTTTACGGAAAGCTCTCAGACTTACCCACTTCACACACCTCCTCTGTAGCACTGACGAAAGCATTAGATGGTATTATTGGGCACATACTATGAGCCAGGCTCTGTAGCAGGTATTTTCCTGGCATTATATCATCATCTCTTCACTTGGCCTTATGAGAGAGGCACTCTCCTTTATACATTATTTAATTTTACACTTTCACCATTTTCTTTATTTTAATTTGTGCACATTCACCATTTAAAATCAGAGCAAATGGAGGCTCAGAGATGTGAAATCTAACTTATCCAAGACTGCATGGCTAGTGAGGGGCTCGAGAGCCTCCCACTCATTAGCAGGCTATTGACTAACTTCCACTTTTGTCTGCTTTGCCAATTCAGGTTCCATCCGCAAGCTCTTTGACTGGCAACGGCAGTCTCTGGGGGGAGATAAGGGTTTACCAGATATTACAGTTGTGCATCATTAGAACCCTACTCAACCAGTTCAAGTCTGGACACTGTTCCTCTGGCTTCTCACACACACAGACAAACTCCATCAGGACAATGATTTTTATCTTCTGCTCTCAGTAGATAGCTTTGAGGGCCGTGGGGATTTCTCTGGCTGTCCTTCCTGGAACTCCAAGTAACAACTGCTCAGTTCTCCAAAATTTGCAAATTTTTCCTTGTTCTCATGGTTCCCTTTCATCTTTCTGGCTGGGAATTCTGCTGACCCGTATCATGCAAAAGAGCATTGTCTAATTATCTCTGTCTCTTGGGCATCATAGCCCTTCCTTAGTGTGAGCTGTGGACATAGTGTGAGCTGCCATATTCTTATAGAAACCCCACCCTTGGCATAGCTGATTGGCCCAACAGTGGCATATAATTCAACCCTAGCCAATTAAAATTCTCTAAGTTTTTCAACCGGAAATGAGAGTCATTGGAAGTTACAGAATGTAAAAACTGAGAGGATGTTTTATAAATTTTTTCACATTGTATTTGTCCTGTTTTAGACTAATTTTACTACTTTTGTATGTGAATCATTTATAGAAGAGTGAAAGTTTTTACTAAGTGTGCTTTTGGAGTAGTAAACAAACTATTCCATTTGTGTAGTAGTTTCATTCATAAACTTCATTGTCATGTTTCTTAATATTTTTAGACCAAAGGTGGTCTATTGAAGAGAAAAACAATTTTGAAAAAAGTTGATTCTTCTTTGTTAAAAATTCTGAGGATTCAGTGCTTCCTGCCTTGGGGAAGAAGTTGGTTTGTGGTTGGAATGGAAGAGCTGGGATGTGGGAAGAGGCAGAGAGGAGAACAGGCCCAGCTGCTCTCTGGTCCATTCCCATGGGTTAATTCCTTGCCTTCTGCAAGCCACTAAATCCTCCTTTGTGCCTATGAAATTCAGAGTTATGTTTCTGTCACTTTCAAAACAGAGTTCTCACCAAGGACCGTGGCCATGTAGCCCCTCCAAACACTGCTTCCGGAAAGGCTGGAGCACTGCCTGGGGACAGTGGAGAGGAATGGCCCATCCTGAAGGTTTCTCTGTTAGGAGTGTGGTTTCCACCCTGGAGAGAGGACTTTAGCCCCCTGGGCTTGTCTCATGAACATAAGCCCTGTCTTTACAGGTGATCTACAAACTAATCAGTCCTCCTGATTTTAGAAACTGATACCACTAATCACCCACTTTGGACCCCTGATGGGAAGAGGCAACTCATCAGAAAAGACCCTGATGCTGGGAAAGATTGAAGGCAGGAGGAGAAGGGGGTGACAGAGGATGAGATGGTTAGACGGCATCATTGACTCAATGGACATGAGTTTGAGCAAACTCCAGAAGATAGTGAAGGACAAGGGAGGCCTGGTGTGCTGCCCATGGGGTCACAAAGAATCGGATACAGCTTAGCCACTGAACAACAGCAAACAACCCATAAACTCAAACCAGAGGCCCACGTGTTATCTTTCTTTCTCTACTTTCCCTTACCTCTCTTATATGGACCAGAAACAAGTCCTGGAGTTTCTATCTCCAAGAGTTTTCTTGACGATGGCTATTTCTCTCCTTCTCTGTTATTACCCGTGGGTTCACAGCATCTTCCTCTGTGCTCTGGACTTCAGCAGCGGGCTTCTTCCTGGTCTGGCTGCAGAAGGCCCGTTCTCCACTCGGCAGCTAGAGCTTTTGTACTGGAAATCAAATCACGGTGCTTCTTTACTCAAAGTTCCTTGACTTTCCACTGCTCATTGCATTTGGGATAAAATCACCGTTCACACTTAACCTGTCTGCCCTACTGTCTTCACAGTGGTCCTCCTTCTGTTCTTCAACCACATCTCAGGATTCTTCTCTTGCTGTCCCTGGCCTGGTACTCTGTCTCTTTCATTTGAGAGTTCAGCCCTTGCTCATCACTTAGGTCTCAGCTGAGATGTCATCTTCTCAGAAACTCTGTTCTGATCATCCTTCCTAAAATAATCCCTTGGCCCAGTTGCTCTGCAGCCCAGTTCCTTGTCTGTGTTCTTCAGAGCCTCATCACAACCTGAGATATTTTGCTGGTCTGGGTACTTGTTTTGGATCTGTTTTTCCCACTAGAACATAAGCTCAGAGAGGGCAGGAAATGAGTCTGCCTCATTTACTCTTGTGTCCCTAGGACCTAACTCTGTGCTTGGCACATAAATGGAGCTGATAAATATTAAATGGCTAAGTGAAGAGTTGAATGCAGTGGGGGAGGCACTATTATCCCCATTGTACAGAATAGAAAGTTGGTGCTGGAATGGAACCAGAATATAGCCCAGGAGGGACTAGAACCCAGGTCTGCATGAGAACTGAGCCTTCAAGCTCACCCAAACATCTGTTGGTGTCAGGTTTGAATTTACAAAGCAAGCCCCTTGATCTTTATCATCCAATCTATTCTCCCAGTTTCGTAAATGAGGCAATAGGGGCTTGGAGAGGACTCATGGCTGGTTCAAGGGCCAGCCTCACCTTCAGTGGGGACCTTTAGGGTTTCATGAGCCTCTGGAGCCCCTAAACCTGTCACAGTTGGAGAGATTCAGCCTGAGCTGTCCCTGCCCACAGGGCACCACATCCCTCTGCCTCTGTGCAGGCCACCCGCCTGGGTCTGTCACATCAAGTTCAAGTGATTCATGTGGCAGCGGCTCCTGGTCTGCCTGTCGGCACGTCAGCTAGTCCTGGTTACCATGACAACGGGATACAAGGCACCAGGGCATCAGTGGGCTGTGGCTCTTGGAGGGCAGTGCCATAGCAAGGGAGGGGGCTTTTGCATCCTCCTCCTGTGGGAAACTTGGCAAGGGCTGGAGCCTCCGGGGGCTGGGTGGCCCCTCCCTACCTCCATGCCTTGGCATTTCCTTCCTGCCATCTGTGCTGGAGCTGGGGGAGGGGCTAGAATGCCATCTCTGGTGGGAGGGGTCTGGGAGCAGATGGGTGGGAGGAACCGCCCTTCCCATCTGAGCTGTGCCCCTACCACCCCTAACACTAAAGACTCTCTTCCAAGGTCCCCTCCTTAACCCCTCAGACTCCCACCTCTGTCTCACCACTCTGTGGCCTTTCCTGGACACAAATGGGAAGTTCAAGACCCATTTCTGCCAGGAAATTAGTCTCTGGGTTTGGAATGGAACCCTGGTGTCCTGACTGCAAGGGAGGGGTTCTAAGGGGACTAACCTGCTTTGTGCCAGTGCCTGACTAGGACCTTGTCTCCCTTACCCTTCCTGGCAACCCTCTGGGTTCAGTATTATCATAACCATTTTACAGGGGGGAACACTGAGTTGCAGAAATATGGGGCAACTTGCCTCTAATCAGCCAGCTGGAGAGTAGGAGCACCAGGAGTCAAACTCCCAACTTTGCTCTTGTGGGAACCACGGCTGCTGTCAAGAGGGGAAAGGATTCTTCCCTGTCCCAGCCGCTCCATCAGTCAGCTCATCTCTCCTGGAGAGAGGATGGCCAAGGGTTGAGCTGGTGGAAGAAGCATTGGCCTGTGAGTCGGCACCCAGGTTTGAGGCCTGGCTTTGCAGCCAGCCTGCTTGGGGCCACAGTCTCCACCCAGGTACTGCAGGATGGCTGGAGTGAATGTGCCTCTCAACAGTGGACATGAGGCTGTAGGGTCCTGCCACAGAGAGAGGGTTGGGGCCTGGGGTAGTGACAAGGACAGGGGTGAGGCCAAAGAAGAAGTCAGGGCCAGCTGGAGAAGCAGGGGCTTGCTTTCATAATAGGCTGTCTGAATGGGACACGACGTACTTGGAGTGCTTAGAGAGTAACTAGTGCCCAGAACTCCCACATTTTAAATGGGGATGTAGATCTCTTCCGGAGAAGGCAATGGCATCCCACTCTAGCACTCTTGCCTGGAAAATCCCATGGATGGAGGAGCCTGGTAGGCTGCAGTCCATGGGGTCGCGACGAGTCAGACCCGACTGACTTCACTTTCACTTTTCACTTTCATGCATTGGAGAAGAAAATGGCAACCCACTCCAGTGTTCTTGCCTGGAGAATCCCAGGGACGGGGGAGCCTGGTGGGCTGCCGTCTATGGGGTCGCACAGAGTCGGACACGACTGAAGCGACTTAGCAGTAGGTCTCTTCAAGCCTTGCAAGGTTGGTGCCCCCAAGTTGGTTCTGTGACCCTCAGTACTCACTTCCAGGCTACATAAAGGAAAGTGAGAGTGAGGAAGGTGAGGCAGGGGGAGATGGGCAGTGACGAGTGTGCCCTGCTACCCTCACTTTGATTGGGTGAGCAGTGGGAGCTTCAGGGGAAACATTTGGAAAAGGTGACATGTATCCCCAAGCATTGGGTTGGCACAGTGGCCAAGGCCTGACTCTGGCTTGAAAAGAGTCTAGAAGGGGGTGGTGACTTGAAGCTGTCTAGGATGGTCAGGGAGAGTCTGGCAAGCCCAGGCTCTTCTGTGGGTCGGGGCGACCACAGCAAGGCATGCTGCAGGAAGGGTCTGCCTGTCAAGGCCAGGTGACCTCTTGGAAACTGAGTGGGATGAGCCCCAGAAGCAGGAGCATCGTTGCACATGTCAGGGAATTAATAGCTGAAGGATCCCAGTGAGGGGGACTCCAAAGTCCCACCAGAAATGCTCCACGGAGAGGATCTGGTAGCCCCAATATTCTGGAGGATCAGACCTTCCATCCCTTTTGAATGCTTCTTAGCCTGGGTTGGGCCTGAGCTAGAGAGGGAAAGAGCAAATCTAGATTGAATGAGAAATTGAAGTTTTGATGCTAGATTAGATTGGAAATTTTAACTCATAAAAATGAGACTGATAGTGCCTGAGAGTGTCCAGAAAAATTATGGGATATGCTCAGATATGGTCCAAGAGGAGGGAAACAACAAAGCAAGCTCTGAAAAGAACCTCAGCAATGCTGAGAATCAATTATCCTCTGCTTTAGGCCCTGCCAGGCCCAGCCATTCCAGACAACGGGTCCCCTTGATTGGGTCCTGAGGCAGGAATGGGGGGTAGTGGTCTAACTTCAATCCAGGCCCCTCTTCTCTCCTCCCACTCAGATCACTCTTCTCTCCTGGGACAGCCTCCCATCCACTGCCCCCTTACAGGCTTCCTGATTCCTGTTAGCCTAGCCCCAGAAGCTAGAACCCACAGTTCCTCTTCTGCTGGCTCTCAAACTTCCCCTTGTCTGTTTCCTCCCCTTGCCCACTCTAGAGCTGATTCTGGCTTCTTGAAACTGAGCTGAGGAGGGGCTGGATCCGGTACACTCAAATGGACCCGTACATCCACTGATCTTGTATCCCCTAATATGGATTGGAAAACTGAGGTCCAGGAAAGCAAGGGAACTTTCCCAAGGCCACATGGCAACCCCACCAAGGCCAGATTGGAATCTAGGCCATCAGCGCCCTAGTGGAGCATCTGGGTCTCCCAGGGAGAGAGAACCAGGCCAGGCCAGGACCCTGGCAGGTCCCACTTGCCACCCCTCCCTAGCTTCCAAAATTATACCCAGGGGGGTCAGAGAGAATGAAGGGCTAGAACGATTCCTTCCCAGGGGAGCTCAAGCCCAATTCCGATTGGCAGAGATGTCAACACCTGGCAGCTACCCTCCCTGCCACACCCAGCCCTTCAGTGAGCCACTGAGACCCTCCGGGAGCTAGTGGTCACAGCCACTTCTGCCAAGGGCATCTGCAGTGGCTACTGCCATAGACTGCAGCAGGTGGGGTTGAAAAAGCATTGGTTCTGGAGTTAAACCTAAGTTCATGGCCTGTCTCTACTAATTAGTAGCTCATCTTTGGACAAGTCACGTGCCCCTTCCGAGCCTCATTCTCTCCTATGTACAACGGGAATAAGGCACCGGGATTCAGAGTGAGGATAATTTGCTAATGCACCCAAGGCACGTATCCCAGTGTCTGGCCTGCCAGGCTGCTTGCCATCCCCCGCCGAGAGCTCTGTCACCTCAGACTTTCCCCTCGAACAATGTGGTCCAGGCCAGGGCGGTGACCCCTTCTATTGCCCCTGCTCACCCTGCAGGAGCCCCAGAGTCACCCCATCTATTTTTATACTTTTTTCCTCCCTCCGGCCCACCATTTCAACTCTTTATATCCCCCTCCCCCTTTTTTTAGAAATGACATAATTAGAGGGATTTAATGTTCTGCTGCTGAAATCTTCATTTTCTTGGGGTAATTTCCACTATTTCATCAAGGAATAATTAATTGCATTGTCTTTAATCAATTGTTTTACAAATCCAGCAGCGGGAGGAATTCTCCCACCATCTCTGCAGCTGTTCTCCCCTCCTGGGTGAGGTGCCAGCTCCTGCCCGAGAGAGAGCTTGGCTGCCAGAACGAAGCTGGGGGGTGACTGTAGGGGAGGGACCCAGAGCTTCCCCAGCCTCCGCCCTGGGATAGAGGGCAGAAAGTGCAGGCAATTAGGAATCTGTCCTGCAGTGTGGGACCACCCACCTGCTGCGCAGGGCAGGGGGAGAGACTGTGCTCACCAGGGAGCTCCGGGCTCCATTGCCTAGACAGCTGGGGAGGGTTGGTCCCTCCTAGCAGATGTGGAGGCTGAGGAGAGGTGGGGAAAGACTCATGTCTGGCAGGCTCTGGGCCTCAAGAGAGGGAAGACGAAATCTCTGTTGGAGCTGGATCCTGGTGTTGGCCCTTTCCAAGCGGCGCTGTGCTAAAGAATCCACCTGCAAAAGCAGAGTTGGAGATGCGATTTGGATCCCTGGGTTGGGAAGATCCGCTGGAGGAGGAAGTGGCAACCCACTCCAGTATTCTTGCTTGGAAAATTTAATGGACAGAGAAGCCTGCTGGGCTACATACAGTCCCTGGGGTAACAAAGAATCAGACATGATTGAGTGACTACGCACAGCACAGCACATACATATTTTCCCTCCCTCTAGAGCCTCCCTCCCATTTTCCACCCCTCTAGACTGTCACAGAGCAACAGGTAGAGCTCCTAGTGTTATACAGCAACTTTCATTTTACATATCAGTTCAGTCGTTCAGTCGTGTCAGACTCTTTGTGACCTCATAAACTGCAGCATGTTAGGGTTCCCTGTCCTTCACCGTCTCCCAGAGTTTGCTCAAACTCACATCCATCGAGTCAGTGATGCCATCCAACCATCTCATCCTGTCATCCCCTTCTCCTCCTGCCTTCAATCTTTCCCAGCATCAGGGTCTTTTCCAATGTGTTGGTTCTTCACATCAGGTGCCCAAAGTATTGGAGCTTCAGCTTCAGCATCAGTCCTTCCACTGAATATTCAGGATTGATTTCCTTTAGGATTGACTGGTTGGATCTCCTTGTGGTCCAAGGGACTCTTAAGAGTCTTCTTCAACACCACAGCTCAAAAGCATCAATTCTCTGGCGCTCAGGTTTCTTTAGAGTCCACCCCTCACATCCATACATGACTGCTGGAAAAACCATAGCTTTGACTAGATGGACGTTTGTCGGCAAAGTAATGTCTCTGCTTTAGGTTGGTCATAGTTTTTCTTCCAAGGAGCAAGTGTCTTTTAATTTCATGGCTGCATTCATCATCTGCAGTGATTTTGGCGCCCAAGAAAATAAAGTCTGTCACTGTTTCCATTGTTTCCCCATCTATTTGCCATGAAGTGATGGGACTGTATGCCATGATCTTAGTGTTCTGAATGTTGAGTTTTAAGCCAACTTTTCCCCTCTCCTCTTTCACTTTCATCAGGAGGCTCTTTAGTTCTTCCTTGATTTCTGCCCTAAGGGTGGTGTCATCAGCGTATATGAGGTTATTGATATTTCTCCCAACAATCTTGATTCCAGTTTGTGCTTCATCCAGCCTGGTATTTCACATGATGTACTCTGCATGTAAGCTAAATAAGCAGGGTGAACATACTTCTTTCCCAATTTGGAACCAGTTTATTGTTCCATGTCCAGTTCTAACTGTTGCTTCTTGACCTGCATACAGATTTCTCAGGAGGAAGGTCAGGTGGTCTGGTATTCTCGTCTCTTGAAGAATTTTCCAGTTTGTTGTGATCCACATAGACAAAGGCTTTGGAGTAGTCAATAAAGCAGAAGTAGATGTTTTTCTGGAATTATCTTGCTTTTTCTATGATACGACAGATGTTGGCAATTTGATCTCTGGTTTCTGTGCGTTTTCTAAATCCAGCTTGAACATTTGGAAGTTCATAGTTCACGTACTGTTGAAGTCTGGCTTGGAGAATTTTGAGCATTACTTCGCTAGCGTGTGAGATGAGTGCAATTGTGTGGTGGTTTGAACATTCTTTGGCATTGCCCTTCTTAGGGATTGGAATGAAAACTGACCTTTTCCAGTCCTATGGCCACTGCTGAGTTTTTCAAATATGTTGACATATTGAGTGCAGCACTTTCACAGCATCAACTTTTAGGATTTGAAATAGCTCAGCTCAAATTCCATCACCTCCACTAGCTTTGTTTGAAGTGATGCTTCCTAAGGCCCACTTGACTTTGCACTCCAGCACGTCTCGCTCTAAGTGAGTGATCACATGATGATCGTGGTTATCTGGGTCATTAAAATCTTTTTTTGTGTGTGGTCTTCTGTGTATTCTTGCCACCCCTTCTTAATAACTTCTGCTTCTGTTAGGTCTGTACTATTCCTGTCCTTTATTTGCTCATCTTTGCATGAAATGTTCCCTTGGTATCTCTAATTTTCTTGAAGAGATCTCTAGTCTTTCCCATTCTACTGTTTTCCTCTATTTCTTTGCATTGATCACTGAGGAAGGCTTTCTTATTTCTCCTTGCTATTCTTTGGAACTCTGCGCTGAGATGGGTATATCTTTCCTTTTCTCCTTTGCCTTTAGCTTCTCTTCTTTTCTCAGCTATTTGTAAGGTCTCCTCAGACAACCATTTTGCCTTTTTGCATTTCTTTTTCTTGGAGATGGTCTTGATCACCACCTCCTGTGCAATGTCACCAACCTCTGTCCACAGTTCTTCAGGCACTCTATCAGATCTAATCCCTTGAATCTATTTGCCACTTCTACTGTATAATTGTAAGGAATTTGATTTAGAGCATACCCAAATGGTCTAGTGGTCTTCCCTACTTTCTTCAATTTAAGTGTGAATTTGGCAATAAGGAGCTCATGATCGGAGCCACAGTCATTTTCCCTCTGCTGCTGCTGCTAAGTGGCTCAGTCGTGTCCGACTCTGTGCGACCCATAGACCCATAGACGGCAGCCCACCAGGCTCCCCAGTCCCTGGGATTCTCCAGGCAAGAACACTTTTTACCTGTGGTAATGTATATATTTCAATGTTACTCTCTCAGTTCTGTCCCACCCTCCCCCCGCCCCACCCCGCCCCGTGTCCATAAGTCTGTTTTCTTGGTCTGAGTCTCTGTTCCTGTCACTGGCCCTGTTTTAAGCATTTTACCATCACAATAACCCCGAGAGATAGGTCTTTGCATTACCCTCTACTATTATGGAGAGGAAGCTGAGCTTCAGAGACAAAAAGTAACTTGCCCAAGGCCTTGTGCTAGTAGGGGATGGAGCCGGGCTTTGGCTACACGAATTCTGACACTAGGGACTGTGTGCCTTTTATCTACTAAAGGTACTGCTCATCTGCAGCCCCCTATAACAGCATCCCGTCTCACTCAGGAAAGACCAAGCCCTGGCTGACATAGTGGCAGTATGGTCTGCTTCTTTCTCTGAAAGACTCTCTCTTTCCAACACTGCCCCTGGCTCACTGCCCCAGCCCACTGGGCGCCTTGCTCTCCACCTGCCCCAGGACAGTAGCTCCTCCCTTGTGTTCCTGTGCTCTCCTCTGGGATTGCTCCAGATTTTGTTTACATATTTGTTTGAACGTGACTCCCTCATCCCCAACCACACATCTCTTTACACTATTTTTTTTTTTCATGGTGCTTAGCTAAGACTCTATCCATAATGGGCATTAGTGCTTTCTACCAAATACACTGCACTTACATACATCATCTGGGTGCAGAGTAGGACTGCGTTCCCCCACCCCTTGCAGAAGATGAACATAACCATGTTACTAGTTGGCGGGAAGTGAAATGGGATAGTTGTGTCTTGCGTACTTTCAGGGCTACGTTCGGGGCTTTTGGACTTTGGTGCCATTTGCCATGTGCCCTTTTAAGAGTCGGACAAGACTGAGTGACTTTACTTTACTTTTACTTTTGTGGAAGTTCTGGATGGAGCCTCCTTCAGCCTGGGTCCCCAGATGGGGACAGCTTGAAATGGGCTTACAGGGATTTTCTCCAAGAACATACAGTGTGAGTGAGAAATGACTCTTAGTGGCTTTAAGAATCACTGATGGCAGCAACAATTGTGCCCATTCTGACTGAGATACTGCTTAGTACATTATTATTCATTTATGCGTCTCCCGCCCCAGAAAGTCAGCTCCATGGGACTTGGGCTTTGTCACGTTTGTGGCCACAGCCCCAGGTCCTGGAACAGCTGGCTTGTAGAAGGTAATCAGTAAGTGTTTGTGCAATGGGTGAATGAAGGCCGTGTTCCCCTGGGCAGCACTTTAGAACTAAGTTCTTTCTTTTCACATTATTTTTGTTAATCCCACTACAACCCCATGATGTAGGGATTATCCCCATTTCAGGGCTTCCCTAGTGGCTCAGATGTTAAAGAATCTGCCTGCAATGTGGGAGATGTGGGTATGATCCCTGGAGAAGGGAATGGCTACCCCCTCTAGTATTCTTGCCTGGAGAATTCCATGGACAGAGGAGCCTGGCAGGCTATAGTCCATGGGGTGGCATAGAGTTAGACATGACTAAACAAGTAAAACTTTCACACATATCCCCATTTCACAGATTCTGAAACTGACACCTAGATTGACTAGTTGAGTTGCCCCTTGACATGCATCCAGTTAGTGGAAGCTGGACTAGAATCCTCATCTCTTAGTTCATTGCTCCCCGCTCTACCCTCATCTGTCTGCTTGCTGGATAAGATAAACAGAGCTATTCCCACCTATCCAGTCCCCCTTTCCCCAGCCCACCCCAGCGGCCCTGCTTCCTTTTGCCTCTGGCACCATGCACTTTGTCTCTGATGAGGGAGTGTGGGAAGGGAGCTTTCGGAGCCCAGGGTCCGAGCCGCCTCTTTGTCCTCCCCTGTGGAGTCATCTGCCTGGGCGTGAATTGCCTGCAGGATCTCTTGGTTATGCTGACACTTCCCTCCACTAGAACCACCCCAACACTTCAGTCTCTCCTTAGGACATCTGTCATATCTGGGGCACAGCAGAGGTAGGAGGGCCACAAAGTCCCATCGTCCCGCCACACTCCCCCGGGGAGCAGTGCTCCCAGGTCTCAGGCCAGGGCTGTAACTCTTCCTTTCCATGTGATTCCATCAAGTTTGGTCACCTGATCCTCCTGCCTCCAGTGGACCAGAAGTAACAAACTAGAGGGGTAAAGTGGGGGACAGGTACACTGGCCTAGTGCTGAAATGGGATGATTATAAAACATACAGAAACCTTAAAGGACATTGACTAAAGGGGCCATTTAGTGCTGTGGCAAGGCAAGGGCTTGAAATTCTTGAGCAAAGCAAGGAGGTCACCGTCTCGCAGCCCAGATGTTCATTAATGTTCGTCATGCAAAGTGCTTGGGCAAGTCACTTGATCTTTCCAGACCTGAGGTCCCTCCTCTATTGGATGGCCTCCAGGGCTCCCTCTGAAAAATCCTGGGTCTGTATTGACACAAACCATACACTGGAGCAAGGTTCAGTCATGTCCCATAAACTAGTTTAAAAAGGCAGGAGAGTCTGTAATACCTTTTAGAGGTATTCCCATCCAAAGTGGGTTTTAAATGAGTTGACCTTAAAGTTCAATCTAAAGGTCTTCCATTTTAAGAAATTTATGGATTCTGTATGCTGGGACTGAGCAAGGTACTAGGGATATAGAGATGAAAAAGACACATCCTGCTTTCGAGGTTGTCACTTTGTGGGCAAATAGACACGTAAACAGTTTGTTGTAGTCCAATAAGATGCAGTGAGAGACCAGCTCCTTACGGAGAATCAGATGGCTAGGGCTTGACAGATTAGTAGGAATTTTCCAGGTAAAGAAGGGGAGGGGAATCCAGGTGGAGAGAACTGTGTGAGCAAAGGTGTGGAAGCATGAAACTCTTGTCTTCCAAGAATTGCAGGTGGCTCAGTATCAGTGGAACACTGAGACAAAGAAAAACTAGAGATGAGGCTGGAGAGGTAAGGGGTAGCTGCTAAGTTGCTTCAGTCATGTCTGACTCTGTGTGACCCCATAGACGGCAGCCTACCAGGCTCCCCCGTCCCTGGGATTCTCCAGGCAAGAGCACTGGAGTGGGTTGCCATTTCCTTCTCCAATGCATGAGAGTGAAAAGTGAAAGTGAAGTCGCCCAGTCGTGTCCGACCCTCAGCGACCCCATGGACTGCAGCCCACCAGGCTCCTCTGTCCATGGGATTCTCCAGGCAAGAGAACTGGAGTGGGGTGCCATTGCCTTCTCCGGTAAGGGGCAGGGGCAGATGAAAAAAGGCCTTCAAAGCCAGGCCAAGGAGTTTGGGCTTTAGGTAACAGGGAAGCCATGGAAGATTAATGAGCAGGTGAACATCATGATCAGATCTATGTTTTAGGAAGTCCCTCCCTCTAGCGGCCAGTGTGGAGGATGGATGGGTGGTAGGAGCAGCAAGGATGGAGGCGGGGAGACCAGAGAGGAGCCACTGATCTGGCAAGAGAGGGTGTGGCCTGAGCTGGGGCAGGGCACCTGGGCTTGGTAAAGAGAGGGAGGATTCTAGAGATGGGCAGCAGATAAAAGAAGCCGGGTTTGTCAGTGGCTGGATGCTGGAGATAAGGAAGGCAATAATGCACACCGCAAAGGTCCATCTAGTCAAAGCTATGGTTTTTCCAGTAGTCATGTATGGTTGTGAGAACTGGACCACAGAGAGGGCTGAACAGCAAAGAATTGATGCTTTCGAACTGTGGTGCTGGAGAAGACTCTTGAGAGTCCCTTGGACAGCAAGGCGATCAAACCAGTCAATCCTAAAGGAAATCAACTCTGAGTATTTATTGGAAGGACTGATGCTGAAGCTGAAGCTCCAATCCTTTGGCCACCTGAAGCGAAGAGCTGATTCATTAGAAAAGACCTTAATGCTGGGAAAGATTGAGGGCAAGAGGAGAAGGGGGTGACAGAGGATGAGATAGTTGGATGGCATTACTGACTCAATGGACATGAGTTTGAGCAAACTCGGAGATGGTGAAGGAGAGGGAACCGTGGCATGCTGCAGTTTCTGGGGTTGCAGAGTTGAACCTGACTTAGCGACTGAACAGCAATGCACACCGCGTATCTGTCTTTGATTCTAGAGGAAGCCAGTTGGCAATGGCTAATTGTGGAAATAGATGAGGGGATGTGATGAGCTCCTCCCTGAACTTAGTTGAGTTTGACATTGGTGACACCAATCTGGGGCTTCTCTGAAAGACCAGTGATTCTGACCAGAGCTTTGGGGTAGGCAGCAGAAGGTGGAAGCATATTCGTTACTTTATTTTGTGTAGCCAGTAACCTTAAAACTTCGTGGCCTTGAACAATCAGCATTTATTATCTCACAGAGCTTCTAGGGATCAGGAATCTGGGATTGGCTTAGCTGAGTGGTTCTGGCTCAGGGTCTCTCATGTAGCCAAGATCTTGGCTGGGCTGGGGTCAGGGGCTGGGGTCGTCTGCAGATTTGCCCGGGGATGAAGAATCTGCTTCTAAGGTGACTAGCTCCCTCACCTGGCTGGTTGGCACTGTTTGTTGGTGGGAAGGCTCCGTTCCTCTCCACTGGGCTGCTTGAGTGTCCTTGCCACATGGCGACTGGGTTCCCCAGAGACTGATCAGAGGAGCAGCAGTAGCCTTCCTGTGCTGTGCGTCAGGAGCCCTACTCTCACATGCATGCCGCTCCATCTGTTACACTGATTCAGTCTCTTCAGCGAGTACACAGGGTGTGAACACGAGGAGGTGACACTCAGAGGCCTCCTTGGAAGCTAGACAGACAGAGATCACCCTTTTTAACTCCCCTGCAGTGCAGGTGAGGAAGCTGAGGCGGAGATGGGCACGGACTTGCCTGGGGCCACACAGCAAGTAAGGACCCCAGCCTGGGATAGAATCAGAGTCTACATGGGCCCAGAGGAAAGGGGCCTTGTCCCCTGGAGGTGCCAAGAGGAAGGAAGAGAGCCCTCAGGAGGCAGAGGCCAGGCATCCAGCCCAGAGCCGGGGCCAGAGGGTGAGGACGTGAGGCCAAGTGACCTCTCTGAGAGCTGGCTGGTGGGGTGTGTGAACCCCCATTCCCCACCTCCCCCTGGAGGATGAGCAATAAACCAGGGCTGCTTCTGCCGGACCCGGCAGCTCTCCCGACTCTCTCTACCCCATAGCTCTTTGTTCATGCAGGCGTGTAGGAGGAACATCCTGCCTGTTCATCTCTCCACCCTTCATTTATTCACCGAGGAGTTACTCACACTCTACTAGGTGCCCAGCATCTCTCCGACTCGTGTTGGACATACAGGGACATATGAGTTCCCGTGACCTCAGGCAAGAAGCTTATGCTCTAGTGGGGAGACTTATATGAGGCAAATAAAGACGTAAAAGGATGTATTCAGGCAAACTGGGAAACGTGCCTTGGAGACGAATAGCAGGGATGCTTAGTCTAGACTGGGAGTCGGGGAAGGTTCTCTGGGGCAGGGTCACTGAGGTCCAGCACTGAGGGGTCAGGCAGGCTAAGAGTTTCTGGAGGAGACATCGCAGGCCCAGGGATCTGAGGGTGCAAAATCTACAAGAAGAAGACAGTGGGAGTGATGAGAAGGCAGAAAGAAAGCAGAGTGGTCTGGGTGCCGTGAGTGAGGAGAAGGCAGAAGGTGCTGATGTGGACAGGGAGGGCGGTGGAGCGTGGGGTGTGGGGGTGATGCCAGCTCTCTGAGCTCCCACTGCAAGAGCAGATTGACATAGGTCTGACTGCTGTGTGACCACCGAGCTACTGGGGCTCCGGAAAGGCAGCACAGGGGACTGACATGCAGGCTGCACTGTTACCCAGGTGGTTCTGAGCAGCACCCCTGGCCCCAGGGGATGGACGGAGGCAAGGTAGGTCTTTCAAGAGTCAGATTCCAGGAAACCTGGGATGGTGGGTGGAGGCAGGAGGCAAACAGCCGGGACCCCCTTGGGGGGTTGGGGCTCCAGAGGAGCCTTAGGTGTGAGAGCGGCCTGAGTTGAGTGAATTCTGCCACTGACCTGTTGTGTGATCTCCAGAAAAGCCCCCTCCCTCTCCAAGGCCTCAATGCCCTTCACCATCAAATGTGCAGTTCAGATCCCCACCTCAAAAGAGATTGTTGGGACCAAAAGGGATCACAGCCAGGAAAGGGCCTTATTGATGGAGAAGTATCCCTCTCAAGCCCCAGTGAGGATTTGGGGTTCATTGTTACTAATTAACCTGCTGAGAGCCAGCTTGGGAGCCCATGAGCCTCTGCTGTGGTGCCCCCAGGCCAGCTGAGAGTGGGCAGGGGCTGCCTCCACCCAGGGGCCGGGGGATTCAGCAGGAGCTAAGAGGATTAGAGGGTCCTCGTGAGTGCACAGTGTGATCAGGTCCCACTCAGCTGGGCCTCCTGGAAGGAAGGAAGCAGGGAGCGGTAGGGGCTGAGGGAGACAGAGGGAGGGAGGAGGCAAGGAATCAAAGCGGGGAAGGCCGCAGGGGAGCCAGGAAGCCCCGCCTGAGGTGCCCCAACACGTTCCTTCACGCTAGCATGTATATGCTTGCACTCACACACGTGTGCATACAGCACGCCCATAGTGTACTCATATGACATAGACACAAGAGTATGTACACATGCTATGTGCCCACACACGTATGTGTGTACACAGCACACGTAACACACGTGTGCACATGCACACATGTATGAACACACATGTGAGCAATGCACACAACAGAAGCACACCACACACGTGTGCACAGAGACACACGTGAGAACGTGCACACACACTTGCATGCTTACGTCCCTCTTCCCCCAGCTGGCCTGCCCATGGCCTCCCACACTCTTCCATGGGCTCGCACAGACAGCCTGAGACTTAGGACCACAGTCTCCAGATCATACCTGCATCTCAGATGCCCCTTTGTCTTACATCAGCCCCATGCACAGCCCTGTGACTTGCACAATGTTGAATAGCTAGAAAGAGCTGAAGCCAGGCTTTGAGCTCACTTTGGAGGGTGTGCCTGTCTGGGGGGCAGGGAGGCAAAGCAGTGGGAGGTGCATCAGGAGCCCCCGAGACCCACATGCCAGACAGCAGGAGGGTGGGTGATGCTGGTTGAAAGTTCACCCAGGAAGCCATCCAGACACGTGGCTGACACATGTGTCCCCCTACTCCAGGTGGCTCCCAGTCCCCATCCCACCCAATGTCCCCTCTGGTTCTCTTTTCAGCTCCTAGGACCCATCTCCTGAGGCCCAGGCAAGGCATTTCTGGCCAGGGGCCCAGTGTCCCTGGAAAAGTATCCAGAAGGCTCCTGACCAGCCTGACTCTGTGCCCAGTGCCCATGGTGGGGAAGAGGGAATGGAAGGGAGCTGGCATCTGCGGATGGGCTCATCCTGGCAGCCTGGCGTGGTGCTGGCCTCTTTCATCTCATTACATTTTTAAGTGAAAGGTCAAGGAGTTTGTATGGTTCAGGGGGCCAGGGTAGGAGAGGGCTGGCCTCGACCTCAAGCGTCTATTTCCACAAAACCATGGGCCTGACTTGGAAGGCATGAAGCCAGAAATGCTCTCACCCCGTCCAACCCACACACTGCCTCGGACTGACACTGCTGAGGTCCGAGGCAATGAAGTGACACAGGCAGAGAACAGGCCCCAGGTCAGGGACTTTGGGCTGAATGCCCAGTGTGTAGGTCCTGGAATCCCAGAGTATCCTGGTGGAGCGCCGCCTTAGCTGGGGCCCAGTTCTTAGATCCCCCGCCCCCCAAGTGGGAGCTCCAGCTGGCTGGGGAAGGGACTCCTCTTGCTGGTGTGCTCCAGTGCTCCCTGGAGCTGCCCCCTGCCGCCTGCAGGGGCCTGGCCAGCACTGCAGCCTCAAATTTATCACTGAGGTGAGCCGCAGCCTGGAGGCGGACGGTAAATCAAAGCTGGGAGGCCCAAGCTGCAGCCTGGCCTTGAGCTGGCTCTGCCTGCAGCCTTCAGGGCATCCTCACTGGCCTGGCCCCGGAGCTGGAATGGGGGCATGAGGGGTGAGCCCAAGCCCTCTGTCTTCCCTCTCCCTGTGGGGAGCCTGACACCAGGGTTGGAAGTTAAGAGCTGGGCTCTGGAAGCCACCTACCTGCATCAGCTGCATCAGACATGCTGGTGAAAACTTGGGCAAAGGCACAACTCTTGCCTCTGTTTCTTCATATGTAAAATGGAGACAATGGTCAGACCTGCCCATGGGCCAGCTGGGCCTGGAAGCTAAGTTGCTTTTACATGCATGCCTGCTAAGGTGCTTCAGTCGGGTCTGACTCTTTGCGACCCTATGCGTAGCCTGCCAGGCTTCTCTGTCCATGGGACTCTCCAGGCAAGAATACTGGAGTGGGTAGCCATGCCCTCCTCCAGGGGATCTTCCTGACCCAGGGAGCAAACTCTCTTATGTCTCCTGCATTGGCAGGCAGGTTCTTCACCACCAGCACCACCTGGGAAGCCCTGAAGTTGCTTTTATCTAAGGCCCCAAAGCAGCACACAGGCCCGAACAACCATGTGGGTGTGGTTTTGCCTGGGCCCCTAGTGTTCATGTCTCCTGGTATCTGAGTTCCCTGGGAGGGTCTGGGCAGCCCCTCCCCCTGAGGCTGCTGTGAATCAGACTCTAGCCTGCTCAAGGAGGTGCAAAGGGGAGCCAGGGACTGCAGGGACTGCTCCCAGCTGCAGCCCAGGTGGCTCAGGGATGGAGCTTAAAACCAGTCTCCCATCCCGGCCGCTGTGCCCTCTTTATAGCTCTTCCTCCTCTAGAGGACCCTATGAAATGGATACTGGTATTATCCTTGTTTAAAGATGAGACTCAGAGCGGGAGAGTGACTTGCCCAGAGGCACACAGCTGGTAAGAGGCAGGCTGAAATTTGAACAACCTCCCTGCCACCTGCACCCAAGCCTGGGAATCCAGTGTGTCTCAGGAACGCAGCAGGCCCTGGGGCCTGGGGCAGGAGCCTGGGAGGCCTGGCAACTGGCTGGGTCACCAGGTGTGCCTTCCGTCTGCCAAGAAGATACAGGGCAGAGGCTGTCCAGGGCCAGGCAGGGTGAAAGCTGGGGGGAATCCAGGTCCCAGGTGAGCCCCCAGGTGAGGGTTGAGCCTTGCCCTAGGAGAGGCTCGGGGGACAGGCTGGGGCCCTGGGCTGGGTCTCCTAGCAACAAGGCCCCAGGGACCTGCCTGTCTGCCTTAGGTGCCCTAGGGAACCCAGCTCAACCACCTCCCCCAAGAGGCGGTGTCTATCTGGCAAGCCCCGCTGGGGTAGGGGGTGTGACAGAAACGCAAGGGCGAGAGCTCTGGCTGAGTGCCTGGGAGGAGGGCATGGGGGCTCCAGCCCGGAGTGCAGCCGCCTCGGGTGGCCCTGCAGGAGGACGGCTGTCTGCTCCCCGCCCGCAGGTCCTTGCTGCTGGGTCTGCCTCCCGTCTCTCTCTGTCGCCGTGACCCCGTCTCCATCTCTCTTCCTCCGTCGCTCTCTCTGCCTCTGTCTCCATCCTTCTGCCTCTGCTTCTCTCTTTCCCTTCTCCCTCGGGGCTCCCTGTCTCTGTGCCTCTCCCCTTGCCTGTCTCTTTCCACCCGTTCACTTTCGCGAGGGTCTCTCCTGCTTCTCCTGTCTTCCATGCCCACCCTGTTTCGCCTCAGGTTCCTTTGTCTCGTCCTCTCACCTCCAGCACTTTCTCCAGGCCCTCCGTCCTTGAGGTCTCCCCACCATTAGAGGTGCTTCTTCCGCTGGTGTCTCTCCTCTGCCCAAGGAGTGTTGGGTGGGCAGGGGTGCTGGCTCCCAGCCTTGGTTGTGGGGGTGGGCGCCACACCCATAGTGTTTAGTGGGGTGTACTGGGAGGTCAGTCTGAGCAGGAAGGCCAGAGTTCACCTCATGACCTGGAGCTGGCGTCTCTCAGGCCTCAGTTTCCCCATCTGTTCAATGGGTCTGATGGCTCTGAAGGGAAGGATTAGGGACCCTAACTGAACTGGGTTGCTGTTGGTCACAGACGGTGCTAGGAAAGGGCAGAATATCAAGCCAAGGAGGTGCGGGCATCTCCTGCAGAAAGAACTGCAGGTATCCAGGGTATCCAGGCCCCACCCTTGCCCTCCTAGCTGGCAGGCTTCTGGCTGGCACTGCCGCTCAATCAGGGAGCCCTCGGCTCAGCTGGGCGGCTTTGGCTGCGTCATGGTGCCCTCTGGTGGCACTAGTCAGGCACTGCTGCTACAGTTGGCTCCACCAGCAGGTCGCTGATGTGGACTCCCGAGCCTTGCTGAGGGACAGTGGCGCTGGGGGTACCACTCGGAGCTAAGTTCTCCTAAGTGCTAGCCAAGCGCCAGGGGCTCTTCCGGCTGCTTCTGTACACTATCTCACTTCATCCTCACCCTGCCCTACTGTGATCTCCATCTTACAGATGAGGAAGTCGTGAACCAGTGTTTCCAACCCAGGCAGTCTGAATCCAGCTTTCACCACCACTCTTGGAATTCTGCCTCTAAGCGGCCTGCAGCTGATGTCTACCGTTCCACCATCAGTGGTGACTCATTCTTTGGGGCTAGTTATTTATCTAATAAATTTTTATTTACACCAACCGTGGGCAGTGATCTGCAGGAAACATCCGAGCCGGAAGAGTCCATTGAATCCACATAGCCTGATGGGGCTCTTACAGACGGAGGAGCTGAGTCTTGGAGGGGAGGGGTGCTTGTCGCAGGCCACATGCGGGAGCCTGTGGGCATGAGGGAGCGCTGACCTCCTGCTAATAGCTCAGTGTGGAGGCTCTGGGTTGCTGTGGGGGCTGAGACAGTGCTGGGACAGGGACAGAAGGCCAGGACAAGTGAGGCCACAGTGGGTAGGGGCTGGAGGCACTGGGAGAGAGTGCAGAACCGGGAATTCTGTGTGCCTGTGATTCCAGGATTCTGGGAGCCAAGGCTTGGGGGTGGTGCAGGAGCCCTGCGGGAAAGAGGTGTCTGAGCATTGATAGAGGCCTAGCTGGGCTGGGTGGGGGTGTTGCGCCTGCGTGCCCATGTGTCAGGCGTCCTGCAGGGGGCTGGGGGCTGAGAGTGTGGTAGACATTGAAGGAAGCTGGAATGATGAGCCAAGGAGCCTCATCACGGCAGCAGTTGGAGCAGGGGTGCAGCCTGCAGCCACCTTGTCCTTCCTCCCACAGCCCTTCCTGAACGTCTGCTCTGTGCCAGGCACTGCCAGCCAGCAGGACAGCCCAGCTGCTGTCCTCAGGGGTTTTAGTCCAACCTGATGAGCACAGAAGAGCTGCTTAGAAAGAGGCCTCTCCCTTCTAATCTGTGGGGCTAGAGGTCTGCTGAGGGAGGCCGGGGAGGTGCAGTGAGTGGGGGGCTTGACTGGGGGCTCTTTGGGGTGAAGGAAATGTGTTAGAGCTCAACAGGGTGGCAGTTACATAGGGTCCACACGGGGCCTGTGCAGAGCTCTTCACTAAATCCAGTGTTCTTTATGGAGGCTTGGGAGGAAGAAAAGAAAAAGCAGGCCCCTGCTCTGAGTGGGAGGGGAAGCTGGAAGGGCCAGTAGCTGTGGCCTCTCCTGGGTGAAGAGGACCAGGATGGGGAGAAGCTGGTGGAGAATTCTATGGAGGAGTTGCTGATGGGAGCGAAGGCTGGATTCCAGCCCTGGGTGGTGGGGGGAGGAGTTCTGAGGACACTCAAGGGAGGAAGCAGTAAAGATTTGGGGAGGCTCAGGGATCCCTGGGCACCTTGTCTTGGGAAGAACCCCCAGCCCCACCCTCCCCTTCCTTCCCCCCACCCCCCCAGAAGTCAGCAGAGGTAGGAAGGCACAGACCCAGGGCACTGGGTAAATCTGCAGGACGCCTGGCTCCCCATCTGCTGATCTTCTGGGGGTGGAAGGGAGCCCCCGCATGTACATGTTCACAGGACTCCCCGGGGACCCTGACTTTGTCAGGCTGCAGGCCAGTGTAAGGAAATCACAGCCCGAAGTTCTCTCCAACACTTGGCTTCTGGGATTCCAGATCCCGAGATCCTCTGGATGTGAAGAATTGTTTCAGCTCACAGCTCAACCCTCCTCTGACCTGGAGAAGCCGAGTCCCAGAGATGGGAATCACTTGCCCTGGCCTCACAGGCAGCTCGCGGCCTGAGCTGTAACCGTGTCTGGGTGGCTGGGCCAGGATCCCAGCCTTGAGAGGCTGGCTGGGTCATGTGGCAGGAATTCCCAGCTGTCAGGGGCCTCGGGAGAGATGGGTGAGGCCTAAGGGTGGGCACAGGGAGGCTGGCAGCTGTGGGTGGAGGCTCCCCCCACCCTCCAGGTGCCCTAGGTCTTGAGGTTGGTTGGAGGTCACCTCAGGTAGGTGGGCTGTGGCTCACCTCCTGCCTCTGCAGCCCAGAATGGGAGCCCCTGGGTGGGCAGGGTGCTCCTGAACTCCAGGGGAGGGGGCTCTGGCTTGGCCCAAGGTGTGGGAGGCTGTTATGTAGATGGGCCACCCCCAAAACATCTGCCTTCAGGGCCTCACTAGGATGTGAGTGATGCAGGTTGAGCTGTCAAGGTCTCTCTAGTCACCAGAGAACAGGGTAAAGGTGAGAGTGCCCACTGCCAGCCCGGGCACCGTGCCCACTGACCCCTGCAGCCTCGGGCCCTCTGCCCCAGGCAGTAGCTTGCTCCTGGTCCCATCTCTGTCCCAGTAGCCTTCCCCTTTCTCTCCTCCTTCCCTCTCTCCCTGTCCCTGCCCTGGGGGCTTTGGCTCGGTGACTCCCCTTCCATCCGGACCCGATGGGGACAAGGAGACCTGGTTTGAGCCTCAGCTCATGCCCCGCTCACACCCTCCCCTGCCATCACAGCTCCTGAGCTCTGTGACCTTGAATAAGTGGCCAAACCTCTCGGATTCTCTGTTTACTTATCTTCAGAGTGTAAGCCATAGACCCTATCTCCTGAATGGATTGAATGCTGGTTGAGCACTTATCCTGTGCCAGGCACCACGTGGCTGTGTTGCATGAATTATCTTAACTGTTTGGGGTAGCTATCATCATCACTCTCATTTTGCTGAGGCTCAGAGGAGGAAACGGAGGCCCAGAGAGAGGGCACCTCCTTGTTCCTGATCGTGCACCTATTTGTGCAGAGCTGAGCTCTGGAGTTTCAAGATCTGTGTTCTTTGCCAGGTACCAGGGAATTGGCGGAGGGTGCAGGGCCGCGGGCAGAGGTGTGACCTCACCAAGCCAGACCTCAGCGAGACTGGGACCTGGGTCACATGCATAAACACAAGTTAAGATGCTGCATTTTGGAGTCAGGCCTGAGTCTTCTCACCTGTGGAATGGGCAAGGGGGAACCCTCCCTTGGAGAGGCCGTGATTGGTAAAGGGCAGAGCTTGGGATCAAATCCAGCCTCCCACACACTCGCCTGCCCCAAACAAGAAGGACTTTGGGGTTGCTTCCATTGAGATGGGGCACAATCCTGCTTTATGGAAATGGTTGTGTACATAAGCAAATATTGGCAAATTTAATCCCATTTTTCCTACAACACTATTACAAATCCTGAGATCTCTGCCCAAGGAATGAAAATGCCTGCACACATCATTCGAAGTCCCCACCCCAGGCCCTGAACTTCCCTCTTCTGAGTCATGCTTCGGAAGCCCATCAGAAGAAGTAGCAGCTTAGAGTGGGGCCCGGGCTTGGCCCAGATCCCACAGCCCAGGGTGGCCGAAGTCCCGTCCGTCTCACCCCACATGGCTTTCCCTCTCCCTGGGGCCTTAAGGGAAGGCAAAGCTGGCTCCCTGACCCTGAGCAGCTGCCTTCATTAGCATTCTGGGATGTACCCACCCAGGTTGCCATGTGTGGCTGAGGAGTTCACAGCTGCAGGTTCTAACTCACCCTAATTGACCCTGCAGAGAATCCTCCCAACTCCAGGGCTTTTACAGCTTATTGGAGCTTTATTTTGGCTTAAGAAAAATAGTGCATTTATGCCAAACGTGCAGTGTTATAAATTGATGCTGCTTTGACTTACTGCAAAAAGGCTCTCGTGCTGAGTGGCCAGGGCTGTAGCGCTCCCCTTGTGTGGCCAGGCCCTGGGCTCAGACATTCCCCCAAGAGCCCCATCTTCTAGAAGTAGCTGAGGTTTGGAGAGGACCATGGTGACAACAGCAGCTGGCCTGTACTGGCCACTTACTGTGGTTGAGCTCTGGGCTAAGTACTTCGCAGACAGAAAGTAAAATTGCCCACGATCTAGATGCTTGTCACCATCTGGTCCAAAGGCCAGCTTGGCCAGGAAGAAGACGTTCCAGGCAGAGCCCATGAGCTTGTTCTGTTTATGGTGAATTTGAGGCTCTCGTGGGATCTCCAGAAAGGAGACCTTGGCTCAGGGGCTGATCAGCTGTTCACCCTGGGCAACTTTCTCTGTGCCTTGGTGCCCCCATCTGCAAAATGGGGATAATAATAGTACTTCCTTCATGAAGTTACGTGTCATGATTAAGTGACTTGGATGGGGTTGACCCACACTGAAGAGGCAGTTGGATCCGTGGGCATGGAGACTGGCCTTGGTGAGTTTGGGAACATTGGTACCGGGGCAGGGGGGTGGTGGTGTGGGATGATCATGTGGGGCTAGAAGAGAGCTCCATCCTCTGCAGGACAGGATGGCAGAGGGACCTACCGGGGGAGTAAGGAGCAGCCAGGAGGACCTTCACTAGGGCGTGGGGCCGTGGAGCTGAGCAGTGGGCGGGAGAGCAGGGCGCAGCTGTCTGGCCCCAGCCTGGGCTGGGAGCCCAATGCTCTCAGGATGTACCATGAGTGATTGATGAGAAGAATTTTGGTGGACTATGGTGCAGAGGGCAGGGGGCTGAGGAGGCAGAGATGAACAGACAAGTAATGCTTGAAGAGCTCCACCAGGCTGGGGAGAAGGAATGGGGCCCAGCTGGAGCCATGTGCAGGGCTAAGAAAGTAGCTTGAAAGATCATTATCAAGAGGTGAGCGTGTTTGTTGATGAAAGGAAGAAGTGGGGAGAGACGAGGCAAGGGAGGGGGACCTTGGGGCCTGGGGACAGCTGGGATCCTCTAGGAGGAGCGCTGTGGGTCTGCCCCAGGCTGGGCCTTTGCAGAATGGGGTGGGAGATTTTTGAGGGCTCGTGCACTCAAGACTCTGGATGCAGAAAGGTCCCTCGGGCTGTAGGCTGGATAGGGAGGGAGTCCAGGAGGAGGAAAAGGGGGTGAGATGAGGTCAGAGAGTGGGGTCAGGAGAGTGAAGCCAGCCCAACCGGGAAGGGTGGAGGATGGTGGACAGAGAAGTGGGTGGGAGGGGGGGAAATATCAGGGGGCGGTGCTGGGGGCAGGCAGTGTCCGGGGTGGGGATGGCTGGGAGAGTGCAGAGGAGGAGAGGGCCGTTGGTGCTGTTGGACCTCAGAACTGAGGGGCAAGGGGTGGCTGGGTCACAGGGGTATGAAGAACATCACCTGGGGGTCCTTGAACGGGGAAGTCTGATTCTCACCACTACTGGCATGAATGAGGGGGAGAAGCCTCCTCCATGGCCCCCAGGCTCCCTCTGCACCCCACTGTCAGTGGCTGCTGGTGGAGAGAGGTGGCCGCCACAGCCTGAGTCCTGCTTCTAGAACTGCACAAGAGGCCCTGAGTGGCCAGGAGGGTCAGGGAGCACTGGGGCTGGCCTCTCACTGCGCCACTAGGGGAAGAGGGTCTCAGGGGGGCACAGTTAGGTCCTCGAGGTGCCTTGAGGCGCAGGTGCCAGCCCTGGGCTCGGCTCCAGGCTGGCAATGCAGAAGGCAGCAGGCTGGGACCCTGGCTGGTGCCCCACTCCCTCCAGCCAGGCTCTGCTCAGTCTCTGAGCTCTGGGCGCCAGGTGCTGCGCTGGAGGCCCAATGGACTGTGCCCGGTGTACCCAGAGGGTGGTGACCCCGCCGTCTCTGGTCCCCATAGAATCGAGGAAGCCCTAGGGGGTACCCATCCTGAGAGAAAGGGCAGGAAGTCTGGTGGAGGGCTTGGCTCCATGAACACCCATAACCAATCACGACCCAGTGGTGATTCCTTGATGAGCCCACCATGCCTTTGTGATGACCGGGTGCTAGAGGGTGCTGGGAACCGGCCTGGACTCGCCCTTGGGGTGCCCACTCCTCCTACCCACATGGGGCCAGTTTCTCCCAACTCACGAGCTCCCCCTGGGCCCAGAATGGGAGGCCAGCAAGGGCCACTGTGCTACATTTTTCCTTGCAGCTCAGCTCCGTGGTTACTCCCCTCAGGAGACCCTGACACCCCTGACTGGTCAGGGGCCACCGGCCCTGAATGAGTCACGGGCACCTTGTCTGTCTCCCCTTGGGTGGTGGTCAGTCCATGAGGCCGGGCCTGGTGTTCACCTCTGCCCCAACTGAACAGGTGGGAAAGCTATTGGGTGAACAGGAGAGGGACGGAGGTGGCCAGAAGCTCCTTTGGGAAAAACAGTTTCCCCAGGACACAGCATGGTGAGGGGAGGGGTGGATTCTGGGGCCAAAGTACTGGAACTAAGCTTTGTGGCCTCTGGCAAGTTCTTAACCTCTCTCATGCCTTCCTCCTTCATCTGTGAGTCAGAGGATGAGGCTGCCTCATGGGTGTATAAAGGGCTCACGGCTGGGACCTCTTATTCATTACTGTGATTGCCCAGAGAAGTGTCTGGTCTTTATGGCACAGGGTGACTTGGGGGAGCCAGAATCAGGCTTGGTCCCTGCCCTGAGGACTTGAGTGCTGCTAACCCCCTGTGAATTGGTGCCAGGACTCTCTCCAAAGCTCTGCCAGCACCCAGCACCAGAGGGAATAACTTGCTCCATGCCGACTGCTGTGTGATTTAGGCAAATCACTAAACCTCTCTGAGTCCATTCTCTTCATCGGTAAAATACATCACCATTGTCATTCAATTAGTGTGTTCCTGCGCTTGCTCTGCAGATGTATACTGAAGCAGGTAGTGTTGCCGTCAGATAAACAAAGAGCTAAAGTGCGGATGGGGCTTTGCCTGGGGGTGGACGCAGGTAGCTGCATCCCACGCCCCGGGATTCAGTCCCAGCTCCCAGGCCCCCTCCCAGGCACAGCTCCACCGCGCTCCCTGCAAGGTGAGGCTCGGGCGCCCTCTTGTGGCCGCAGACCTCGGAGCACCGCCCCTCCCGAGGGTCCAGAATCCCTGTTGCTGGGTGTTTCCAGCGGAGGGAGAAGCCCTGGGCACCATCCCCACCTCCCGCCACGCATGGACTGCCCAGAAGAGGCGCCGGAGGCCCTGGAAGTGCTGCAGCCTGTTCTGGCCTCACTGTGAGCGGAGGGTGGCCCTGGCCTCCTCCAGCCTGGCATCCTCACCCTCCTGCCCCTCCTCTGTCCTCTCCTCTGCCCAGACCACCCTCCTAGAGGCTGCCTCTTCCTGGCAGGACACCCCAGGGCAGCCCGGGCCCAGCATCCCGGCTAGCTGGTGGGCAGGCCCTGGAAACTAACAGCTGGTGCGAGTGGGCGATTGGCGGCACTGCCAGGCCCAGGCGCTCGCCAGCTGGCGGCCACCACTCCACCCCGCACCCCCACTTTAGGCAGCCCTGCCCAGTGGGGTGCTGTGGCCCCCTGGGCTGCTCCTTGCAGTCCCGAGTGTGTTAGGCTCAGATGCCTCATGATGCAGGCAGGGCACACACCCTCTTGGAACCTCAGAAAACAGGTCCTGAGCTTTCTTCTCAGGCTCAAGCGGAGCCGGGCTGCACCGAGGGGTGTGTAATAATGGGCCGACCTAGGGGCCCCTTCTGGCCCTCAGCCCGCCTGAGCCGCAGGCGGCTGCGTGTGTTGTGTGCTTCTCCGCGTGGCCGTGTCCCCTGCAGGCCCTCGGACTGCATCCATTCATCCATCAAACGTAACTCGAGCCTGTCCCGGGCTCTACTCCTGCTCACAGGGAGAGCCAGGCCAGAGAACCGCCAGGTGGAGAGCAAGTGTCACGGGGCTCTTGGAGCCAGAGGGAGGACCAGCTGCCGGGTCAGGCGGCCTGCAGCATGGGAGGCGGGTGTTGAGAGGCAGCCGGGAGCTGGCCAGTGCCCGTCAGTGCCATGTGCTGAGGCTGCTCTGAGCCGGGCGCTCAGCATGGCCCCACCCTGGTGCCCCATGGGGTCTTCTTGATGAAGGTCATGGCAACCTTGCTTCCTAGGTGAGGAAAGAGCTCAGGGAGGTGGTGTGACTCATCCAAGATCACACAGTCACCAAATGGCCCACCCAGGATGCAGACCCAGACCTGGCTGATCTGGAGCCCAGGGTTTAAGTTGCTCTGTTCCAACCTCAGTGAGGTGAGTGGGAAAATCCCCCCAGTCTCCAAGGCCAGGTTGGGGAGGGCAGTGGGGCTGACCTGGTCGAACTTGAGTTTTGGAAAGATTCCCTTGATAATTCATGGGGCGCATGCATGCATATGTGTGTGTGTGTGAGAGAGAGAGAGGGGGGAGAGAGAGGAGAGAGAGAGAGAGAGAGAGAGGGAGACAGAGACCAGTGCGTAGATCAGAGGAGTGGGTGACAAGGACTTGGCAGCGATCCAGAGGGGCAGTGGTGGCCTGGATTGGGAGGGATGGGGGACAGGGTGCGGGATAGGTAGATTACAAAGGTTCGGGAGGTAACTTGGGCAGGACTTGGGGGGTGAGCAGGAGAGGCAGCCAGTGTCTGACTTGGGAACCTGGGTGGTTGATGGAGCGTATTCTCTGAGGTGGGAGGAGCAAGCCGATGGGACTGGTGATGAGCTCAGCCTTGGAGCAGACACATGGGGCAGAGCTCCAGCTCACTGGGAGTCCCGTGTCCCTCTTTGGGCTGCCGTATACACAGCCAATCCCTTGCCTGTGTTCCTGGGGCAGTGCCCAGCCTGGCACTGACAGGGAAGCATCAGGGTCTGGAGGGCAGTGGCTGTGTGTCTGCCTTACCCTGATCACCCCCTATCACTGCCATGCCGTCTCCTGGGGGCTGCAGGGAGCAGGGGATCCTAGGTGCCACCCTATCAGAGACTTGGCTCTGGCCAAGCCCCTCTGCCAGAGGGTCAAGGACCCGCAGCGCTGGGACTCTCAAGGTAGATAGCTCTATGCCTCATGCCACCCACTCTTTTCTTCCAGATTAGACCCAGGTCCTTTCCTGCAGCCTCGAGTCCCTTCCGATGTCAACCTGGGATCCCTCTGGCTAGACGGTACGTTGCTGGCACCTTAATCTCTCTCCCTAGTAGACCCCACCAGCTTTTCTAGGGCTGAACTCTCCCCTCCCCCAGCTAGCATCACCCCACTTTCAAAGTGCCCATCTGCCATGAATACAGCATAGCGCATCATGGCCCCCTCTGAGCCTCAGTTTCCTCATCTGTCCAGTGGGCTCAGTGGGCCGGACCTGGCAGAACCATGGTGGGTCTAGTCCCTGTGATGAGGAAAGGGTACAGTCCACAGAATGGGGGTGCTCTTGTCTTCCTGTCAAGGTTCCTCCCTGCATGTTGGGGGGTGCCCTCCTCCTGCTACCCTTTCCCCATCCCACCCCGGCAGGCTGCCAGCAGCTCTTTCAGGCTAATTAAGTTATTTTGGACCGACTTTGGAGGGTGGATTGACATCTCAGCCATTGGCTGAGAGCTGTGATGGTACCAACCCTCGGCCCCCACCCTGGTGCCTGGCAGTTCTGGAAATGCCAGCGAGCCCAGGCCTTCCTCTTGGCACTGGGCTGTGACTGCCAGGCCGAGGTCACCCTGGATGGACCTGCTCATCAGGCCAGGTGGTGTCTGCTGACCCATCTCATGTCCTGGAGGCCTTCCACACCAGCCCTCCTGGTTGAGAAGGGGCACATGGCTCTCCTTATGGGTGAGGTCAAAGCTGAGGCATCCCAGTGGGGAGAGCCCAGGCCCCTCTGCGGCCATCCCATCTCTCTGCTTCGACCTTCCTGTGTGTCTGAAATGGCAATGAAAGCCCTGAGTCCTCACTTGCCACAGCCAGCTCCAGTCTGAGAGGGGAGGGCACCTGGGGGGTCTTGTTCCTGTCTGGTTAGTGGGAGCTGAAGCCGCCCGCCTTACGGGGCCGGGGGGAGGGGTGGGCACACCGACCCGCAAGCTGGTGCACAGCAGCGCCGTGGTGAGGGGCTCTGTGTGCCACACTCTGTCACAAACGGGCCTCAAGGCTCAGCGCTGGCTTGGGAGAATGGCTCTGGCACTTTTGCGGGCCTCAGTTTCTTCCTCTGTAAAATGGGGATGATGACAACACCGCCCTTGGAAGATTCTGTGAGGTTTCAGGCATAGAGGCTGCCAGGTCTGGAGGAGGTGCTCACGAAGAGCAGCCTGGGTCCTGGGGCTTCTGACTTTCACCCATGCCTGCCTGCTTGGGTCTTGCCTGGGGTCTCCCTGTGGTCCCTGGCCGTGGGGTGGGGGGAGAGCTCCCTGACCACACTCCCAGGGACCCCCAGGCTCTGGTAAGGTGTTAGGGGTAGGGTCAGGAGACAGGAGCAGGCCAAGTCGGGCTCCTTGGGAGGGAGTCTAGGCTGCCTTAAGCCCTTCTGGTCAGTTTCTGGCTTCTGGAAGGGAGCTGTGCAGCCACCACCAAAGGGAGTGTCGGGAGGGGCTTCCCAGGGCCCTGGAAGACACCCGCTCCCATAGATAGGTATGCCCTCCTCCAGAAGCCCACCTCTGCCTCCACACCCTGACCCCAGGGGCAACTGTCCACACCTGTCCCCTGAAACATTCCTGGCTGCATCTGGTTTTATAATTGCAGGTGGGTGACTCATTGGAAAAGACCTTGATGCTGGGAAGGATTGAAGGTGGGAGGAGAAGGGGATGACAGAGAATGAGATGGTTGGATGGCATCACTGACTCAATGGACATGAGTTTGGGTCAACTCAGGGAATTGGTGATGGACAGGGAGACCTGGCGTGCTGCAGTCCATGGGGTCACAAAGTGTCAGAGGGCTCACGACTGAGCAACTGAACTGGGTGCACACACACTCACACACACACACACGTGCACACACACACACACACACGCACACCACAACTCTCCACTATGAGAGCTCTTGTACAGGGCAGGGCTGTGTATCCCACCTCCTGCCCACCCCCCTAAGAGCTCTCTCATCCCAGGCTACACCTTCACCTTGGGGAAGGGCTTGGACAAACCTACATGTCTGGGTTCCCATTTGCTCTCCCCCTCTCTGTGGACCCCGAGCCCATCCACACCTCTGACCTTCACAGACCAGCCTGGCCCCCACTCGTCACATTAGGCATGGTGGGCAGAGCACCAGGAAGGTGCCTGGTGATTTCAGATGCACCCAGGCAGCTGGGAGAAGGGGCCCTCTGGCCTTTGGATCTGCGGGGAAAAGGAAACTTACGTAGAATGAGCACCCACTGGGTGCACTGTGAGTTCACCTGCTCTGTCTAACAAGTCCATAAGGCAGAATGGGAGCTCCCACTTTACAGAGAGAAGCCTGAGGGACAGAATGGCCAGTGGCCGTGGACACGCAGATGTGAGTGATGACTCCAGGGCTGGACCTCAGTGCTGCGTGAACCCCGATCCTGGGGGTTGGGATGGGAGGTTTCTGCGGAAGTTGGAGCCAGCATGTTGTATAGAGCTAGAGACAGGCTTTGTCTTCCTGGAGGAGGCTGTATTACCCAGAGCTGCCCCTGGGGCCCCATCCATAGATAGTGAGTTCCAGAAGATTCCAACAACGTGCAAAGTAAATGACTGCCACGCCCTCTGCAGTTGACAAGGAGTTCCTTCTTATCCCAGCGGGCTCCTTTGCTCCCTGGCAACTCTGGGAGGCAGAAATCATCCTCAGTCCCATTTAGCCCTGGAGAAATGAACACCCGGAGAAGTCAGAGGACACCTTTTGGACTGAAAGGGCTATGCAGCTAAAGTAGCCATCTCTAGTTCCAGCCAACAGTTCACGGGGTCACAAAGAGTCAGACACGACTTAGCGACTGAATAACAACAATGGTTCCAATGTGCTGACCACTTACAGTGCTGTGGCCAACTCTGGGCAGAAGGCCTTACCTACATCATTTCACTTCATGTGTACAGCCACTGGAGGAAAGTAGGTGTCATTATCATCTCCACTCTCCAGATGAGAATACAGGCTCAGAGACAGGAAGTAACTTGCCCAAAGTCACACAGCTAGTCAGTGACAGAGACAAGACCCCCATGTGTCTGACCATGAACCCCAAAGAGAAATCTCCAGTTGATGGGCTGCTTTTTCATACATGAAGCAAACGTGAACCTCTGTCTCCTCAGGAGCCCCAGTCCTCTTTCCAGGGCCACTGGGGTGACGCCCGCATCCTTGTGGGCCTTGAGCAGAAGGGAAAGTCTCGCAGGTATGTCCTCTGGCCATTTTGGGGACAAAGAACGTGGAGGGCTCCCAGGATGGGAAGCATGGTCCCCAGCTCTCCCAGGCTCCTAGAATCATCCTGTAAAGAGGATCTTCGGATGGAGCGCCTTCATCCAAAGGGGATAGTTCAGAACGTGGGAAAAGCTTCCGGCACACACACAGGCACTCATGGCAGGTGTATTCAGAATAGCAGAAGATGGAAACAACCTTAAGACTGTGAGCCAGGGAGTGGCCTTTGGGAAGAGGAAGGACTCAGAGCAAGAGGAAGATGCTCACGGAATCTTAACTGTGCTTAGGGAGACAGCAGAGAGTGTTCTAAAGTCCGAGGACAAAAGGAAGTCACTAGAAGGCTGAAAGTGTTGGGGGAGACAGGGCTGTGTGGTTTTGCTTTGTAGTTGCATTTTCCCAATTTATTATGTTAACCAGAAATAATGTTATACTGAGAGGGAAATACACCCTCTACACACACACACACACACACACACACACACACACACACACACACCCCTCCCTTTTTATGCAACTAAAATTGCTCCAGATGCAAACAAGAACCTCTGGCGACAGCATAGGTTTTCCAGCTGCCAGACCCCACCAGGCAAAGAGATGTTTAGTCACTGATCTTGTCCTTCTCTGAGGCACATTGGACGTCTTGGTGAAACATGAGGACACAGGCTTGCCAGGAATTCCTTCCTCGGCACTTGCGGTCTTACCTCAGGCTTGGCTGTGGGGCATCCTGGCAGCTCTCTTCCGCATCTGACTCTTCCTGTTCTCTCCCCAAAGTCCTTTTTAATGACAGTACCTTCCCCCCTGCTGGATCATCCTGCAGGCTGGGGAAGGGGAGCCGTGGGTCTGGCATTATAGCTGGCTGATTCCGTGCTCTTGTGAAGGCAATCCAGTTTATCTGATGGCTTGATCAGGGAATTTAATTATAATTTGGGCACCTCAGGTCTGGGAGTCCCTTCCAATTTCAGCTGAGCCTCTGACCTCCCTGTGGCCAGGGGAATCCAGCAGTGCCATAGACCAAGACATACGCCCAGAACAGGCCAGGGAAGACTTCAGCTCGCTGCGTCTCTCTGCCCAGACAGATGCAGGGTCTCCTGTGTTCCCAGATGCAGAGCTTCCTCAGCTGGAAGATCTGCTTCAAGGACCTGCAGGAAATCCTCAGGGGAAACTCAAGGGCATCTCAGCTGAGCTCCTGCAGCCTCAGGCCCGGGCAGGGGCTATGCTTCTGAGAAGCTGCAGCACCCTTCTGCAGAGCAGCTTCTTGCCATGCTTGTGTGGGCTAGTCTCATGGATTCCCTGGAGAGGGAAGCCTGGGGGTCAGTCTCTGTGATGGAGCAGGTGGAGGTGAGAAGCAGAGAAAGGCCCGGAATGCTCTGTGTCCGATGCTTAACTCCTCCCCCCACACCCCCATTTAAGGAAAGGGAGCTTGGTATGAGCCTTGGACCTTGACCTTGCTTGAGGTCATCCAGTCTGCAGCAGTGCCAGGGTTATCAACCAAGACATTAGGCTTCTGATGGTGGGGGTCAGGACCCCAGAAGGGCCCTTCATCACTGACAGCTTGCTGTGAACTGAGGACTCTGGTCTCAGATGAGCCCATTATCAAGAAGGAACAATCAACCTGCCCTGAGCTAGTCTGTGCTCTAGAAAGAATATAGGCTTTGGAGTTTGATGGACCTGATTTATATTATGTGATCTTGTGCAAGTCACTTAACTTCTCTGAGCCTTTCCTTTGCTGTAGCTGGGTACCAATACCAACCTCACAGGGTTAGTTTGTAGCAGAGGAGCTTTCTTTATGAAAGAGAAAGAAAAATCATGTATTGAATCATTTAAAGTGTTTCCTGTGTTCTCCTAGCAGGCCCAAGGGGTCCGTTTTCTAACTGAGGCATCTGGGCCTGAGAGGGTGGAAAGTGACTTCCTCAGGGTCCCAGGGAATTAAGTAGAAAGCCTGGATGTGAATCAAGCCTTGTCAGCTCCAGAGTCTCTGGAGCAGCGGCCTTTGCAGGAAAGCGCACAAGAGCGGGAAATGCCCTCCTCTGCCGCCAGCCCACTCCCTGACCTCCAGCCTTCAAGAGCCTTTAACTGCTAAGTCACAGGTCATCTTACCTGTGGTGGTAGTGGGGCCTTGTGGCTCAAGTGGCACCAGGATGTGTCCAACTAGTGCAACCCAGGACGGGCAGAACCCGGCCCCACCCGCCTGGGGCCACCAGGAGGTGTCACTGCCTGGGCTTGTGTGCCTTCTCTCCTGATACTTCTGTGCCTGGTACAGAGCCTGCCAGGGGGCAGGCGCTTGATGATCAATTTGTTGAGCAAATGAAGCAAACCTGGCAAGTGGCCAAGGTCCCAGCTCCATCCCTGGTGCGTTGCCTGGCATTCTGTCCCTGAGGGCCCTTCTTCCTGCACTGAACCCCCTCCGGCTCTGAAGGAAGTGGGTACCCACCCCAACCTGTATGGGAAGGTAAAGGACTCTGGGTCAGTGGCTGGGGGTGGCGGGGGAGGGCGGGTGTGGGCATCCTCCAGCCAGTCCTGATGTCTGAACGCAATTTTTGTTTTTTATGAAGGACTTTGTCCATTTGCTGGGGACTTACTGCACGCCAGGACCCCAGGCTGGAAGTGCAATGAGCATCTTCATGTTACGGAGGTGGACTGAAGATCAGAGAGGAAAAGACTTGCCCAAGGCCACCCAGCAGCCCCCAGGATTCTAACTCATCTGTCCTTGCGGATTCTGAAGGCTGGGCTTTTATTTATGACACCATCCTGGGCCCCTTATGCTGGGGTCGTGCTTCAACAGCCAGGTATGATAAGTGGGTGCCTCTTCATTCCCTGCTCTAGCGTCACGTTCTAGCCCTGGTAACCTCCAGACTTGCGTCAAGGCCTGCAGGCTCCTTGCAAACCACCTGCTTGGATTTCTGTTGCACCGGTGACCCCTGCTGGCCAGGACCCCTTCTGCTTCATCCTTGTCCCCAGCATCCCCCCACACATATTTGACCCTCGAAGCTCTGCCCCCTCCTTCCTGTCCCCTGGGGTCTGCAAGGAAGCAACTGTGCAGTTGGGCCTTCCCACCACACCTCCAAATCCCAAGGTTCACAGGACAGGGTTGGCCTTCTCCAGGGCATGGTTTCTCCAGGCTGGGCCAGCAGTCACCCTCCTGTGGGCCACAGGGTTCCTGTTCCCTCCCCGCTGGGACTGGCTGCTGCTTCTTGGTCTCGGTCCCCTTTGCTCAGATCTCTTCTGAACAAAGGGACCAGAGGGTCCAGCACCGACGGGACTACCCCAAAGGCCCCAAGAGGAGGATAGCTGAATAGACAGGCATGGTGGGGGCAGGGAAAGACCTCTGTCAGCCTTCTCCCTTCCCCTGCTTGGGCTCAAGAGGCTGCCTGGCTCTGGGGGTGAGGGCAGTTGGGAGAGTGAAGAGATGCTATTGGGGATGCTCAGGTGGCCACAAAGGCTCTCAGAAGCTTCCTGGCAGACCCAGTCCCATCCCTTCTCCCTATCCCCTCAGGTCTGCACCCTAGAGGCCCCAGGGCCCACTGAGGGGTTGATGGGGGATAGGAGGGACTGGGTAGCCCTTGAGCCCAGGGCTTCTCACTCTCTGCCTCCCCTAGCTGCTCACTAAACCCGTCCAGTCCTTGGAGAGAGTGAGCTGGGAACCTGGAGCCAGACATGCCTGGCTTTCTGCATTTGGCCATGAACTCACCTTGACTATCCTCTCTCTGGGCCTCTCTTTCCCCAGCTGTAAAATGGGGGCAGTAGCAATACTTTGGCCACATGATGTGAAGCCCCGATTCATTGGAAAAGGCCTTGATGCTCGGAAATATTGGAGGCAAAAGAAGAAGAGGGTGGCAGAGGATGAGATGATTGGATAGCATCACCAATGCAATGGACATGAACTTGAGCAAACTCTGGGAGATAGTGAAGGACAGGGAAGCCTGGCATACTGCAGTCCATGGGGTCTTAGTTCAGACTGAGCAACTTAACAACAACAGCACTTCTTCCTGGGTATGAAGGGCCCAGCAGAGTAAGTTTGTATAATGCACAGAAGGAGCGTGAGTTTAGTGGCCCTGACCACGGGGAGGGGGGGCCCTTGCTCATCTCCAGGCTGCCTTCCTAGCCCTTTTCTCCTCTGCACAGGAAGCTTCCCACCAAGGGCCTGTCAGATGCTTAAAGCTCCGTGTACTCCCAGCTGTCTATGTGGGTGGCTCTCCTTTCTCCTCTGGGCCAGGTTTGAGCCAGAGAGGCATCCTGGGGCAGCTTGAAGTGAGAAAAACTCAGGGAGGGCAGATCTTGGCTCTGCCCGGTCCTCACTGCGGAACTCTGTGTAACCAGTTTTCCAGTCTGAGCCTTAGTTTCCTCTTCTGGAAAGTGGGAGCAGCGGCACCTGTCGTGTTAAAGGAGCTACAGAGAAGATGTGGCTCAGAGTAGCTGCCTCAGGCCTGCACTCACCACACGATCCAGGTGGCGCCTCATTACCCCCTCACCTCTGGTCTCTAGCTCCAATGGACTCCAGTCTCTCAGAAGCATCTGCAGCTCAGCCTTTTCCCCTCTTCCCACACTGCCCCCAGCTTGGTGGTTAACCCCTATCTCATTGCACAAACCAGAAGCCTGGCGAGGGTTACCTTGACTCCTTCCTCTCCCTCCACTCTGTCCCCAGCTTGTCCCCCACCCGTCCTAGCACTCCCCCAGGAGATTCCATCCTCAACACATTTCTTGCTGGTCCCGGCCACCACCACCCGGACTGTGGAGGAGCCTCTCAGCAGGCCCCACTTTCACTGGCTCCCTTCCAACCCTTTCCTCATACTGCATATGTACACAGTTTCCCTGCTGAAAACTCTACAGTGGCTTTGCAGTGCTTTTAGAATAAAGATCAAATGCCCAAGCCAGAGGTCCTGCATCACTGGGGCCCTATGGCCTCCCTGCTGGATCTCAGGCTACCTCCTCACTCAGAGCTCCAACCATTCTGGACTTCCTCTGCTGGACTGTGCCCATGCCAGGCACCCTGTCTGGAACGTTCTTCCCTGCTCCACTTCATCTAGTTGCTGTCTTCCACTCTCCAGATTGCAGCCCAGGCCCAGCATCTCCAGAGAGGCCTGTC